>NC_086120.1:26340777-26714943 GCF_963921235.1 Mobula hypostoma | reverse complement strand
ACACATTCCAGCACCAGCATAACGCACCCACGTGCTCAGCAAGCCGCAAGCATCATCAACGACGACAACAGAACAAAACAAGGCAATACTGACAGAACAACCCCCTCACACACTTACTTGAGAAAGGATGTACTGGCTTTGAAGGAGGAGGTTCACCAGGTTGATTCCAGAGATGAGGGGGTTAGACTTGTCACGTACCCTGTGACGGGGATAAAGAACCAGCAGAGATGGAAAACACTTTGGAGTCCAGTATGCTATAAACTAATAATATTTATTAGTAACTACACAATACAGTAATATAAATGTAGATAAATCAAACAGGTTAGCAATGATTATATATAAAAGTAAGTGTGGAATATATATGTATGAAAAACCAAGCTCCTTTAAGTCTAGGGGTAAAAAGATACAGTCTTACGATGTTGAGTAAAGTTCAGTTCAGTTCGTGGTATGTAGTTGAATAATGATGGAGAGAGTGAGTTGAGTCTTCAGGTGAGCTGATGCCGTTGATCTTCTCGTCGTCCTCCGAAATCCTTTACCAGTCACCGACTGTGACTTTAACCGGGGGACCGGTCTTCTGTGGTGGAGCTATCACCCAGGCGAGGGTGGACACATAGACAACTCCCCACCAGTCAACCCCTTCTCCTCAAACTGGAATAGCAAGTTGGATCAATCCGCCTGATCGATCCTCCAAAATCCACTTTCTCTGCGGGCACAACGATGCTCATTCAGTGTCCAGATCATGTGTCTGATGTCTGTATCATCTGACCTCCCATTTATTTCCCTGTGCTGAGCATCACTTGGCATTCAAAGAGTCCCTCCTTCCTTTGTCTGCAAAGAAGTACACAAGCAGGCAACAAGTCCTTGAAGAAATATCAACAATCGGCCTTTGGTCACCATAGCAACCTTCGAGCTGCTCGGTGCTGTCTCCAACTCCAAGCTCAGTAAAAATCCAAAGTTACTTCCAATGCCTTAAAGTGACAGTCCAACTGTTAATCTTTGTTTTTTTCTCTCTCTCTTTTCCAAAAGCAACATATCGGTGGTAAATAACTCTCTCTCTCTCTCTCCTTTCCAAACAAACCATCAATGATAAATGTCTCTCTCCAAACAGTTAAAAGGGGTACTCCAGGATCCCCTCACAGACTATGAGGAGAGATTGAGTCACCTGGGACTGTACTGGTTGGAATTCAGAAGAACGAGAGGAGATCTTATGGAAACTTATAAAGTTATGAAAGGTATAGATAAGGTAGAGGCAGGAAAGTTGTTTCCACTGGTAGGTGAGACTAGAACTAGGGGACATAGCCTCAAGATTCAGGGAAGTAGATTTAGGATGGTGATGAGAAGGAACTGCATCTCCCAAAGGGTGATGAATCTGTGGAATTCTCTGCCCAATGAAGCAGTGGAGGTTACCTCAGTAAATATATTTAAGACAAGGTTGGATAGATCTTTGCATAGTAGGGGAATTAAATGTGGTGGAGAAAAGGCAGGGAGGTGGAGATGAGTCCATGGTCAGATGGACAAGATGAATGAGTCCATTCCCTTCCAGGGAAGGTAGAACCTGTACAAAAGGGACAGTTTGCACCTGAACTGGAAGGGGCCAAATATCATAGCGGGAAGGTCTGTTAATATTGCACAGTGGAGTTTAAACTAGAATTGAGGGGGATGGGAACCAGAGTGCCAGAACAGATAGTTGGAGAGGTTGTGGAGACAGATGTTTGGTAAGATCTCAGACAAAGTCAGGAATCAAGGGGATGAGCATGATGCAACTCGTGTCCTGAGCTGGGTGCATTTCACTGCAAGAAGTATCACAGGAAAGGTGGATGAGCTCAGGGCATGGATCAACACCTGGAATTATGACGTTGTAGCCATTAGTGACACTTGGTTGCAGGAGGGCCAGGACTGGCAGCTTAACATTCTGGGATTCCGTCGTATTAGAAGTGACAGAGCGGGAGGGATTAAAGAGGAGGGGTGGAGTTACTTGCCAGGGAAAATGTCACGGCAGTGCTCCATCAAGACAGACTGGAGAACTCAACCAGTGAGGTGTTATGGGTGGGAGTGAGAAAGAAGACAGGTATGACCATGTTAAAGGAGCTATATTGCAGACCACTCAACAGTCCTAGGGATTTAGAGGAACAAATTTGTTATCACAAACTGTTGTAAGAAACAAAAGGTTGTTATAGTAGATAACTTCCATTTTTCACATATTGACTGGGAGTCCCATACTGTAAAAGGACTAGATGGGATAGAATTTGTCAAGGTTTCCTTCATCAGTACATAGAAGTCCCAACGAGAGAGTGTGTGATACTTGTTCTCCTATTAGGGAATGAGACAGAAGTTTGTTTCGGTGAACATTTTGCATCTAATGATTGTAATGTTATTGGTTTCAAAGTAAATATGGAAGAGGATAGGTCTGGTCCATGGGTTGAGATTCTGGATGAGAGAAAGGCCAATTTTGATGGTATCAGAAATGATCAGGCAAGTGTGGATGGGGACAGGCATTTCCTGGCAAAGGTGTACTTAGAAAGTGGGAGGCCTTCAAACATGAAACTTTGAGAGTAAAAAGCTTGTATGTGCCTGTCAGAATAAAAACATAGAAACATAGAAAATAGGTGCAGGAGTAGGCCATTCGGCCCTTCGAGCCTGCACCGCCATTCAGTATGATCATAGCTGATCATCCAACTCAGAACCCTGTACCAGCCTTCCCTCCATACCCCCTGATCCCTTTAGCCACAAGGGCCGTATCTAAGTCCCTCTTAAATATAGCCAATGAACTGGCCTCAACTGTTTCCTGTGGCAGAGAATTCCACAGATTCACCACTCGCTGTGTGAAATAAAAAGTAAAGATAACAAGGAGATGCATAGCAGGTATAGGCAAGGAGGAACAAATAAGGTGTTTATGGAGTACAAGAAATACAACAGAACACTTCATAAAGAAATCAGGAGGGCTAAAAGAAGACATGAAGTTGATCTAGTAGACAAGGTGAAGGAGAATCCTAAGGGATTCTACAGACATGTTAAGAGCAAAGGATTGCAAGGAACAAAACTGGTCCTCTGGAAAACCAGAATGGCAATGCATGTGGGGAGCCAAAACAGATGGGAGAGATCTTAAATGAATTCATTGCATCCGTATTTACTCAGGAGGCAAACACAGAATCTATAGGAGTGAGGCAAAGTGGCATCAACTTAACAGACTCTATACAGATTACAGAGGAGGAGGCATTTGTTACCCTGAGGCAAATCAGGGTGGATAAATCCCCAGGGCCTGATAGGTGTTCCCTTGTTCCTATAGGAGGCAAATGCAGAAACTGTCAGGGACCTAGTGGAGATATTTGCATCATCCTTAGCGATGGGTGAGATACCAGAGGAATGGAGGATAGCCAATGTTGTTTTGCTGTTTTAAAAAGGCTCTAAACATAAACCAGGAAATTATAAGCCAGTGAGTCTGACATCACCTGTTGTTCGCTTCAATTATTTGCATGATTTTTTTTCTTTCTCTTGCGCACCGTGTTGGTCTTTTATTATTTATTTTTATTCTACTTTTCTTCTTTAGTTGAGTTCCTTCAGGTTTCCTGCTTTGTGGCTACCTGTGAGCTAGCAGATCTCTAGGTTGTATAATTTATATATTCTTTGATAATAAATGAATCTTGAATCTTGAATCAATTCTTGAGGAGGAGGAGGAGAAGATGGCGGCGCGACCCAGCACACTCCGATGAATGATATCTGTAATCTGTCAAGTAGGGGACCGTGCACAATTCTGATTTGATGGAGACGGACATGAGAGTACGGAGGAACATCCGGAGAAACTTCTGAAATGCCCGCTTCACTGCCGCTGCTACTGTGTAGTAACCAGAATCTCTGGAGCTGAAGGCCCCAAAATCCTCGGCTTTGCTTGTTTTGGTGGCTGGAGCTAGGTCGAAGGCACTCGGCAGAGGATGGCGCTCAGGAGGCTGTATCGGAGGGGCTGGTCGGAGGCTCAAAGTTTTCGGATGGACAGACTCAGTGTCGGCTGGGGTTGGCTGCTTCCAAGGCATCGGCAAGTTGTCGGTGCCTGGAGGTTTATGGTAGGGAGTTTCTCCTTTTTGCCACCTGCTATCGGGGACTTGGAAGTCGATCAGGACTTGAGACTTATTTTACCGTGCCCATGGTCTGTTCTTTATCAAATTATGGTATTGTTTTGCACTGCTGTAACTATATGTTATAATGATGTGGTTCTGTCAGTGTTAGTCTTTGGTCTGTCCTGTTTTCTGTGATATCACTCTGGAGAAACACCTTATCATTTCTTAATGCATGTATGCATTTCTAAATGACAATAAAAGAGGACTGAGTGTTCTCATAATCTAATCTAAATTGTAGGGAAGTTATTGGAAGGTATTCTAAAGGACGGGATATGTAAGTATTTGGATAGACATGGACTGATTAAGGATAGTTAGCATGGCTTCATGTGTGGTAGGTCATATCTAACCAATCTTCAAGAGTTTTTTGAAGATGTTACCAGGAAAGTGGATGTTGTCTACACGGACTTTAGCAAGACATTTGACAAGGTCTGCACAGAAGACTGGTCAAGAAGGTTCAGTCACTCAGCATTCAGGATGAGTTAGTAAACTGGATTAGACACTGGCTTTGTGGGAGAAGCCAGAGAGTGATCATAGAGGGTTGCCCCTCTGACTGGATGCTTGTGCCACAGGGATTGGTGCTGGGTCTTTCATTAATTCTCATCCATATCAAAGATCTGGATGATAATGTGGTTACCTGGATCAGCAATTTTGCAGGTGACACCAAGGCTGGGGGTGTAGTGGACAGTGAGGAAGGCTATCGTGGCTTGCAGAGGGATTTATGTCAACTAGAAAAATGGGCTGAAAAATAGTGCATGGAATTTAATGCAGATAAGTGCAAGATTTTGCACTTCAGTAGGACCAACCAGGGTAGGTCTTACACAGTGAACGTTAGGGCGCTGAGGAGTGTGGTGGAACAAAGGAATCTGGAAATACAGGGTCATGATTCATTGAAAGTGGTATCACAGGTAGTAGATAGGGTTGCAAAGAAAACTTTTGGCACATTAGCCTTCATAAATTAATGTATTGTGTACAGGAGATGGGACGTTATGTTGAAATTGTAAGAGATGTCAGTGAGGCTTAATTTGGAGTGTTGTGTACAGTTTTGATCACCCGCCTACAGGAAAGATGTAAGCAAGATTGAAAGAGTACAGAGAAAATTTACAAGGATGTTGCCGGCTCTGGAGGACCTGAGTTATAAGGGAAGAATGAATAGGTTAGGACTGTACTCTTTAGAATGTAGAAGATTGAGGTGAGAGGAGATTTGATAAAGTATACAAAATTATGAGGGGTATGATAGGGCAAGCAGGCTTTTTCCACTGAGGTTGGGTGGGACTACAACCAGAGATTATGGGTTAAGAGTGAAAGGTGAGAAGTTTAAAGGAAAAATGAGGGGAAACGTTTTCACTCAGAGGGTCATGAAAGTGTGGAAAGAGCTGGCAGCACAAGTGGTCCATGTGAGCTTGATTTCAATGTTTAAGAGACGTTTGGATGTGGAGTGCTATGGTCCTGGTGCAGGTCGATGGGAGTGGGCAGTTTAAATGGTTTCAGCATGGGCAAAATGGGCCGAAGGGCCTGTTTCTGTGCTGGCCTTCTCTAGGACTCAAATACTCTAAATGCTGATTCATCACCACCTCTGATTTGGCCTACGACAGTGGCGCTATCAGCAATGAAATATGACACTGGAGCTGTGCCCAGACGCACAGTCGTAAGTGTACAGCAAGTAGAGCAGGGGTCTAAGCACACAGCCCTGTGGTGCACCTGTGAGCTGTCATCGCCAATCCAGAATGACTCAGGATTGCAGGTGAGGAAATCAAGGATCCAATTGCACAAGAAGGTATTGAGGCCCAGGTCTTGGAGCTTATTGATTATATATGAGGGGGTGATGGTATTTATTGCTAATCTGTAGTCGATAAAGAGCATCCATCTTTGCTGTCCAGATGTTCCAGGATTGAGGGAAGAACAAATGAGACAACATCTGCTGTGGCTCTTTTGCTCCAGTAGGCAAAGTGGAGCAGATTCAAGTCGCTTCTCATTTGATGAGTTGATCCATTTAATCACCAGTCTCTCAAAACACTTCATCCCTGAGGCAGGAAGTGCTACTGGATGACAGTCACTAAGGCAGGTTGCCACGCTCTTAGGTGCCGGTATAAATGAAATCTACTTAAAGCAGGTATGTACCTCAGACTGCTGAATCGAGAGGTGGAAGACCTCAGTGTACACTCCAGCAGGTTGCTCAGTGCATGTGGCCCATTCCCCCATCTGGGCCAGATGCTTTTCATGGGTTATAAGAAGTAACCGTATTCAAGCCCTGCCATGACTGTCGAGGGTCCTTCATTGATTCAAGCTCAGTCTGGAATTGCCACTTCACCCATGAGAAGGCTTTCTGATGGTCGTACCTGGACCCCTTGTAACTTCCTTGGTCACCAGATTTGAGTGCCTCTGACCTGGCCCTCAGCAGATTGTGGATCTCATGGTTCATCAAGGGCTTCTGCTTGGGGAAGACTCTATATGATATTGTTGGGACACTCATCTACCACTGTTTAAATAAAGTCTGTGACAACCATGGTGTACTCATTCAGATCTACAGATGAGTCCTTGAACACAGCCTAGTCCACCAACTCAAAGTAATCCCGTAGCCTCTCCTCTGCCTCCCATGACCACCTCTTTGTTTCCTAATCTCTGTAGCTTTGCTCTTTACCCTCTGCCTGTATGCAGGTTGAAGGACGGCCAAGTCATCCAATCTACCAAAATGCACTCTGGGCATGGAAAGTCCTAATCTTAGTATAACAATAGTCCAGTGCGTTGGGACCTCTGGTGCTACATGTTCTATCCTGATGGTAAATGGGCAGGATTTTCTTCAAACAAGCCTGGTTGGAGTCCCCGAATACAATTCGAAATGCGCCGGGAAGGGTAGCTTCATTTTTTGTAGATGGCATCATGCAATATCTCAAGTGCTTGATTAAAGTCGATAACGATGTTCTGATGTAGGTCACTGAGGGAGTGACAATAGATGTAAGGTACCAGTACATATGGATGTCTCATTCTATACATCTGTCACTGTATAGACAGTGTTCAGCTGTGCTAAAAACAGATCTGCCCCATACAAAACTAAGATACAGGACTTATCTTTGAAGGGGTGCTGCATTGAGTCTATTCAGTAAGGGTAAATCACTTGGGATCCGGGGAAAGCTAGCTAGCTAGCTAGATACAGCATTGATGATGGCATGGAGCAAAGTATGACAGTAAAACATTGTTTCCTAGACCGGGGGCCCATGACTAGTGGTGAGCTTCAGGGGTCAGTGCTGAACTCTCAGTTGTTTGTCATTTATATCAATGGTTTGAATGAGAAAATACAAGGCATAAGGTCATAAGTTATAGGAGCAGAATTAGGCCATTCAGCCCTTCGAGACTGCTCCGCCATTCCATCATGGCTAATCCCGGATCCCACTCAACCCCATACACCTGCCTTCTCGCCATATCCTTTGATGTCCTGACCGATCAGGAATCAATCAACTTCCGCCTTAACTATACCCATGGACTTGGCTTCCACTGCAGTCTGTGGCACAGCATTCCACAGATTCACCACTCTGGCTAAAAAATTTCCTCCTTACCTCTGCTCTAAAGGATCACCGCTCAATTTTGAGGCTGTGCCCTCTAGTTCTGGACAGCCCCACCAGAGGAAACGACCTCTCCACGTCCACATTATCTAGTCCTTTCAACATTCGGTAGGTTTTGATGAGATACCCCCGCATTCTTCTAAGTTCCAGTGAGTACAGGCCCAAAGCTAACAAACGCTCCTCATATGTTAACCTCTTCATTCCCAGAATCATCTACGTAAACCTCCTCTGGACTCTTCAATGACAGCACATTCTTTCTGATATATGGGGCCCAAAACTGTTGACAATACTCCAAGTGCGGCCTGACTAGTGTTGGGCTCAGCATTATCGCCTTGCCTTTATATTCTATTCCCCTTGAAATAAATGCCAATATTGCATTTGTCTTCTTTACCACAGACTCAACCTGTAAATTAACCTGAGAGTCTTGCATGAGGACACCTAAGTTCCTCTGCACCTCTGATGTTTGAACCTTCTCTCCATTTAGCTAATAGTCCGCACTATTGTTCCTTTTACCAAAATGCATTATCATACATTTCCCAACACTGTATTCCATCTGCCATTTTTTTGCCCATTCTTCCAATTTGTCCAAGCCCTGCTGCAATTGCATTGCTTCCTCAGCACTACCTACCCCTCCAGCTATCTTTGTATCATACGTAGACTTTGCCACAAAGCCATCAATTCCATTATCTAAATTATTGACAAACAATGTGAAAAGTAATGATCCCAATACTGACCCCTGAGGAACACCACTAGTCACCGGCAGCCAACCAGAAAGGGAACCTTTTATTCCCTCTTTATTGCCTCCTACCTGCCAGCCATTCCTCTATCCATGCCAGTACAATTCCTGAAATGCCATAGGATTTTATCTTGTTAAGTAGTCTCATGTGTGGCACCCTATCAATGGCTTCTGAAAATCCAAGTAAATGACATCCATTGCCTCTCCTTTGTCCACCCTGCTTGTTACTTCCTCAAAAAACTCTGTGAGATTTGTCAGGCAAGATTTCCCTTTACAGAAACCATGCTGACTTTGACTTGTTTTATCATTAGTCTGTAAGAACCCCAGAACCTCATCCTTAAGAATAGACTCCAACACTTTCCCAACTATTGAAGTTAGGCTAACTCTCCTATAATTTCCTTTATTTTGCCTTCCTCCCTTCTTAAAGAGTGGAGTAACGTTTGCAATTTTTCAGTCCTCCAGGACCATGCCAGAATCAAGTGATTCTTTAAAGATCATGACCAATACATCCATTATCTGTTCTGCAACCTCTCTCAGCGCTCTGAGATGTAATCCATCTGGTCCAGGTGACTTACCCACCTTTAAGACCTTTCAGTTTGCGCAGCACTTTTTCCTTTGTAATAGCAATGGCATTCACTCCTGCTCTCTGACATTCACGGACCTCCAGCACACTGCTAGTGTCTTCCACAGTGAAGACAGATGCAAAGTACCCATTAAGTTCATCTGTAATTTCTTTGTCCCCCATTACTACCTCACCAGCATCATTTTCCAGTGGTCCAATATCAACTCTCACCTCTCTTTTACTCTTTATATAACTGAAAAAACTTTGGTATCCTGCTTTATATTATTGGCTAGTCTGCCCTTTTATTTAGTCTTTTCCTTTCTTATAGCTTTTTTAGCTGCCTTTTGCTGGATTTTAAAAGCTTCCAATCGTCCAACTTCCCACCTACTTTTGCTACCTTATATGCCCTTTCCTTGGCTTTTAAGGAGTCCTTAACTTCTTTGTCAGCCACGGTTGCCTTCCCCTACCATTTGAGAACTTCTTCCTCTGTTGGACCTATCTATCCTGTGCCTTGTGAACTATTCCCAGAAACTTCAGCCATCTCTGCTCTGCCATCATCCCCACCAGTATCTTCCTCCAATTCACCTGGCAAGCTCCTCTCTCATGCCCCTAATTCCCAGCATGGATTCAATTATATTATGATCACTGCCTCCTAAGGATTCCTCTATGTTAAGCTCCCTAATAAGATCTGGGTTAGTACACAACACCTAATCTAAGATGGCCTTTCCCCGAGTCGGCTCAAGCACAAGCTGTTCTAGAAAGCCATCTCGTAGGCATTCAACAAATTCTCTCTCTTACGATCTGACACCAACCTGATTTTCCCAATCCCCCTTGTATATTGAATTCCCTCATTACCCTTATTACATGCCTTTTCCAGCTCCCTTTGCAATCTCAACCCCACTACTATTTGGAGGCCTAGAAATGATTCCCGTCATGGTTTTTTCACCCTTGCATGGTTAGTCAGTTTGCAGATGACACTAAAGCATGTAGTATCATAGACATTGAATAAGGTTATTTGGAATGACAGTGGATCTTGACGGGGTGAGTAAGTGGACCGAGGAATAACAAATTGAGTTGAATTCAGATAAGTGGGCAATCTGGGAAGTCACATCACTGTAGGAAGGTAAACATCAGAGATCTGGGTAATGTTGAAGAATGAAGGGACCTAGGAGGATAAATATATAGTTGGCTGAAAGTAACACCACAGGTAGATAGGATTGTGAAGAAGGTATTTGTCAGAGCATTGAACACAGTAGTTGGGATGTTACATTGCAGTTGTGGAAGATACTTGGGAATATTGTGTTTATTTTTGATCATCCTGCAATAGGAAGAATTCCATTAAGCAGGAAAAATTTGAGGATACTGCGAGGACTTGACATTCCAGGTTATAGAAAGAGGTGTTCCTTGGAGGGCAGCAGGTTGAGAGGTAATCTTATAGAGGTGTATAAAATAATAAATTGGGTGAATGCACCCAGTCTAGATCCCACGGTTGAGGAATCAAAAATGAAAGGGCATAAGTGTAAGATAAGGGGAGAAAGATTTAACAGGAACATAAGAGGCAATTTTTTCCACTCAGAGGATTATACATATATGGGAAAAATACAGCCAGAGGAAGTGGTTGAGGCAGGTATAATAATAACAATTAAAAACATTTTGACAGACACATAGGTAAAGTTCGGGGGATTCAGGTCATATACAAGCAAATTAGCTTATATGGGCATCTTGGTTGACATAAACATGTCTATTTCTATGCTGATGACTATGAATGTGAAATAAGTTCCATACCCATGTTATTCAAATGGTTTATTTACTCCTTCCACATATCACCTCCCAATTATAGGTTTCAACAAAAGCCTTCGGGCACAAAAGGATGAAATTTCTCAGGGTCCTCACCTCCCTCCAAGATTTTACTCAGATATGCACTCAGTGGCCACTTCATTAGGTACAACTGCTCGTTAATGCAAATATCCAATCAGCCAATCATGTGACAGCAACTCAATGCATAAAAGCATGCAGACATGGTCAAGAGGTTCAGTTGTTATTCAGACCAAACATCAGAATGGGGAAGAAATGTGACCCAGCTGACTCTAACTATGGGGTTATTGCTGGTGCCAGATTGTTGGCTGAATCTCTCTGAAACTGCTGATCTCCTGGGATTGCCATGCAGAACATCCTCTAGAGTTTACAGAGAAAGGTCCAAAGAACAAAAAGAAAATCCAGTGAACTGCAGTGGGTGAAAATGCCTTGTTAATGAGAGAGGTCAGAGGAGCATACACAAAATGCTGGAGGAACTCAGTAGGCCAGGCAGTATCTATGGAAAAGAGTAAACAGTCGACATTTCAGGCCAAGGTCTGGAAAAGAAGGTGAGAAGTCAGAGTAAGGAGGTGGGGGGAGAGTAGGAAGAAGTACAAGGTGGAAGGTGATAGGTGAAACAAACCAGGAGAGAGGGAGGGTGAAGTAAAGAGCTGGGAAGTTGATTAGTGAAAGAGATAAAGGGCTGGAGAAGGGGGAATCTGATAGGAGAGGACAGAAAACCATGGCAGAAAGGAGAGGAGGAGCACCAGAGGGAGGTGATGGGCAGGTAAGGAGATAAAGTGAGAGACGGAAATGGGAATGAGGAATGGTGAAGAGGGTAGGGTACAATTGCCGGAAGTTCAATAAATCAATGCTCATGCCAACAGGTTAGAAGGTACCCAGACAGAATTTAAATTGTTGCTCCTCCAACCCAAGTTCCTCCAGTAGAGGAGGCCATGGGCTGACATGCCAGAGTCTGCTCTGACTCTGCATAGTCTGAACTTTTTTTAAACAAATCGAACACAGCCTTTATGCATTTTTCAGAATGCATTTCTTGTGACTGTTCTTTAGAAAGTATTTGAACTGTGTCCAGTTCTCCCACTAAAAAGCTGTGTCATGTTCTTTGTCAAGAAAAATATGTTCCAGTTTTCTAAGAGCAAGATGAAAGGGAGATCAGATAAACAGTTTCAAGAGGGCAGATTATTATCTAAATGGAGTCAAGTTAGGAAAAGGGGAAGCACAACGAGATCTAGGTGTTCTTGTACATCAGTCACTGAAAGCAAGCATGCAAGTACAGCAGGCAGTGAAGAAAGCTAATGGCATGCTGGCCTTCATAACAAGGGGAATTGAGTATAAGAGCAAAGAGGTCCTTCTGCAGCTGTACAGGGCCCTGGTGAGACCACACCTGGAGTACTGTGTGCAGTTTTGGTCTCCAAATTTGAGGAAGGACATTCTTGCTATTGAGGGAGTGCAGCGTAGGTTCACAAGGTTAATTCCCGGGATGGCGGGACTGTCATATGTCGAAAGATTGGAGCGGCTGGGCTTGTATACTCTGGAATTTAGAAGGCTGAGAGGGGATCTTATTGAAACATATACGATTATTAAGGGATTGGACACGCTGCAGGCAGGAAGCATGTTCCCGCTGCTGGGTGAGTCCAGAACTAGAGGTCACAGTTTAGGAATTCGGGGTAGGCCATTTAGAACGGAGTTCAGGAAAAACGTTTTCACCCAGAGTGGTGGATATATGGAATGCTCTGCCCCAGAAGGCTGTGGAGGCCAAGTCTCTGGATGCTTTCAAAATAGAGATGGATAGAGCTCTTAAAGATAGCGGAATCAAAGGTTATGGGGATAAGGCAGGAACTGGATACTGATTGCGGATGATCAGCCATGATCATAGCGAATGGCGGTGCTGGCTCGAAGGGCCGAATGGCCTACTCCTGCACCTATTGTCTATTGTCTATAGTGCTGATACGGGGTTTTGGGGGAGAGAAATATTGGTCGGTTGGATCAGTAAGCTGACTCGCGCCGTTTGCTTGCCTAGAGTTAAAATATTTGAAATAGTTTAATCGGAAACAGATTTAACATTACCGGCATATGTCGTGAAATTTATTCATTGGGTTTGTGTCTTCCTGTGCTAGTTTATAAGAAAAACAAACCTTCACATTTTAGAAACCAATATAAACAGAAAATATTGGAAATACTCAGCAAGACAGGCAGTGTCTGTGGAAAGCTAAACGGATTTAACGTTTCCGATTGAAGATAGGTCGTCAGTACTATTTCCAATATTTTCAGTTTTTACTTTGTGCCGTTTATTTTTACCTGCTTCACCTGTCCTTGGTGGCTTAGCATTTTCTCGTTCTGTTCTCTCAGTTTGCACCGTCAGACACCCGTGATTCTTTGCCATGTCCTGCACACCTAAACCATGTTAACCCTGCTGCAAGTGTTCAATGAAGCCGCTTCTAAAGACGAGGACAACAAATGCTTGAAGTACTTTGAGCTTCGTAACTTGATCGAAACCCAGCTTCCATTTTTAGTAACCGTACGATTTGAGGTCACTCGTGGGCGGATTGAGACAGTTTGCGACAGGGGCGTAATAGAGGCGCAGATTAAGAGAATTACAAACAAAAGAAAACCGGGTTGATAAACGATTGGCCCGAACTAGTTCTGTATCGTTCAGGCTCAGAGGTATTCGGCCCATCGAGACCGAGGACTTCTGATATATGGGAAGCATCTGTCTTTGACCGTTACTTCTGTGAAGATGACAAGTTACTAGCGCAATCATTTTATCTCCTCCACAGGACAAGTTGGGCGACTTTTGTCAACATTTCATCGAGGTCCTGAACAGTCAAGGCAGGGACGTCAATTTTACGGAATTCGTGCAACTGTTAGCGATTATAATGTTAAATTGTCCCTGCAAACTCCACAGTTAAACATTGGTTCAACTCGCATTAACAACTCAATAAAATCTGTTCTTGGAGATAACGTTGTGTTGCTTTATTCAATTTGTATCGAGCAGGGTTATTCCTATCTTAACCTTCAAATCGGTTATTTCGCTTTTAAATACGGAGTTAAAGATGTGTCTGCAATCCGGGATTAACAAATAGTATTTTGTTAAGAAAAACACAGCCTAAAATGGGGGGGGGACCACGAGGTATACAATTGGCACATACTTGTGTAACATCTGATCAAGATCTCATGAACTCAGCTGAAGGGCGCTAATGAGATGTGAAATAGAAATCAATCTCATAGACAGTAAAAATCCATGCTGGCTACACCCCCTCTGTTGCTCAGGGCAAGTGAAGGGCCTCGACCCCAACGTCCACTGTCCCTATGCATCCACAGATGCTGCCTGGCCCGCTGACTTCCTTCAGCATTTTGTGTGTTTCAGATTCCAGCTTCTCGTCTCTCCATACATATTACTTCTCAGTTATGGATTTAAACTACAAATACATCCAGACTGTGAAGCTCCCAAGGAACAAGAAGCAACGCCAGGACATTCTGACCCTTTACCCACCGTTCTCCAGCAAAGGTCAATGAATAGCGGAATTCCTGAGATCACCTCACCCACTTAAGCGCGTTGTCCATTATGTTTCCCGCCCTCTCCTTGCTGACTGGCATCTCCTTCCTACCAATAAACTGTCACGATCTGCAGGCAATTATTTTTCATTTTTATTACATTTTGTATGAAGGTACAATGCTGTTTGCCGAGAGGGATGAAAACTGTAGGGAACTGCTGATGTTAACCCGCCCTCAAACCCGGTGCAGCCCAGGGATTAAAAACCAAGCGAGTAAATTATTCAGAACAGAAAATGAGAAGGAATTTTACTTTTAGAAGTTACAGTTAAAAGCGACCCAGGATTCAAGTCCTTCCCATTCAAGAGGTTATCAGAAGCCCTAGGGCATCACTACCAAACTCCGCTCCATTACCTCCAAGAGAGAATCAGGATTTAAGCCTCTCCCTCTCCGAAGTGGGGGAGAGGAGGAACTTCCGGATCCTCAACCCAGGAGGAGGAAGAGATGGAGACTTAGATATCAGTAACACAAGAGGGATCCGGAGCCTTGGTCCCCAGTCACTAAAGAACTGTATGTCAACTGCGAGGACTGCAGGGAGACGAGCAAAGGTTTAGGCTGATGGGGGCGGGGGGCGGGGGCGGGGGCGAGGCAGGGTGGGGGAACCAGGGAGGGTGGGATGAGGGACAGGAGGCTGAGTGTGACAGGGCGAGAGAGACGAATGTTTGACTTCACAAACAAGCATCACACTACAAAAACAGAGAGCATGGCATTGACATATCTGAAGACAGAATTCAAGAGATTTCAATTATCACACAATGTAAAATCACATTATATAGTTTCACACGGCAAGAACAAAATGAAAATTATCACCGTGAGCAGTCAACATCAGGCGAGCCCATTCAATTAATGGCCGTCACCCAAAGGAATGGTCTCCGTGGCAATGCATAATTAGCGGCCCCACGGTACAGGCTGTTCGCTCACAGACAATACTACTCCAACCCAGTGCTCACTTCAATTGTCTCCGCCTGCACACCACCTTATTGGTGTCCCCGGTGATGTAGTTGGCGTGGGGGTGGGGGGTGACTGGGAAGCAAATAACGATTTCAAGCACCCCTGATACCATTTCTCCCCCACTGAAGTAAATTAGCATCCACAATGGACACGGCTGTGGGGGAAGGCAGGAGGTCGTTTAGAAAGCACAACAGTTCACTTTGTCTTGCATTCCCTAATTGCACACACAGTTCATTGTAGAATATCTTGACTTTGTTTTCCTTTTAAAACATTTGATAAATATAAGTTGTTAACAAAAGCAGCTAATGTGAATGCATGTTTTGCAGCTGATGGCAATAGCCCTGTTCCTGTCCACAGTTTACCATACGATCAAACCCAATGATTGCCCCCTTCCCCAACCCTTGACTGGTACCCCCAGTGCTGCTACACCCCACTCTGGGGGAGGGGGGGGACAAAGTGCAACCGTGGCATCAGAGTTTATATGAAAATCATTCTGCCTCTGACTGTTTAGTTTTCAGCCAAAAGCAATCCATGGAAATTCTGTTCTAGCCTGGCAAATAAATGTAGAAAAGTGCATTTCTCCCACTTGGTCACTTAGTTCAGGTATAGAAATTACAGATGTGGCCATTGCATTCAGATGCAGCCACCTATGAGTAACACAAAATGCTGGAAGTTGTGATGAAATGTCATTAGCATTGAGTTTATTCCTTTCTCCACAAGTGCTGCCTGACTTGCCGAGCATTATCAGCATTTTCTGTTTTCATTTTCCAGCAGATGCTGTATTTTCATTTTGGACTGTAAGCAGTCACCTGTCTGAGGTTCATCCCCCCACCCCCACCCCCATCCTTCTCCATACTGAGTCCTAGTGGTGTATAGGGTCAAGTTCCAACTACTGTCAATGTTAAGTCAGCAGGTCTGTGTTATAGAGGCAGCAAAGCGTGGGCTGCCACCGCTCATTATCAGAGAAATGAGCTGTGGTGAACAGCATGGATAACCAATGAACAGTGACAGATACCCAGATCCACCAACACCTGAAAGTTTGATGACAACATGCCAGCTTCCTCCCTTGTGTCCCATCTCATACTTACGTACTTCCGGTTTCAGAGGATATCGGTGAACATTCCATCACTGGAGACATTACACCCGACAGAGTCACGCATCTCTGCAATTTCTGAATTTGAACCCCAACCAGCACAGTTGCCTCAGCGTGGAAGCCACCGAGGCACCCAAGAATGTTTTGCAATGGCCTCGCCTTTGGCCACATTCCATTATTCAACCTGCTACACGTTCACCATGCCGCAGGTAATCAGGATGGCTGCTTGATTTAAGAATACTCTCAGAACAGTTTTAAGCCTCCCTCTAAAGATACTCTTATTCACAAAACATTTTTAAAAAACATCGATACTTGAAATCTTTCAACAATACACTAATTTAAACAGATATTTCTGTAAAGAAGCAAGCCTTAAATTTGAAAACTTTACATTAATAGTCAAAAAATCCCCTGAATTTCAGGCAGTTAATATATTAACACATGTGTGTTTGTTTCTGTATCTCCAGCCCATGATTCCTCACTCTCACCCCACTTGCTGAGAAAGCACTCTTCAGTGTGACTTAATATACAGCAGCTTCAAAGGAAGTTAAAGGACTTAACCCATGAGAGGGTTCAAACAAATGTCAGCAATTCTCAAGTAGCTCAGAGGAAAACAGGGGGGTTTTGTGTGCTGTCAGCCATAATTTGAATGAGTGGCAGTTCAAGCTCAAAGCCCAGATGGCATTCAATTTAAAAAGGACAGCTTAAGTTGCTTTCATTTAACTTTCATTTGGCCTAGGGTTTGCACAAGAACCAACTTGATTCCCACCAACATTGCTTCATTGCAACTGAAGCATTTCAGTTCAGTGCTGAACAGAGCAGCAAAGAACTGCTTTCATAGACTGCAGCAAATACACCCATCAGCTCTGGACTTGGAGTCAGCACCTGATACCAACCTTTAACACTGGGTCCCCTGCTGGGAATTATAAAATCAAAGGGTCTCAGCAACTTGGAAATCCTTGAATTTGTTCAGATCTGAACAAGGTCGCCTCTAATAATGTAAAATTGGCTTGGCAGAGTGTAGCATGCTCCAGAGTTGACAGATGTCTCACTGGTGAAGACATAAGCAGCCGGTCTATGAGGTGAAGTCAGTACATGAATGAAGAAGCCAAAGCCTTGCGGTCTTGGTACGTTTCTGTAAGTTTGTCCCAGATATTTACCACTGTAGGTGAAGAAATGACAGCCTCTGCTTTTTTTGCAAGGTAAGGGGAGAAGAATGGGGTGGGAGAGAGGTGCGGCAGCTGGAGACCACCATAATCATCTTTTACTTGTCCTGCTATCTGGTGGTTAGGTCGTATCACAGGGTCACAGGGTACACATCAGCAAGCATTCGGGTACAACCAAAAATATGTCATGCAACATCACAATGTGAAATCTGGTTGGGAAGATGAAAATATGACAAAATAGGGGAAAGGGAAGGGAGAATGAGTCCAAGGATCACAAGCAGATTCATGTCAAGTGCATTTCCTCATTGATAACACTAGCTGTGTCTGTAGACTGGTGCTGCGGCGATCATTCACTTACATGGGAGTCAGACAGCCATTACAATCATCTCACCAGCCGAGAGCACGGTGTATCCCCACGGTCACGCAGTGCACTAGCAACTGCAGTGTGTGCGTGTGTCAGCACGTTAAGTGCAAAAGCATGTCATGGTGAGGGAGGGCACTGACTGTACTGTACTCGGTATTTATTGATGGGAATGTCATGGATGGTGTCGGTTTCACAGACAGTCTTGCACAGGATTAGGTCCTCAACGTCCTCGCCCATCAGCCAATCCTGCACCAGTTCGGCCGTCTCGTCTGTCACGTGGTCCTGCAGCCAACGGTTGTGCCACAACTGAAACTGCTGGTGCTGATACCTGGCAACCTGGCACTGCGACTGCAGTGGGCAAGGTGGGGAGAGGGACAAGGGTGAAGGGAGGGCAGGAGAGAGAGAGGTTGTTATGGGAAGAGTGCAAAGACAGTGAAAAATGGAGGAGGGTACAAAAGAGGGAGGAAAAAAATAAGTCAATGTTATACTAAAAATTTGAGCTTGTTAGTCTATTGAAATCGTTGATGAACTTTCCTTACAAATAGTCCTTTCCCCAAGTCCAAAATGCCTACCAGGCAATGGAACTATGGATCAGATAAGCAGACAGCTCACAAGGGCATCTGTATTGAAAATGTACCACACAAAGTTTCACAGATATTCTCACAACAAGCACTCTTTGGGCTGCTAGAGGAAAGGTCAGATGAACTGAAGGTTTCTCTAACCTGCCCCATTAATGCTTCTTCACTACTCCCTCACAGAGGAATTTCTACTGAACTTCATTTTCTCTACCCCATCTCATTCCCATTACAGGGAGTTTTTTTTTTGCTGTACTCAAACAGACAGTTAGCTTGGTCCCTTTATTTGTAATGCTGCTTTGAAACAGAACTGTTCTTTAATATAAAAGGCTGAACGGTCTTCTGTGCCATAGAAGTTCTATTATTTTATGAAATGGTTTGAGTGGAGACAACAGGGTGGTAGTGTTTACAAGGACGATCACTGCTATGTTTTATACAATTAAAACAACACAAGAGCAGAAGTTACCTCACGAGCTCGATGCAGAGCCCCACATCGGTACATGAAATCTTCAGAGTTCATAACGTACACCAGCTTGTGAGTGTTGAGTTTAAACTTGCAGTCAATGCTGTTGGAGTTTTCAACACCCAGGCTGCGCTGTCGGCTGTTCCTGCTTTCATTCCTCATTGATAGAAACTGCTTTTGCTGCCATTTACGAAATTTTCGAAGGTTTCTGCCAACACACAAGTTTTAATATGCACAGAATGCTAAATTTTTCCTTCCTGACCAACTTTTCAATGTTCTCATTCAGTGTCAAAGAGACTAAATAAACAAAAGTGTTACAACAATTAGGCTAATTGGTAACAAAGGGACAACATCGGGTAAAATCAAGGCACAGAAAATCCAGTGGAACAATGGTTAAATGGTCCTAACAGACCTGTGTTAACTCACCTGGGTAAAAACACTGGCTTATAAAAGAATCCATCAGTCTGCTCAAACTGTAGGGCTGCCTCTGGGCCAGCATACTGTTCAACATAACTTGTTAAATTCTGTCAATGCAAAAGCATAGGATTAATATGAATATGAGCAGTAGATAGAGAAGACAATGCTAGTAATGCTAGTAACATTGCTGTAATGCAAATTAAAACAGATCCAAGACAAAGGAGGCACAGCTGCACAGTTAGCACAGCCACATCAATCCTGATCTCCAGTGCTCTCCAGGTGGAGTTTGCACGTTCTCAGGGTTGTGACCACAGGGCTTTCCCCAGGTGCTCCAACAGCCTCCAAGGTGCCAAAGCAGCCACTGTAAACAGCTGCTTGTGTGCAGGTAAGGAGTAGGGTTTGGAAGAGTGGGGCGAGTGTGGGAGAGCTGTGAATGTAAGGGGAAATTCCACTAGCCCTTTAGCCCTCTTTCCATGCTGTGAGAAAGAATAGCAATGATGAACTAAATGGTGCTGAGTCTAATATAGTTAAGAAATACCAACTGGGAGAAGAAAGCACACTTAAAATCTTTGGGCCCTGTGACCCTATGCCACAAAATGGGACTGCATAGCTCCCACTTTTGTATGTATTTATTGTGATACAGCGCAGAGAAGGCCCTCCGGCCCTTCGAGCCACGCCACCCTAGAAATCCCCAGTTTAATGCTGGACTAATCACGAGACAATTTACGATGACCAATTAACCTACCAACCGGTACGTTTTTGGACTGCGGGAGGAAACCGGAGCACCCAGAGGAAACCCGCCCAGTCACAGGGAGAATATACAAACCCCTTACAGGCAGCAGTGGGAATTGAACCTGGGTCGCCTGTACTGTAAAGTGGTGTGCTAACCACTACACCATCGTGCTGTCCTACCAACTACACACTCCAAGTAGAAAGCTCTTTCACCTGCAGCTCCAGGGGATCATCCGATGGTGCTTCCTCCGTGTCCAATAGCTCAATTGTCATGGAAACACGTCCCTTACTCTGGATAAACATAATCTGTAATTAAAAAAAGGCACCAATTCACTTTTTGTAGAGGCCCACTGTGATTCACAACTTCCCTAAAGCTCCCTGTGCCCATCTACAACCTGTCCCTAACCTCACAGCACTGCCTGTGTGAAATGACACACTGATGCATAATCAGTGACATTGACATGGCCACTCAATGTAACTGATTATGCATCAGTTTTGATCAGAATCAGGTTTAATATCACTGGCATATGCTGCGAAATTTGTTGTTTTGCAGCAGCAGTACATTGTAATACATAATAAAAGCAATGCGCGCACACACACACGCAACATATATATGTGTGTATATATACACACATACACACACACATACATACATACACACACACATACAGTTGCAAGAAAAAATTTGGAACCCTTTACATTTACCTGGTTTTCTGAATTAATTACTCATAAAATGTGGTCTTCATCTAAGTCACAACAATAGACAAGCACAATCTGCCTAAACTAATAACACATAAACAATCGTACTTCTCGTTAATACTGAGTACACCATATAACCAATCACAGTCGAGGTTCACAAAAGTATGTGAGCCTCTGGGGCAATGCCTTCTACAAAAGCTATCTGGAGTCAGGTGTTCCCATCAATGAGATGAGATTGGAGGTGTGGGTTGTAGAGGTGCCCTGCCCTATAAAAAAGACACACAAAGTCAGGTTACTGACAGAGCCTGCTTTTCTCAAGACAGATCTGTTTATGCACACCATGCCTCAATTAGAACAACTTTCAGAGGACCTTAGAAGAATTGTGGAGATACATGAAATTGGAAAAAGCTGCAAAAGCATTTCTAAAGACCTGAGTTTTCATCAGTCCACAGCAAGAGAAATTGTTTACAAATGCAGGGAATTCAGTACTGTTGCTACTTTCCCTTGGAGAGGGCATCCTGCAAAGATCACACTGAGAATACAATGTGCTATGCTGAAGGAGGTGAAAAAGAACCAAAGGGTAACAGCAAAAGACCTGCAGAAATCTCTAGAACTTGCTAAAGTCTCTGTTCATGTGTCCACTATAAGAAAAACACTGAACAAGAATGGTGTGAATGGAAGGACACAGAGGAAACCACTGCTCTCCAAAAATAAAAAAAAACATTGCTGCACGTCTCAAGTTTGCTAAAGACCACCTGGATGTTCCACAGCACTTCTGGGACAATGTTCTGTGGACGTATGAGACAAAAATTGAACTTTTTGGCAGAAATGCACACTACTATGTTTGGAGGAAAAAGGACACTACATACCAGCACCAAAACCTCACCCCAACTGTGAAGCATGATGGAAGGAGCATCATGGTTTGGGGCTGCTTTGCTGCCTCAGGGCCTGGACAGCTTGCAGTTGTTGAGGGAACAATGAATTCAAATTTGATTCAAGATGTTTTACAGGAGAATGTCAGGGTAGAATTCTGTCACCTGAAACTTAATAGGAGTTGAATGATGCAACAAGACAATGATCTGAAATACAAGAGTAAATCAACAACAGAGTGGTTTATAAAAGAAGAAAATTTGTGTTTTGGAATGGCCAAGTCAGAGTCCAGACCTTAACCCAAATGAGATGCTGTGGTATGATCTGAAGAGGGCTGTTCATGCAAGTTTTGCATGGAGGAATAGTCGAAAATTCCTCCTCGTTGTTGTGCAAATCTGATCAGCAGCTACAGGAAATGTTTGGCGGAGATTATTGCTCCTAAAGGAGGTTCTACCAGTTATTAAATACAAAGGTTGACATACTTTTTAAAGCCTGAACTGTGGTTGATTAAACAATGTATTCAATAAAGACATGAAAAGTACAATTGTCTGTGTGTTATTAGCTTAGGCAGATTGTGTTTATTGATTATTGTGACTAAGATGAAAATCAGAGCACCTTTTATGAATAATTACTGCAGAAAGCCAGGTAACTGCAAAGGGTTACACATTTTTTCTTGCAACTGTATAAATTAAAGAAGTAGTGCAAAAAGAACACTACTGAGGTAGTGTTCATGGATTTATTGTCTTCTCAGAAAACTGATGGCAGAGGGGAATAAGCTGTTCCTGAAATGCTGAGTGTCTTCAAGCTCCTGTACCATCTCCTTGATGGTAGCGATGAGGAGAGGACATGTCATGGGTGATGGGGGGGTCCTTAATGATGGACGCCACCTTCTTGAGGCACCGCCTCTTGAAAGTGCCCTGTAGGTCTCTCAGTGGGAGAGAATTTTGCAGATAGTGATCACAATTCTATCTCCTTTACCATAGCATTGCATTGGAGGGGGATAGGGACAGACAAGTTAGGAAAGCGTTTAATTAAAGTAAGGGGAAATAGGAAGCTATCAGGCAAGAACTTAGAAGTAGACATTGGGAACAGATGTTCTCAGGGAAATGTACGACAGAAATGTGTGGCAAATGTTCAGGGAATATTTGTGTGACATTCTGCATAGGTACGTTCCAATGAGACAGGGAAAGAATGGCAGGGTACAGGAACCGTTGTGTACAAAGGCTGTTGAAAATCTAGTCAGAAAGAACAGAAAAGTTTACGAAAGGTTCGGAAAACTAGGTAATGATAACAGATCTAGAAAATTATAAGGCTGCAGGAAGAAGCTTAAGAATGAAATTAGGAGAGCCAGAAGAGGCCATGAGAAGACCTTGGCGGACAGGATTAAGGAAAACCCCAAGGCATTCTACAAGTATGTAAACAGCAAGAGGATAAGATGTGAGAGAATAGGACCAATCAAGTGTGACAGTGGAAAAGTGTGTATGGAACCAAAGGAGATAGCGGAGGTACTAAATGAACACTTTGCTTCAGTATTCACTACGGAAAAGGACCTTGGCGATTGTAGGGATGACTCACAGTGTACTGAAATGCTTAAGCATATAGACATTAAGAAAGAGAATGTGCTGGAGCTTTTGGAAAGCATCAAGTTGGATAAGTCACCGGGACCAGACGAGATACACCCCAGGCTACTGTGGGAGGCGAAGGAGGAGATTGCTGATCCTCTGGCATTGATCTTTGCATCATCATTGGGGACGGGAGAGGTTCCGGAGGGTTTGGAGGGTTGCAGATGTTGTTCCCTTATTCAAGAAAGGGAGTAGAAATAGCCCAGGAAATTATGGACCAGTGAGTCTTACTTCAGTGGGTGGTAAGTTGATGGAGAAGATCCTGAGAGGCAGGATTTATGAACATTTGGAGAGGCTTAATATGATTCGGAATAGTCAGCATGGCTTTGTCGAAGGTAGGTGGTGCCGTACGAGTCTGATTGAATTTTTTGAGGATGTGACTAACCACATTGATGAAGGTAGAGCCGTAGGTGTAGTGTGTATGAATTTCAGCAAAGCATTTGATAAGGTACCTGCAAGGCTTATTGAGAAAGTAAGGAGGCATGGGATCCAGAATTGGCTTGCCCACAGAAGGCAAAGCGTGTTGTAGATGAGTCATACTCTACATGGAGGTTGGTCACCAGTGGAGTGCCTCAGGGATTTGTTCTGGGACCCCTTCTCTTCGTGGTTTTTATAAATGACCTGGATGAGGGACAGGTTAGTAAATTAGCTGGAGAGGTTGGGGGTTGTTGTGGATAGTGTAGAGGGCTGTCAGAGTATACAGCGGGTCATCGATAGGATGCAAAACTGGGCTGAGAAGTGGCAGATGGAGTTCAACCCAGATAAGAGTGAATTGATTCATTTTAATGGTAAGACTCTTGGCAGTGTGCAGGATCAGAGAGATCTTGGGGCCGGAGTCCATAGGACACTCAAAGCTGCTGCGCAGATTGACTTTGTCATTAAGAAGGCACACGGTCCATTGGCCTTCATCAACTGTGGGATTGAGTTTAAGAGCCGAGAGGTAATGTTACAGCTTTATAGGACCCTAGTCAGACCCCCCTTGGAATACTGTGCTCAGTTCTGGTCACCTCACTACAGGAAAGATGTGGAAACCATAGAAAGGATGCAGAGGAGATTTACAAGGATGTTGCCTGGATTGGGGAGCATGCCCAATGAGAATAGGTTGAATGAACTTGGCCTTTTCTCCTTGGAGTGACGGAGGATGAGAGGTGACCTGATAGAGGTGTATAAGATGATGAGAGGCATTGATCGTGTGGATAGTCAGAGGCTTTTTCCCAGGGCTGAAATGGCTAACACCAGAGCGCACAGTTTTAAGGTGCTTGGAAGTAGGTACAGAGGAGATGTCAGGTGCAATTTGTTGTTGTTGTTTTCTGTTTACACAGAGGGTGGAGAGTGCATTGAATGGGCTGCCAGCGACGGTGGTGGAGGCAGATACGATAGGGTCTTTTAAGAGACTCCTGAATAGGAGCATGGAGCTTAGAAAAATAGAGGGCTATGGGTAACCCTAAGTAATTTCTAAAATA
Source organism: Mobula hypostoma (assembly GCF_963921235.1). NCBI lineage: Eukaryota > Metazoa > Chordata > Chondrichthyes > Myliobatiformes > Myliobatidae > Mobula > Mobula hypostoma. The sequence goes on along the minus strand of NC_086120.1, from coordinate 26,690,197 downwards.
AGTACATGTTCGACATGGCGTCGTGGGCCGAAGGGCCTGTATTGTGCTGTAGGTTTTCTATGATTCTTGGGAGGCTGGTGCCCATGATGGAGCTGGCTGAGTTTCTGCAGCTTCTTCCATTCCATACCAGATGATGATACAAACACTGATAATGCTTTTCACAGTACATCTGTAGAAATTTGCATGCTTGCAAAAACTGGCCACTATCTCAGTTAGCAATAGAACCATTTCCTCTCCAAGTATAGTCTGGTAACCCTGGAACCTTATGGGAACAGAGAAGGATTGGTGGTGGATGTTTTTATTAAATTTTCATGCAAGGGATGTGGGCCTTGTAAGTTGATTCAGCATTTAATTGGCCATCTCTGAATGCCCTTGAGAAGGTGATGGCAAACTGCCTTTTTGACCTGCTTCAGTGTTTGAGTTGTGAGTACATCAAAACTGTTCGGGTGTGAGTTCCAGAATTTTGACCTAGTGGTGATGAAAGAAAGACGACATATTTTCCCCAAGTCAGGATGTTGAGCGGCTCAGAGGGCGACTTTTTCCAGTTGTTCCCATGTCTTTGCTGTCCTTGCACTTCTAGCTGATAGCAGTCATGAATTTGGAAGGTGCTATCTGAGGAATCTTGGTGAGCTGCTGGAGGTCATCCAGTAGATGGTAGAAACTGTAGCTAGCTTGCAGTCATGTTGAGTGAATAGCTGTAGAGATGGTGTCTATCGAGCAGACCACTGTGTCCTTAGAGCTCAAGCTTCTTGAGAGCAGTTGAACATGCAATCATCCAGTCAAGTGGAGGGTATCGAATCACACTCCTGACTTGGGCTTTGTAGATGGTAGATAACCTTTGAGTTTGGCATAGGATTTCTAGCCTCCAGAACAATGGCCATTTTCAAGTGGGCTCTGAGGCTCTCATTATAAGTTTTAACATGGCAAGCTCTAATACTACACACTTTCCAGCCTGTCACTGGAAGAGAAAGCCAGAGTAGAATCACTAAAAATTTATGATGCCCACTGACCAAAAGAGCCTCCAACATCAACTCTTTAAATACTCATCCAAGTAGGTTTCTCCCTCCATAATCTTTTTCAGGCAGAGATAACCTACTGGGTGAAAGCAATTTTCCTCATTTCCCCTTAATCATTCTACCAATTATTCTACTTAGGGCAATAATTGCTTCCTACTTACACCATTGATCATAAGATGCTGGAGCAGAATTAGGCCACGTGGTCGAGTCAGCTCTGCCATTAGATCATGGCTAATTTATTTTTTCCTCTCAACCCCATTCTCCTGCCTTCCTCGTGTAACCTTTGATGGTTTTACTAATCAGAACCTATCAACCTCCACTTTAAATATACCCAAAGTCCTGACCTCCACAGCAGTCTGTGGTGATGAATTTACTGGATCCACCTGGTTAAAGAAATTCTTCCTCCTCTCGTATTCTAAAGTGACATTGTTGTATTCGGAGGGTGTGTCCTCTGGTCCTTGACACTCCCAGCATTAGAAACATCTTCTCCATGTCCAATCTTGTCTATGCCTTTTAATATTCGGTAGATTTCAATGACATTCCCCACACTCTTCTAAACTCTACTGAGTACCAGCCCAGAGCCAGCAAACGCACCTCGCGTGTCAACCCTCATTCCCCCGTTCATTCTTGTGAACCTCCTCTGGTTCCTCTTCAATGCCAGCATATCCACAAAAGGGGCTCAAGTTGATTAATTTAAATCTCATCCAATTTTAACTTCTTGCTCTTTATGTCCTTACAAGACATCTTTGGATTTTCTTTGATTTTACTTGACAGAACCCTGCTCAGTAATGGAGAGGGTTTGAGCACTCTCTCCTTACCTTAAAACAGTTTTCATCTGGCATCACCCGCTCAGCCCTTAGCTGGTAAGCTGCTTCCAGACTGGCTCGGACACACTGCGAGGGCAAACTCCCGCCAGCGGCTCCTCGTTTCCTCTCACTCAGATACACCTCTGTTGCCTGTAGACACACATCATCACTCACCAGATGCTGCAGCTGTGGGGGAGAAAGAGAGAGACTGTGAAATACCCAGTGCTCTGGGCAGACTTGACCTCAGCAAGATATTCAGCACGCTAGGATAGCCTAGCACTCAGTCAGACACTTGGCACATTAGGAAAGGTTCAAGCACTCCATGAGATAAGCTGTAGACTGGGGCAGTAAAGTACATAATCTGTATTGGTACTACAGTAATGACAACAGGATCTAGATACCATACAAATCTATCATGACAAAAAGCAGAAAGCAATACGACTGCAGGTATACAGCAAACCTTCCCTTATGTCCTACTTGGGTAAATCACCACATAAAGAAAATTTATTTATTAACATACAGCATGGAATAGGCCCATCAGGCCCTTCGAGCAAAGCCGCCCAGCAATCCCCGATTTAATCCTATCCTAATCACAGAACAATTTACAATGACCATTTAACCAACGAACCTGTACGTCATTGGACTGTGGGAGGAAACCTGAGAACCCGGAGGAAACCCATGCGGTCATGGGGAGAACACGCAAACTCCTTACAGCCAGCGGCAGGAATAGAACCTGGGTCGCCTGTACTGGAAAGCGTTGTGCTAACCACTATGCTACCATGCCACCCTGTGTGCTATAATTTGCTGTATATGTCCCATCCATATTTGACTTTCAGGAATACATCACCTGCAGTGTTGACAGCATTAAATTATTAATTTCAACATTTAAGCAGCCTTTCAAACAAGGACAGGGTAAGAGGCAGTGGTAATTTAGTCAGCACTGCTTCCTGAAGATCTACGTTCCCAGGCCTCCCATGACATCTCATTTCTACTATTTACAACTGCTCTGAAAGCCTGAGGTATCCTTAAATCTGAAACACACAAAGCGAGTACACAAGTGATGCAAGTTAAAAAAGTGTAGTTAAAATGTAGCTAAGAGTTTTCTCTTGTGCATACCAATGCCTGCCATCTTACTGGCCTAACATGAGGGAAGCGAAGCCAATCAATAACCCAACACTCCAAAAACACTACTGGTCTAACTCTCCACAAGAGTCAGTGCCACTCACCTGCCGTACAATATTCTGAATCAGCTTATCAACAGTGAAGCCAATGTACGCATGGATTGTAAACATTTCACGCAGTGTGTCCTCATATTGTGTAGGTTCAATGTTTCCATCCAGTAGATTCCTTACCATGTCCAGAAAGGCTGGGTAATACTCTTCCAACTCAATCTCACCTAAAGATACAAAGATTGAGTACTCAGTGTAATGTATATATATCGGCCTAAGCAGATATAACTCTTGTGAAGAATCCTGTAAGCATTAGCCCAATATTCTTCTCAGAAATTAAGAGTGAAAGAGGGAAGATGGAGAGGCAATGTGTGTGGCCACTGGCCTATTAGCTTTTTATGTGGGGCATTCAACTGAAAAATCCTAAATTAATACATCACATTCTTGCAAAATATGCATTAAATGTTTATCCACAGTCACACAGCAGCCCTTCAATTGTCACACTAAACCTGCTTGCCTCCTAATCACCCTATGCGTACAGTGCAAAATCTTTTTCACAGGAATGGAAATAAAAGGAAAGTCTGAATTTTGATGTTAAGTTATCAAATATTAACTAGAAGGACCAGAACAAGGCAAGGATGGATTAGGTAAGGATAAAGGTAGGATTACGGGACAGGTTTAGTGATCCAAAGATGGAGGAAGGAATGTGGGCAACTGAATGAAGATTTCCTATCAGCACTGCAGAGTTAAAAGAGAAACCAAACCTCGAGGAACGAAATCATACTTTGCTGCTTGAGTCGGAGCTCCACGGCAGGATCACTTGCTTTCTCTTTCCTTCCCTCCTGCAATTGCTTCTCCTTCTCCTTCTCCATCTGATACTCCAATAGCTGTTTCTCCGCTTGCCTGTATATACGCAATAGCCGGTAGCACAGAATTTGATGGAGCCGCAGGAAAAAGTACCAGTTGTTGTTTACGAAGAAGAGATTGTAGACGTCATCCAAGCTCTTTTGATATTCAGCTACCTGGTCGCGTAGGTCCACCCGCTCCTCAGCCAGACTGCTCTCCGGAGAAGCCACTCCTTTCTGCCCTGTATCCGCATTATTACGTTGACTGTGCCGTTGATCACTTTCCATCTCTTCGTCCGTTGAATCCTCCGACTCGCTTAGTTCCCCACGCGGAGAAAAGAACAAGTCTGGCACAAAATGATAGATGATACGTTTGATGTGATCCTTGTCCTCCTTCTGAATGGTGGGCTGTCGTTTCACATGGTAAATGATGAGGGATGCAGCATCCTCCATGATTTGCTTATCCTCATACACGAACATCAGGTGGGGCCCTGTGACGCCTGGGCAACCTTCTTCAGAGTTCTGCTCTTGTCGCTACATCACAAGAGAAGAGAAAGGGTTAATTCTCAGACAAAAACACTGACTGGTAATCTGTCAAATTCCGTTTATAGCTTGGAAATGACCAGATTCCAATTTATAGATCGGGATTGTGTGACCAGAACCTGCTTTAGAGTCGATGACTGAATTGAACCAGATTAGGTGCTCAAATCAGACCTGAACCTTACTGACCTTAATCTGGTCTAGATGGCATTTAAACAATATATTAATGGGCAAATTTGACTCCATCCTAAATTTTTGTTGCAAGTGAACTTTGTTGCCACTTAGCCCCATTCCCTGGTCAGAACAGCTTGACGTAAGAATGCAGCACAAAACTTAAAAAAAACCAACAAATTCTTTTGTTTTATTAGTGCCAAGTCTCATTAGAGATTGCTTCTGGGATTCTGTCCTAACAAAGAGGTTCACCACCAGTAAACTAATTGGAAACATTTTAAAGAAAAGCTTTCATATGCCTCCACTGGCACTGTTTACAAAGGTTGGTCTTGGAGCAGATAAGTGAATTTTTTGTTTGGGTGACATTATGTTACCTCATCGTAAACACTTTCAATCTCATTCAGCAGACTCTTAGAGCGCAGTGCCTTAGTGTCATTCTGTTTGAAGTTGACTCCCTGATGATCCAATGATTTCAAGTACGATTTCTCATACTGCTCCCGCCAGATCTTGTTAAAGCCTTGCTGTGCCTCCCGCCATTCTTCTTCCTTGGCTTTCAACCTGTAACAGTATAAACTTAATAGAATTTTCAAATCTGTAATAGACCCTTGAGACCTTCATTTGCAGGCTGAAGTTTGTGGTACAAATGTGGGCAAGTACAGCATGCTTTTGAAGGTGTGGAACAGCCAAAGAATCTGTGCCCAAAGGATGATACAAACCACAAGCACCAATACTGAAGCTGAAAGTCTTTAAACATATATTCCTGAACTCCTTTGTCCCCCCACCCCCACCACTCTGTACACCAAACTTTGCTCAAATCACTTCTTCATGAATTTCCCTCCCCAACAAACCAATTCCTGCCAAGTTACCTTTAGCATGCCCTGTGGCTTGGAACAAAGGTAGCACTTCTTATCTATTAAATCTTACCGTTTCAGTACCACAGGTACAGCTGTTGCTGGATTTTTCTTAAGTCCATCGATTATTTCTGGTGCTTTATCACCATAGATACGATAGATAGCTCTGCGATGGATAACCTCCGATGTTCCTCCCAGACAATTATCAAGGTGGTATTTCTCCTGATCTTCTGGAGACATCCGGGTTAGTTTCTTCTGCACACTCTCAAGCACACGGATTGTGGCAAGGTTGGTTTCCAGGACAACATCAAGCTATTTGTCAAGAAAAATCCAAAGCAAATATTATAACTTCAGTATCCTTGGCAACCCATCCTCTTCAAACCCAATTCCACACTAATATTGAAAACAGCTTTCTCTCATATCCCAAGCAATTTCCAGACTAATAATACCCAAACAGTGATCAGCTATTTACCATTTATCAAAACCCATCCCAACCTCAGAGCCAGCAGATCTACTTCTTTCCCCAGTCTGAGATTGGGTGCCAAAAAAGACAAGGATTAGACCCGGTAAAGTGCCAAGACAGGGCCTTAACTTCAGTCCCTGATCTTCTGCCGACTTTTTAAGTATTTACAGCAGGTTCTGCTTATCAAAAAATAGTGACAGTACCTCAAATCTCTCATCCTCACAACGATGAAGCTGCTCCTCATATGGCGTTTTCTTAGAGCTGACAAAGGTGGAATCTTCTGACCAAGAAGGGAATGAGACCCAAGTATCATTGAGAACCTAACCCAGAAGAAATGCAAGCAGTTAATCAGAAGGACTCTGGGGTGTCTGTCAGTTAGTGGGTTCACAAATGATGCAATATTAGACTGTAGCTGCAAATCTCAAGCGAGGAATAAGAATTCCAGTGTTCAAAGCAAATCGTGCTTTAAGACTATAAAATAAAAGAGCAGAATTAGGCCATTTGGCCCATCAAGTCTACTCCACCATCTCATCTTGGCTGATAAATTTCCCTCTTAACCCCAGACTGCTGCCTTCTCCCCATATCTCTTCATACCCTGACTAATCAAGAACCTATCAACTTCTGGCTTAAATATACCCAATGACGGCTTCCACAGCTGCCTGTGGCAGAGAATTCCACAGATTCACCACTCTCTGGCTAAAGAAATCCCTCATCTCTGTTCTTAAAGGATACCTCTCTATTCTGAGAATGTGTCCTCTGGTCTTAGGCTCTCCCATCAAAGGAAACATCCTCTCCACATCCAATCTATCGAAGCCCTTCAACATTCAACGGGTTTCAATGACCGGCCCCCCCTCGTTCTTCTGAATTCCAGTGAGTACAGGCCCAGAGCCATCAAACGCTCTTCATATGATAAGCCTGTCAATCCCGGAATCAGTTTCATGAACCTTCTATGAATCCTCTCCAATGTCAGCACATCCTTCCTTAAATGAGGGGCCCAAAACTGCTCACAAATACTCCATATGAGGCCTCGCCAGTTCCTTATAAAGCCTCACCCTTGCTTTTATATTCTCGTCCTCTCAAAATGAATGCTGACATTTGCCTTCCTCACCACAGACTCAACCTGCAAGTTAACTTTTATAGAATCCTGTATGAGGACCTCCAAGTCCCTTTGCATTTCAGATTTTTGTATTTTCTCACCATTTAGAAAATAGTCTATGCTTTTATTTCTTCTACCAAAGTGCATGACCATACACTTGCCAACCCTGTATTCCATCTGCCACTTCTTCGCCCATTCTCCTAATCTGTCTATAGTCTTCTGCAGCCTCTCTGGTTCCTCACACTAACTGCCCCGCCACTTACTCCACCTATCTGCATATTGTCAGCAAACCTGGCCACAACGCCACCAATTCTGTCACCCAAATCATTGACATAATGTAAAAAGAAGCAGCCCCCACATCGACCCCTGTGGAACACAACTAGTCGCTGGCAGTCAATCAGAAAAGGTTCCCTTTATTCTCACTTTTGCCCCAGCCAATCACCCAATCCTCTATCCATGCAGGTACCTTTCCTAGGACACTTAACTTGTTAAGCAGCCTCATGTGGGGCACCTTGTCAAAGGCCTCCTGAAAATGCAAGTATACAATATCCACTGATTCTCCTTTATCTATCCTGCTTGTTATTTCTTCAAGGAATTCCAACAGTTTTGTCAGGCAAGACTTTCCCTCTAGCCATGTTGCCTTCAGCAAAACCACAACCACATCCTTAGCAATCGACTCCAATATCTTCCCAATCACTGAGGTCAGACTAACTGGCTTATAATTTCCTTTCTTCTGCCTCTCTCCCTTCTTGAAGAGTGCAGTAACTTTTGTGATTTTCCAGTCCTCCAGCACCATGCCAGAATACATTGATTCTTGAAAGATCATTACTCGAAAGCCATTTTTTCAGAACCCTTTCCACTGGATATTACCCTTGCACAACAGGGAGTGTGAAGGAGCAGCATATGCTTGGGTGGGGAGATTAGAGGGCAGGGATGGGGCAGGGGGAATAAGCAGATGGACCTGAGCTACCTGCGCAGAAAGCATTGTTCTATGTCCACGTTCATCACCATAAAATGGAGGGAGCTACCAGCTCAGGAATTCAGCTTTTAATACAGAGGCTTCTAATGCAAACAATTGAAACTTAAGTTCTTAATGCCCAGAATCATCACATTTCAGTTTAGTTCACCAATTAAGGAGGAGGAGAAGATGGCGACGCGACACAGTGCGTGCAGCCTCTCCGGTGATGAATATCTGTAATCTGTCAAGTAGGAAGCCGTGCACAATTCTGATTTGATGGAGGCAGACGTGAGAGCACAGAGGAACATCTGGTGAAACTTCTGAAATGCCTGCTTCGCTGCCGCTACTACTGTGTGATCCGAAATCTCCGGAGGGGAAGACCCCGGATCCTCGGCTTTGCTTGTTGCTCGGCGGCCGGGGCCAGGGTCGAAGTGCCCGGCAGAGATGGTGCTCAGTGTCAGACGGCTGGTCGGAGGCTCAAAGTTTTCGAACGGACTCAGAGTCAGACTGCAGTCGGGTGCTTCCAGAATGCTGCATCGGCAAGTTTGCGGTGCTGGAAGCTCATGGCAGGGAGAATTTCTTCCTTCTACCGTCTGCGTGAGCTTTTGGGGCTATCGGGACTTTGAGACTTTTTTTTTTACCGTGCCCATGGTCTGCTCTTATCAAATTACAGTATTGCTTTGCACTGTTGTAACTATATGTTATAATTATGTGGTTTTTGTCGGTTTTAGTCTTGGTCTGTTTTGTGTTTCTGTGATATCATACCGGAGGAACATTGTACCATTTTTTAATGCATGCATTTCTAAATGACAATAAATGAGGACTGAGTGTCCTCATAATCTAAATTATCATAACACAGTGTTCACTGCTGCTCACTGACGCTAGAAACTCTTAACAATAATTGTTGAAGTAAATGGAAATGCAATGCTTCTGGGCATTAAGAACAGAAGTGTTAAGGGAAGTGAAAGATGCCGAGTTTCAAAGTGATACAAAGGAGAACTTCAAAATCAAGAAGGGAAGGACAAACTAGCCCAAGCAACACCTTTCCCGAGTAGTCATGGGGGGGGAGGGGGGGGAGAAAGTGAAGAGCAAAATCATGTTAAACCAAAGCAAAATTGAGTTTTCATTTCTTATTGGTTCATGGGATCTGAATATTGCTTGTAAAGCTATACAGTTCATTCCTAATTGCAGTTCTTGAAGTAAACAGCTTGTTAAGCCACTTTAGAGGATAGTTAAAAATCAACTAAATTGTCCAGGGTTGGACTGAAGCAGGCTAGGCTGGGTGAGGATAATAATTTTCTTCCCATTTGATTGTACTTTCAAGATCACCATCACCGATTCTACCTTGTTTACTTGATTAATTATTTAAATTTAAAGTCTCAAATCAGATTCAAAGTCTTGTTACCTCATCAATGTCCCAAACCTCTGGATATGACTAACAACTCGTCCACTTTTCAAAAATGTATCCAGAAGTGAAGATATTACAAGAATGCCCTCCTACGATGCCCCTCACACCCATCAGCTGCAGATCTCACTTATCTGAAGTACTTCAAGTTCTGATACCTTGATGTCACCCCACTTGTACGTTTCTCTGGAAGCACTCATACCTCCTTGCAGACTGCAGTTCGCCCACTGCACTTCGGTTGCTGGTAGGTTTTAGGCAGAGCTCTGTAACTGGAGCCCAACCTCTTACAAGATGCGTAGTCAATCTCTCGGGCAATCCCATCCACTGGCCGATCTCTCTGCAAAGGCTGTGTGAGTGAGAGTTCCTTCTGGCCCAAGAACGATTTGAAACGTGCAAAAAGCTCTGGGAACTTCCTGCTTTCAGAGTGGAGAGGATGAGAAGAGGGACAGAAGAGAGGTGGGGAGAAGGCAAAAACACGTACATTGAAAAAGTTTACATAGAAAAATCATCCTTATCCATCCACAGAAGGAGGTTTGCCCTTCCATACACAATCAAGCAACCAACTGCAGAGTTAAACCCTAAATCCCCCTCTTATAAAACAAAATCCTTGAAAAGGGCCTTTTTATTTATTCTTTTTCAGGATGTAGACACCTTGTTAGTAAAAGTTGTGGATGTGGGCTTTCTTTGCAACATTTAAGAGAAGATAGGGTAAGTGCATAGATGGAAGGGGTATGGAGGGCTGTGATCTAGGTAGTTCAGGATAGGATGATGCAGAATAACAGTTCAGCATGGACTAGATGAGCCAAAATGCCTGTGTCTGTGCTGTAGTGCTCTATGACTCCAAGTAAAAATTGATGATTAGTACAAGTTAAACCCCACTCATTTCTCAAACAAGAGAAAATCTGCAGATGCTGGAAATCCAAGCAACACACACAAGATGCTGTAAGAACTCAACAGGCCAAGCAGCATCTATGGAAAAAAGTACAGTCAACTTTTCGGGCCAAGACAGTCCTGCCAAAGGGTCACGGCCCGAAACATCAACTGTACTGTGGCGACCCACTTTCTGGCACCCACGAACCGGCTCACGAAACAGCGCGCGCAGGCAGAGGGCCGGCAGCAAAAAGGGCGCCAAGCCATCTTCACCAGCAGGGGGAAAATCCCGCGTGCGGAAAGGGTCTGGGAATATGCATTCCCCACAGTAGTCCCGCCCAGGGAGGGCGGGAACGGGAAGGCTTTAAAGTGGGCCGCGAAGTTTGAATAAATCTCTTTCATCGCAACTCTAACTCACCGACTCCGTGTGGTTATTCTAGCGCTGTGTGTAGCACATCGCTACAATTGGTGACCCCGACGGCCCAAACGATATTTGGACCAGAGATGACCGACGCTGCATCTGTTCACGCAGTTTCGTTAAAACTGCCAAGCTTCTGGACGCTGCGACCCCATTTATGGTTCGAACAAGCAGAAGCACAATTCCACATTCGGCAGATAACCTCGGAGTCCACTCGCTACTACTACGTGCTGAGCTCCCTCGACCAGGAGACTGCTGCACAAGTTGAGGAGTTTATACAGTCGCCCCCGGAGGACGGCAAATACACAGCATTCAAAGCCCTGCTCATAAGGACTTTCAGACTCTCACGGCACAAACGAGCACGCCGCTTAATGCACCTGGATGGTTTGGGAGACAGGCCGCCATCAGCATTAATGAACGAGATGCTGGCCCTGGCTGAAGGACACAAACCCTGCCTCATGTTTGAGCAGGCGTTCCTAGAGCAACTGCCCGAGGACATATGCCTGCTGCTGTCCGACGCAGATTTCAGCAACCCCCGGGAGGTGGCGGCCCGAGCAGATGTGCTGTGGAATGCCAGGAAAGAGAGAGGAGCATCTGTCGCACAGATCACCAAGCCACGAGCCCAACGAACAATGGTGTTTCTACCACCAGCGGTGGGGCACGGAGGCCCGCCGCTGCAGACCGCCCTGCAAATTCCCGGGAAACGCCAGGGCCAGCCGCCGCTGATGGCTACAGCGGCTGGCCATCAGGACAGCCTCCTGTACGTCTGGGACAAGCAGTCGGGACGCCGCTTTTTGGTCGACACCAGAGCGGAGATCAGCGTCTTACCTCCAATGAGTTACGACACCCGCAACAGAGAACCGGGACCCACCCTGAGGGCCGCTAATGGCAGCACAATACGAACCTACGGCACCCGCACGGTGCGGCTACAGTTCAGCTCCAGCCGGTTCACGTGGGACTTCACACTGGCCGCCGTGGCCCAACCACTGCTGGGGGCAGATTTTCTACGAGCCCACAGCCTGCTGGTCGACTTGCAAGGGAAGCGATTAGTCCACGCCAAGACTTTTCAAACGTTCTCCCTGGGTGAAGCACAGTTGCCAGCCCCACACCTGGACTCCATCACGCTGTCCGACGATGAATTCACCAGGGTCCTGGCGGATTTCCCATCAGTACTGACACCGCAGTTCACGGCAGCCATGCCCAGACACGGAGTACAGCACCACATCCCGACCCAGGGACCACCCCTCCACGCCCGTGCTCGAAGGCTTCCCCCGGACAAGCTCCGACTGGCGAAGGAGGAGTTCAAGAAGATGGAGGAATTAGGTATCATACGACGGTCCGACAGCCCATGGGCCTCCCCCCTTCACATGGTGCCCAAGGCAACGGGGGGCTGGAGATGATGCGGTGACTACCGCAGACTGAACGAGGCTGCAACGCCAGACCGCTACCCTGTGCCGCACATTCAAGACTTCGCAGCAAACCTACACGGCGCAAGGATCTTTTCCAAGGTAGACCTCGTCCGGGGATACCATCAAATCCCTGTACATCCGGACGACATCCCCAAAACAGCACTTAACACCCCGTTCGGACTTTTCGAATTCCTCCGAATGCCGTTTGGTCTAAAGAATGCCGCACAGACTTTCCAGCGGCTAATGGACGCGGTGGGACGCGACCTGGACTTTGCATTCATCTATTTGGACGACATCCTCATAGCCAGCAGTAGTCGGCAGGAGCATCTGTCCCACCTCCACCAGCTCTACTCCCGCCTGAGTGAATTCGGCCTTACAATCAATCCAGCCAAATGCCAGTTCGGACTCGACACCATCGACTTCCTGGGCCACAGGATTACTAAAGACGGGGCAACCCCGCTGCCCGCCAAGGTAGACGCGGTCCGCCACTTCCCCCGACCCAACACAATCAAAGGCTTGCAGGAATTCGTGGGTATGGTGAATTTCTACCACCGTTTCCTCCCCTCAGCAGCCCGAACCATGCGCCCCTTGTTCACTCTAATGTCGGGTAAGGGCAAGGACATTACCTGGAACGAAGAGGCCGCAACCGCTTTCGTTAAAACCAAAGAAGCCTTGGCAAACGCCGCGATGCTAGTGCACCCCAGAACGGACGTTCCTACTGCCCTCACGGTGGACGCATCCAACACAGCAGTCGGTGGAGTGCTGGAACAACTCATCGAGGGTCACTGGCAACCCCTGGCGTTCTTCAGCAAACACCTACGACCACCCAAACTCAAATACAGTGCTTTCGACCGGGAGCTATTGGCACTATACCTGGCAATCCGGCATTTCAGGTACTTCTTAGAAGGTAGGCCCTTCACCGCGTTCACAGACCACAAACCGCTTACCTTTGCGTTCACTAAGGTGTCCGACCCCTGGTCGTCCCGCCAGCAGCGACATCTGTCCTACATCTCCGAGTACACGACGGACATCCGGCATGTCTCTGGAAAGAACAATGTCGTGGCAGACGCACTTTCCAGACCTACCATACAGGCCCTGTCCCAGGGGGTGGACTATGCAGCGCTGGCAGACGCTGAGATCCCCAGTTACAGGACTGCAGTCTCCGGCTTGCAGCTCCAAGACCTCCCCGTAGGCCCAGGTGAGAGGACCCTACTATGTGACGTAGCTACTGGCCAACCCCGCCCCGTCGTCCCAGCAGCCTGGCGCCGGCGGGTGTTCGAATCCATTCACAACTTAGCGCACCCTCATCAGGACAACTGTCCGGCTGGTCTCCAACAGGTTCGTGTGGCATGGACTTCGTAAACAGGTCAGTGAATGGGCCAAAACGTGTATGCAGTGCCAAACGGCCAAGGTGAAGCGGCACACCAAGGCTCCGCCGCAGCGGTTCGAACCCACCCGCCGGAGGTTCGACCACATCCATGTGGATATCATGGGGCCCCTGTCAGTGTCACGAGGAGCGCGGTACCTCCTAACTATGATAGACCGGTTCACCAGATGGCCAGAGGCAGTCCCGCTCAGCGACACCACCTCCGAATCCTGCGCCCGAGCACTGATCGCAACCTGGGTAGCACGCTTCGGGGTACCGGCCCACATTACCTCCGACAGGGGCGCCCAGTTCACCTCCAGCCTGTGGTCAGCTATGGCCAACCTTTTAGGATCGCAGCTACACCACACAACTGCCTACCACCCACAGTCGAACGGACTAGTGGAGCGCTTCCACCATCACCTGAAATCGGCTCTCATGGCCCACCTGGAGGGGCCTAACTGGGTGGACGAACTTCCCTGGGTCCTGCTCGGAATCCGCACGGTGCCCAAAGAGGATCTACACACCTCGTCGGCTGAGTTGGTGTACGGCGCGCCCCTGGTCGTCCCAGGAGAGTTCATACCAGCCCCAAGGGGGCAAGAGGAAGAACCCACAGCAGTCCTGGACAAACTACGGGAGAGGCTCGGTAACCTGGCCCCCATACCCACTTCACAGCACGGACAGCGCCCGACCTGCGTACCCAAAGACCTGCAGAACTGTAGTTTCTTTTTGTACGACGGGGCGGACACCGGGCACCGCTACAGCGGCCCTACGAGGGGCCGTTTAAGGTGATCAGGAACAACGGGTCCACGTTCGTGCTGGACATTGGGGGGAGAGAGGAGGTTTTCACGGTGGACCGACTCAAACCGGCCCATGTGGACTTGGCGCAACCGGTCCAGGCTCAGGCACTGCGGCGCAGGGGCAGACCTCCCAAACAGAGGCCGATCCAGACTGTGGACATTGGGGGAGGTATCGCCGGTTCTGGGGGGGGGGGGGGTTATGTGGCGACCCACTTTCTGGCACCCACGAACCGGCTCACGAAACAGCGCGAGGGCCTGCAGCAAAAAGGGCGCCAAGCCATCTTCACCAGCAGGGGGAAAATCCCGCGCGCAGAAAGGGTCTGGGAATATGCATTCCCCACAGTAGTCCCGCCCAGGGAGGGCGGGAACGGGAAGGCTTTAAAGCGGGCCGCGAAGTTTGAATAAATCTCTTTCATCGCAACTCTAACTCACCGACTCCGTGTGGTTATTCTAGCGCTGTGTGTAGCACATCGCTACAGTACTTTTTTCCATAGATGCTGCTTGGCTGCTAAGCTCCTCCAGTATTTTGTGTGTGTTGCCCAACTCATTTCTAGCTCCTTTATCTGTCTAACCTCACACTTGCAGGCAATAAGGAATTTAAAGTACTGTCACCATCTTAGTTGAAGTAGCATGCAAATGAATCACTTAAAATATGCTCTTTAAAAATATCTTTTAACAGGAAACCACAGAAACTGAGAGGAATGGCAGAACGACAAACCATGACTGTGTATCGCAAAACTCAGGAGACTGTGAGTTGAACACTGACAGGTAATGTTCAAGACTTCTAACCTTCAATGAATGATTATGAATGAACTTACCCCAGGAATGGGGTGACCAGCTGAAGGAGCTCAGAGCCAGACACCACCTCCTGGTTGAACAGGGCGATGCAGCGCAGGAAATTTTCATACACTTCCTGGCTCTTTAGAATCCTGCGGACCTGGGGTGGGAATGGGTGGAGGTAATCAAAGCGCAAAGTGAATTTACTATCGAAGTACATACATGTCATGAAAGACTACCTAGAGTTTCATTTTCTTGTGGGCATTCACAGTAAATAAAAAAGAAACACAAAAGTATCAGTGAAAAGCTGCACACAACGATGAACAAACAATGTGCAAAAGACAAACAAATTGTGTAAATACAAAAAATATCAGTAGATAAATAAGGAATAGATATTAGTGAGAACATGAGTTGTAGAGTCTTTGAAAATGAGTCCACAGGATGTAGAATCAGCTCAGCGTTGAGGTGAGTGAATTCATCCTCTTTGGTTGAGGAAACTGACGGCTGAGGGATAGTAACTGCTCCTGAACCTGGTGGTGTGGGACCTGAGGCTTCTGTACCTCCTTTCTGATGGTAGTAGTGAGAAGAGAACATGGCCTGGATGGTAGGGGTCCTTGATGATGGATGCTGCTTTCCTGTGACAGTGTTCCACGTGGATGTGCTCAATGGTGGGGAGGGCCAACGAGTCACACACTCGTCAATCAGTATCAGTGAAGCTACTTTAAGGAGCAAAGCGCAAACTTCCCGAGGAGATGTCTCAGAACTGCTCTGTGCAGAGGTGTTCTGCTGAGCCATAAATAGAGGCACCCAAGGCAAAAACACTACTCAGAATCAGAATCAGCTTTATCATCACCGGCAAGTGTCGTGAAATTTGTTAAGCGAGCAGCAGCAGTTCAATGCAATTCACAATATAGAAGAAAAAATAAAGTAAATCAATTACAGTATATGCATAATTGAATAAATTAAAAATCACACAAAAACAGAAATTTATATCTATTTAAAAAGTGAGATAGTGTTCAAGGGTCAATGTCCATTTAGGAATCGAAAGGCAGAGGGGAAGAAGCTGTTCCTGAATTGCTTAGTGTGTGCCTTCAGGCTTCTGTACCTCCTACCTGATGCTAACAGTGAGAAAAGGGCATGCCCTGGGTGCTGGAGGTCCTTAAAAATGGACACTGTCTTTCTGAGACACTGCTCCTTGAAGATTTCCTGGGTACTTTGTAGGCTAGTACCCAAGATGGAGCCAACTAAATTTACAACCCTCCGCAGCTTCTTTCAGTCCTGTGCAATAGCATTCCCACCCCCCATACCAGACAGTGATGCAGCCTGTCAGAATGCTCTCCACGGTACATCCATAGAAGTTTTTGAGTGAATTTGTTGACATAACAAATCTCTTCAAACTCCTAATGAGGTACAGCCGCTGTCCTGCCTACTTTATAACTGCATCGATATGCTGGGACCAGGTTAGATCCTCAGAGATCTTGACACCCAAGAAACTGCTCACTCTCTCCACTTCTGATCCCTCTATGAGGATTGGTATGTGTTCCTTCGTCTTACACTTCCTGAAGTCCACAATCTTTTGTCTTACTGACATGAGTGCCAGGTTGTTGCTGCAATACCACTCCACTAGATGGCATATCTCACTCCTCTACGCCCTCTCATCACCATCTGATTCCACCAATAATGGTTGTATCATCAGCAAATTTATAGATGGTATTTGAGCTATGCTCAGCTACACACCCCTGAGGTGTGCCAGTGTTGAGAGTCAGCGAAGAGGATATGTTATCACCAATCCTCACAAATTGTGGTCTTCCGGTTAGGAAGACGAGGATCCAATTGCAGAGGGAAGTACAGAGGCCCAGGCTCTGTAACTTCTCAATCAGGACTGTGGGAATGATGGTATTGAATGCTGAGCTATAGTCGATGAACAGCATCCAGACATAAGGTGCCCAAAATCTACTAGATAGCACAATACAACTGGAAAGAAGAAATTTCATAGAATAGGAGGCTGCCTTTTAGGCCATCATGGTTGCACCTGCTCTTTAACAGATATATTCAAACCAGTCTCAATCATTACCCTACTTTTAGCTTTAAATATTCCAACTTATTTTAAGTTTTTATTGAATCGGTTTCCACTGCCCTTTAAGACTTGTCACAGAACATTCCCCAATAATCTCTCCACTCAATATACCAATTGACCTGTGATTATCATTTATCCATTTCTCTTCTTAAAACAATACAGTTGACACTTAATATTTGAGGGCGATCTATTCTAGAAACAGCCACAGATGCAGTGTTTATATATTGTTCGCAAATGCATCATGCTTGTTTGCTGTCATGGCAACAGCCTTGAAATTAATCAGCTGGCTTGTTGCAATTTTTTGTCAGAGAGAGACTGCAACGTGCCAGGAAATCCTGACAGCATGGCACCACATATAATCAGATCCAGAATATAGCTGAAGGATTGCAACACTAAACAGGAATGAAAAGTTAGTAGGGGAGCCTGCTCCACCAAAGACAAAAGCACCCTGAAATGATCTACTACTGAGAGTTGAGCATTGCTAAAAGGCTTTATTGGTGCAAATAATCCAACTAAATTCAAAATTTCTAATCTGAAATGTTACTTAACTTGAACTGCATTTGTGGCTACAAGGATGAAGGGACGAGATAGATGTCATGTGCAGAGTGATGCTGCTCGCATTAGGTGCTTCTGTCATGCTGCACCACAGAGCAACCTCACCAGGAATACAGCACCAGTGGGTTTCAATTGTGAATCTGTGAAACCTCCAGCACCATACCTATGCCAGAGTTACTACAGCTTCCATTATTTCCCCCCTTGTGTCCCCTAATAACTTTGATGCACTTCTTCCAGTCAAGATGGTGCCGAGGTGCATTGTACGTTGATGCTGTGGCTCAGAGCTAGTTTTATCTTTAGGCTTATCGGGATGGTCTTGGGGAGTAGGAGGTCAAGTTAGGGTTTAGGTACAGAGCTGAGGGGGGAGTTAGAGGAGAGGAGTAGTAGATGAAGAGCCTGGGTGGGAGTTGAATCCAAGTCGGTGCACTCCACAGTCAAACGTCAGCGATCCAGGAGGTTGAGTCATAGGCGATGAGAAGCCCAGTGTTCCCCACGTCAATGACCAGTCCTGGGTTAGAGGTCAGGATGGGGCAGAAACCACAAGGGCTGGTGACCTTACCCACCCACAATCACTGGCATTGAAGGTCCATGCCAGTCTGAAAGCATGCAAGTTGAAGCCCGAAGATCAAATCTGGCAAAATCTGAAATCCAGAGCACATTGTGTCTACAGGTGGAAGTCTTAAGGTTGTAGACAAAAGGTAGAGTTCCGAAGGAGTCACGAGAGCCCAGGTCACTGGAGTCAGAGGCCTGTACAAGTCTGGAAGTCAAGGCCTAAAGGTCAAACCCATGATCAACGAGTCAAGGGGTGAAATCCAAAATAGGAGGCCCAATATCTGCGAGTCTGAAAATCAGCAACAAGGATTGGAGGCTTGGAGTTGGCCTGGGGTTGGAACCCATTCTACGTATGTGAGAGAGGGTGGGTGGGTGGGAGGGAACGGAATGGATGGAAAGGGGCTGGTTTTTGCTGTTCCTATCTTGCTTTATTTTGTTCTGTTGTTGCTAGTGTTGCTCTGTGGAAGAATGTGGGCATTCAATATTAGCGCTTGAACATGTGATGACATTAAAGGCTCCCCCCAGCATATCTTTAGGCGTGCTGGTTGTTAACACAAACAACACATTTCACTGTTTTTCGATGAATATGTGATAAACTTGATCAATTCAGATTTATTTTTGGTCATTGGTAAGTTTGCTCCCATTTTATGAAAAAGATCATGGAATTTATTAAATCTTCTCAAACTCTTCTCAATAACCAAGAAGAACATCTTCAGTTCCTCTATTCTTATTGCATAACTGAGCTTTTCCACTCCTAACTTTCTACTAAATCTGCTGTGGCAACTGCCACAATATTATATGACTGTAAAGTGTACTAACCAGAACTGACTAACCAGGTTTTGTAACAGTTCAGCACCCCCTCCACTATTAATAAGCTCCAGAATCCAGAGGGTATTCTCTTATAACAGCATCCTCAACATTTCCCATCACTTTCAAGAAACTCTGAATATTTTTTGTCTCTTGTTCCTGGTTGCACTTTAAAAAAATAATTCAGAATGCCATCAAATGCACACATGAATTCAGCAGACTCACTCTGTCAAAAAAGCTGAACTCTCGCAAGGTCCCATGTTTGCCTGCAGAAGCCAACGACCGGTCCTTCACACTCGACAACTTCAGCTTTTTCTGAAAAACATTTCAATAATGATGGAGTATTGAGACAATCATCAGAATATTAAATAACCCCAAACTGAGCAATGAATGACAGAACTCAGAGAGCTTACTCAACAGATCAAATGGAAACTTAATGACCAAACCAAAATCAGAAACACCTGGATTATCCACATTAAAGTAGTCCTCAAATTTGGAGCATTTAGATACTTTGAGAATGCTTCTCCCCCAGTCAGAATGTCTAGAACTAATCTTAGAATAAAGTAACTAACTACCTAAAACATACAACCAAAGGATTGTGAATGTTTGGAATTCTCCACTACCACTCCGACACCGCCCGCAGGTCCGTCGAGGGATAGTGATGGGAGTCTCGTACATTGTCTGCAGAGTAGGTCTGGAGAGTTCAATCGTCAGGTTTTTGCTCCACTAGTCAGTGGGCACCACAATAGCGCAGCTGTTTACGCTAAGCTATTACAGGGTGTGGCCTCAAAGTTCAGAGTTTCATCCCGGCATCCTCTAAGGAGTCTCTGTGGAATGCATGGGTTTTCTCCCCCAGGTCCTCTGGTTTCCTCCCACAGTCCAAAGATGTACCGGGTAGATTAAAGGGTCATTGTAAATTATCCCATGATTAGGTCAGTGTTAAATTGGGAGTTGCTAAGCAGTGCGGCTCAGAAGGCCTATTCCACACTGCATCTCTAAATATAAATTAATAAATCTCTCAACTTTGACACCGATCCTCAGATGCTTGTGAAGTGAACTTTGCAAGAGTGTCTTGGCTGGGTGCAACTTTGCCATATTGATTCAGTACTGCAGCTGATGCCAAGTGATCCACCCAGCTTTATTCTTGCTCTGATAATGGAATAACTGAATGGGCTGATCAGTCACTTTAGAAGGTATTTAAGCGTCTACCTCTTACTGTTTCAGAATTGAGGAGCTGATCAAAAGTCAACTAAGCTGGTGGCTCTGGTATCACATATGTACCAGATGAGGATTTCCTTCCCTGAAGATAGTGAACCTGATGTGTTTTTAGAACAATCAAATAATTTAATGGCTAGAAAACTGCAATCTCTTTAAAAAAAAAACAGAAGTCTCTATCACAGGAACAGGCCCATCAACACTCAAGTCTACATCACAATTATACCAAATGAATCTAATTTGTCTCTATTCCCTGCCTGTTCATGTTCAGTCTCAATGCCTCAAATGTTACTAAATTATCTGTTTCTTGTTATCTCCCCTGGAAGTGCATCCCAGGCATCTATTACTGTGTGTAAAAAAAATTGCCTTGCAAAATTCTTTTAAACTTTCCTTTGATCACCTTAAACTTAACCTCTTTCCACCACAGGGAACAAAATCTATTAACCCTATACCTCTCATTAATATACTTCTATCAGGTTGCCCGTTAGCCTCCAAAGCACCAGAAAAAAACAAGACAAAAAAGTTGTCTAACCTTACCTTATAACTAAAATACCCAAACCCAGGCAACATCCTGATGAACCTCTTCTGTACTCTTTCTAGAACCTCCATGTCGTTCCTATAGTATAGAAACCAGAACTCTAAATGTGGCCTTACATTTTACATGGCCGCAGCGAGATTTACCAACTTTTAGGTTCAATGTCTCGATTAATGAAGGCAAGCATGAGGTACAGCTTCTTTTCCACCCTATCCACTTACTTTGCATTTTTAGGAAGCTAGGGACTTGCACCCCAGGAGCCATCTGTGTATCTCTGCTCCTAATGTTCCTGCCATTTAATGTAGCCTCTTGCATTTGGCCATCCAAGAAGTAACACCTTCCACTTGTCAGGATTAAACTCCACCTGCAATTTCTCTGTTCAGATTTTCAACTGATAACCTGCTGTATCCTCTGACAATTATTCTCACTATCCACAACTCCACCAATTTCTGTGTTGTCAGACCACTACGTACATTTTCATCAAAATCAGTATTATATATTACAAACATCAGAAGTCCTGGTTCTGATTCTTGCGGAACACCACCAATCACAGATTTTCCTGTCTTCTAGAACCAATCCAATTTACCAACACAGATTCCATGTGAATTAATCATCTGGATCAGCCTACAAGTAACCTGGTCAAATTACATTATTATTTCAAAATCCATCGACCTGGCCCTATCAATCTTCTTTACCAATTCCTTAATCAAGTTTGTAAGACATGACCTCCTCTGCACAAAGCCACGCTGACTATCTCTAACAAGTCAAAGTTTTTCCATGTGCGAATATATCCTATCCCTAAGAATCTTCTTCAATAATTCCCTACCACTGATGCAAAGCTCATAGGCCTCTAACTCCCTGGTTTATATTTATTGCCCTTCATAAAATGAGTAAAAGCAATGGCTTCTGCCACCTCACGTGTGGCTAAAGAGGATTTAGCAAGCAACACATGCAAGAGTAGATATCAATCTCTGTTTAGGTGCCAGTAATCACCTCTCCTGCCTTCCTCCATCCTGGGATAAACATCAAGCCCTGGAGAGTTACCCACCTCCATGTTTTTCAAAATACCCATCACCACCACCCCGCTTCATATTGTCAAGCCCTAGAATATCAACATAAACCTTCCTGATATCACTATTACCCATGCTATTCTCCTTGGTGAATGCCAATCTGAAATACTCATTAACGACCTTAACAAATTCCCTTCTCCTTTCTTACTACCTTCTTGTGCCTAATACATGTATGAAATGCTTGGGATTCTCCTTAATCCTAGGCACCAGATTTATATAATTACTTGAATTTAAATACACTAGCTGCAATGAAGGAATTCAAACTCATTTCTTCCAATTAATTCTCAACTACTCCAACTGCTGATCCAATCACTTAAGTGCTTTGCTGTTATACCCCATGTATTCTTTATTCTTTGTCCAGTGACTGCTTGATGGGCAGTACAGAAGACTTCCTCCATCTAACCTCAGAATCAGGTTTATTATCACCGGCATGTGACGTGAAATTGTTAACTTAGCAGCAGCAGTTCAATGCAATACATAATATAGAAGAGAAAAAAAAATAAAAATAATAACTAAACAAATAAAATCAATTACAGTATACGTATATTGAATAGATTTTTAAAACACGCAAAAAACAGAAATACTGTATATTAAAAAATGTGAGGTGGTGTCCAAAGGTTCAATGTCCATTTAGGAATCAGAAGGCGGGGGGGAAGAAGCTGTTCCTGAATCGCTGAGAGTGTGCCTTCAGACTTCTGTACCTCCTACCTAATGGTAACAGTGAGAAAAGGGCATGCCCTGGGTGCTGGAGGTCCTTAATAATGGACGCTGCCTTTCTGAGACACCGCTCCTTGAAGATGTCTTGGGTACTTTGTAGACTAGTACCTGAGATGGAGCTGACTAGATTTAGAACCCTCTGCAGCTTCTTTCAGTCCTGTGCAGTAGCCCCTCCATACCAGACAGTGATGCAGCCTGTCAGAATGCTCTCCACGGTAAATCTATAGAAGCTTTTAAGTGTATTTGTTGACATGCCAAATCTCTTCAAACTCCTAATAAAGTAGAGCCGCTGTCTTGTCTTCTTTATAACTAAATCGATATGCTGGGACCAGGTTAGATTCTCAGAGATCTTGACACCCAGGAACTTGAAGCTGCTCACTCTCTCCACTTCTGATCCCTCTATGAGGATTGGTATGTGTTCCTTCGTCTTACCCTTCCTGAAGTCCACAATCAGCTCTTTCATCTTACTGACGTTGAGTGCCAGGTTGTTGCTGCAGCACCACTCCACTAGTTGGCATATCTCACTCCTGTATGCCCTCTCGTCACAACCTGAGATTCTACCAACAATGGTTGTATCCTGTGTGGTGTAATTAATATCCCACAAATTGATCAGCACAGTGTTCAAGACAATGAGACACAAATTTTGGGCCCCAAACTACAGTCATCAGGATGGAGATGAACAATAGTTTTCTAACTGTAAATACATGTGTAGCTTACCTTGAGTGGAGGAGGCACTTGGGGCAGCAGCGTGGTTCGCAAACGCTTCTTGCTTTGCGAGTGTTTAGATCCATCGTCTTCATCGATCATTTTACTCTCGTCCTTTTCAGATGCAGCACTTCCAGTGAACTGAGAATTGAAAGGGAGACTTCAAATCTCAAAGGTATGACAATAGTTCCACAACAAGTGAGATATACAAAGTATGAAGCACAAGCTATAAACTTGTGAATATCACCATCGCGCTTCCTGATACTCACAGCCCGACATCATAGAACAAGTACAGTACAGGAAGACCCTTCAGCCCATCAAATGCCTCTTAAATATTAACATATTTGCTTGTAACACCACCCCTGCCAACGATTTCCCAGCACCTACCACTCCCTATGCACAATTTTGATTCACACATCTCCTTTAAACTTTCCACCCCTCACTTTAAACCTATGCTCTCTATGCCTCTCACAATTTTAAGTATCTCAAATAGGTAGCCACAATGCTTCAGAGAAGGCAATCCACATTTGTCCAACCTCTCTCTCATCTGCCACTTCTCAGCCCAGTTCTGTGTCCTATCAATGATATTGTGTGTATTTAAAGCAGAGTTTGACAGGCTCTTGATTAGTAAGGCATCAATGATCACGGGCGAGAAGGCAGGAGATTGGGATTGAGAGGAACAATCAATCAACTATCAAATAACAGAGCAGACGCAATAGCCTAATTCTGCTTTATGTACTCTCCTTACCCCAATTACTCTCCAATCCGGACAACATCCTGGTGAAACTCTCCAAAGTATCCACTTTGTTCCCAAGTGTTAACTGCACATAATTGTCTAACCTTGGCCTACCTGAACCTTTATATGACTGCAAACAACTTGTCAACTTTTATACTAAATAGCTCAACCAAAAGTGGCAGAGCTGCCATAATCTTTCTGTACTACCATATCCACTTTTGTTGCCTCTTTCAGGGACCAATGGACTTGCACCCCAGGATCTTCCTGTATATTAATCCTCCTAAGTGCCTGCCATCTACTCTAAACTTTTCTCTTGCATTTGACCTCCGCTGTTGGTAAGGGCATAATCACATGCTTTGAAAGTTAGCATTGTTACAGGAAAATACAATTCAGATGAAGTAATTGAATTTCATCTCAAATGAGTCCACCTGTAATAATACAGCATTTCCTTCACCTGACAACGCAGGACCTGCCGGGATTGCATGATAAAAGCACCTCAAGTGTGAATGAAATTCTCCATGGAGGAGAATGGAATAGACAAGTGAGGATATGGTGATGTTTGTGATGAACCCATTGTGCAGCAACTTGCAATCTGAATCAACGAAATGGAGGAATCTGTGGCACCAATCAGGGCATTCAGGTAATCCAAACATGAAACTGTCCTCCTCATTCGAAAATAAACCACTGCACCACAGACAAAACTGACAGAATTTGCGGTGCAGCATTGTGACAGTTTGGAGAAAAGCATTTGGATTTAACACTAAAACCTTATATGGTAAACTTATGGGCTGGATATTTGACCCTTTAAAATGAATCACCTATTTTCTAGAGAGATTTGTAAAGTTCTCAAGTGTAGTTATGGTGGAGAGAGGCGGAGGGAGGCAGTGGGAATTGTGACATACCAGAGATCGTTTGGCATCTGGTAGAAATTGGCCAAACTCGGTCAACAGATCTTCCTGGCCTCGGAACAGGTTGGCAACCTTTGCAAAGACTTCATCTTCGGTCATGCCGCAGTAAGGTTTTCCCTTGGTGTCTTTTACAATTAGCTGTTCCTTCTAACAAAAGAGAAGGATGGGTATTTATTAGGATACAAGAACAGTACTGGCACAGGCTACTGGCGGAGTTGCTTAAACACAAGTAGGCCTCCTCAGCAATACGAGAAGTGCACAAGTCCTTGGAGTACAACATACTGTATATTTCCTGCATTAAGAAATCTCACTGGTATTTGACAGCATAAAGCAGTTACATGCCATTCAGTCTAACTCATCAATGCTGGCATTTATGCTCATTACAAGACTCCCCCATCACCCCTCAGCTCACCCAATTAATACATCTTTCTATTTCTTTCTCCCCATATATGTTCACACTATGGATGTATTAAGTATCGTCTTTCACTAATAGCCTTTAGTTCTGGATGCCTTTAGAAAAGAAACATTGTGTCCAACAACATAAAAACAAAAGACGCAGCATATAATAGAGCAAAAATTAGTGGGAAGGCCAGAAGATTGGGAAGCTTTTAAAAACCAACAGAAGGCAACTAAAAAACACCCCAAGGAGGAAAAACATAAAATATGAAGGTAAGCTAACCAATAATATCAAAATGCATACAAAAAGTTTTTTTTTCAGATATACAAAGAGTAAAAGAGAGGCTAGAGTAGACATCACCCTGTTGGAAAATGATGCCGGAGAGCTAGTAATGGGGGACAAAGAAATGGCAGACAAACTGAATGAGTATTTTGCATCAGTCTTCACTGTGGAAGACACTAGCTGTATGCCAGAAGTTCGAGAGCATCAGTAGTAGAAGTGAGTGTCATTGCCATTACCAAGGAGAAGGTGCTTTGGAAGCTAAAAGGTCTGAAGGCAGTAAAGTCATCTGGACCAGACTGACAACAACCCAGGGTTCTGAAAGAGTTAGCTGAAGAGATTGTGGAGGTATGAGTAATGATCTTCAGGAATCACTTTATTCTGGTATGATTTCGGAGAACTGGAAAGTTGTAAATGTCAATCCAATCTTCAAGAAGGGAGGGAGGCAGAAGAAAGGAAATTATAGGCCTGTTAGCCTGACCTCAGCGGTTGGGAAGACGTTGGAGTCGAACGTTAAGTATGTGTTTTGGGAATACTTGGAGGGACACGATAAAAAGTCAGCATAAGGGAAAATCTTGCCTGACAAATCTACAACACAGAAACAGGCTGTTTGGCTCATCTAGTCCTTGCCAAACCATTAATCTGCCTAGTCTCACGACCTGCACCCGGACCACAGCCCTCCATACTCCACTCATCCATGCACCTGTCCAAATTTTTCTTAAACATTGATATTAATTAAATAATTATTCCCATTATTATTAATCATTAGTAATGATCTTTCAAGAATCAGTAGATCACAGCATCGTTCCAGAGGGCTGGAAATTTGCAAACATCACTCCGCTCTTCAAGAAGAAAGGGAGGCAAAAGAAAGGAAATTATAGGCCAGTTACTCTGACCTCAGTAGTTGGGAAGATTCTGGAGTCCATTGTTAAGGACGAAGTCTCAGGCTACATAGATGCACACGATAAAATAGGCCAAAGTCAACATGGCTTCCTTAAGAGAAAATCTTGCCTGACAAACCTGTTGGAATTAATTCTTTGAGAAAATAACAGGCAGGATAGACAAAGGAGACTCAGTAGATGTTGTGTACTTGGATTTCCAGAAGGCCTCGGACAGGGTGCTGCACACGAGGTTGCTTAACAAGAGCCCATCGTATTGCAGGAAAGGTACTATAATGGATAGAAGACTGCCTGACTGGCAGGAGGCAAGGTACAAAGGGACTTAGGAGCCCCTGCACAGGATTCCCTAAAGACTGAATCAGTGGTGAGGAAGGCAAATGCAATGGCAACATTAGCATTCATTTCGAGAGGACTAGAATATAAAAGCAAGGGTGTAATGCCGAGTCTTTATAAGGCATTGGTAAGGCTTCACTTTGAGTATTGTGTGCAGTTTTGCCTATATCTAAGAAAGGATGTGCTGACGTTGGAAAGGATTCAGAGGGAGTTCAGAGGAGAATAATTCCAGGAATGAAAGGGTTATCATATGGGGAGCATTTGATGGCTGTAGGCCTGTACTCAGTGGAATTTTGAAGAATGAGGGGGGGGATCTCATCAAATGTTGAAAGGCCTAGATAGAGTGGACATGGAGACGATGCTTCCTATAGTGGGGGAGTTTAGGACCAAAGGGCGCAACCTCAGAATAGTGGGGCATCCATTTAGAATGGAGATGAGGAGGAAGCTTGTTAGCCAAAGGGAGGTGGCATTCGTTGCCACAGGCAGCTGTGGAGGCCAGGTCACTGGGTGTATTTAAGGAGGATGTTGACAGGTTCTTGATTTGTCAGTGCTTAAAATGTTATGGGGAAAAGGCAGGAGAACGGGGTTGAAGGGGAAAATGCTTCAGCCTTGCAGAGCAGACTCAAAGGGCTGAAAAGCCTAATTCTGTTCCCATGTCTTATGGACTTGTACTGACGTAGTCAAAGCCTTTCATCACTTCAAAGCTTCAACATTCTCTACAGAAGAAATTATCCAGAGTCCCATTGGCATCGCCTTTATAAAACCATTAAAATTCATAGCATGGAAAGAAGATCAATTATCCATTTTGTCCAAACCAACCAAAAAGAGCTAGTCAGATTAATTCCACAATCTACATCTCGATAATCTTCACATGTGATGAGAGAGTCTACCCTTCAGCCAATGTTTCAGACTTTTTCCCCAGAAAACATGAGATTAAAACACTTTCCTTAACTCCCACCAATCAATCACACAACTAATTATTGTACAAGTCCTTTCTGTTCACTCTGCAAAGACCCATTTTGATCTGGTAAAACTCAATTAAATTGTTCGATTATTTTTTGTTCCAAAATAGCTTCTGCCCATAGCTAAAATTTTCCAGTCCAGTGAGCATCCTTGAAACCATGCACTTCTCAAAAATAACCTCAGCAGGTTTCCTAAAACTATCACATCCATCCTATCATGTGCAGATGTAAATTGCTCAGAGGCTGCTTTATTAACTTTTAGCACGACTTCTCTCTTTATGCTCCAATCACAAAAACCAAGGAAACTATGCTTTCTTAAATACTAAATCTATCAATCCTACCACCTTCAGGATCCATGTGCCTTCTTAATTACTACATCTCACCTGTCTTGCCACCAAGATCTTTCTAACTACTCTTTATAGTAACCTATAAACCTACCTGCTTCTCTCAATTGACCTCCGAAACCCGATTACCTCACATTTCTGATTGAAGTCCTTGTGCTCGCTTTGTAACAATTAATTCTTAATTACCCACTTAATTCTTCGACCAATGTACAACTTTCTTCCTCACTCAAGCACACTGCTAATTCTAATATCGTATGCAAATTTAATTATATTCCCTATTTTTACCCTAAATATTGATACGTACCACAGAAAGGATGGAAATGAGTTGGTGTATCATCCAATACCTACAGCTACATGCGACATTAAACAAACATCTGACATGGTATTTACAACAGTAGGTAAGAACCCACATTTAGTTCTGATCTTCACTTACAACTCCAGTGCCAGCGTTAGCTTCATACTGAGGTTCCAAAGATTTTAAATATCTTCAGTTAAAACTTAAAATTAAACTTATCCATACAGAACATGCCACATTTATTTGAATAAATGTAATCATGTGTGATGTTTCTGGAGGAGAAAAATCAATTGCTATTTTCATTAAAATACTAAACCAGATTTCAGATTTTTTTTTTAAAAACATCAGAAACATGGTTGATTGGTTTCCCTTATGAAAACAAGATACAGCTAAAATAGGCTTCTTGCCATGGAATGATTTGTGCTCAGAATAATCTCCAGGATTCCAAGATTTGCTCAATCTTTCTATCAGTTCCAAGCACGTATAATCTAACAAATATTAATATCACTTGCTCATCCTTTCCATCTGCCACTCCTCAACGGCTCACTCCTTCTGCTTCATGTAGTTTCAATAAGATAAGCCTCATTTCTACACCTGCTAACTTCTCTTTGGAAGCTCTGGGCTGACTGAGGTGTTGCCCATCACCGCACGTACACAACACCTACCTACTTACAGAACATCTTAGACACTGATAATTGCAGAAAGGATAGGGTCTGCAGGAAATCCAAGGCATGTGCTTAGTTTTCTTGCTAAATGAACACAAAGTCGTCAAAAACTCTGCTGCCCATGTCCCAGCTTGTGCCTGTGCTGGCTAACTTATAATAGCCATTATTTAAATAACAATTCATTTTTTTTTTAATCCCCAACTTTGTTTTCAGATCCCACTCTGGTCTCCCCTCATCTCTACAATTTCCTCTTCCTTCTGTCCATAACCTTCTGAAATATCCATTCCTTCCTCCAATTCTGCCCTCTTAAATATCATTCAATTTAATTGAACCACCACTTTCAATGCTTTCTGCTATCAAGATCAAAAGGTTTGTAATTCTCTCCTTCACCCTGCTTACCTCTTTCCTTGATTACGATTGTCTCAAATCAACAATCTGTCAAGATTTTTTTTATCATCTATCCCAATATCCTTTCATAACTTGATAACTTGATCCTTGATAACTTTCTTGTGAACATTCAGATTTTTAATATCTAAAGGGGATATACAAATAAAAGCTGCACTGAAGAATCCCCGAGTTAGATAACATGGTTTTACCTGGTAGGTGTGGAGAATCTCCAAAAAGGACTTGTAAACCTCTGGACGTTCCAAGTAACGGTTTTTGATTTTATTTACATAACTAATTGCGTTGTCAAACTCCACAGGGTGCGGATCATTGGATGTTAGCTCGTCGTGGTGATCCAGCAAACGTGGAGTGGAGTCTTCGCGGATTGAACGGCGGTCTGTGTGCTCATCCTTGTGGCCCACCAGAGGGCTCTGGGTTGGAGAAGGATCGGCACGGGCAGCGGGAGCTACGGCGGCAGTGGTGGGAGCGGCAGTTGCACGCTCATGTGCTGCCTCAGACAGCACCTGTGGAAGGGTGGAATCAGAATACTGAGTCGGGGGCCATTACAGAGTCAAATTAGATACACAGCCAGATTAAGCCCAGGACTATCTAGATATAGCATACAACACAGCACTAATACAGACTCAGCTATGGGAGATTATAACCGATGTTCCCTCTAAGGTGGGCGCGTGCGCGCACACACACCTTTTGCTATTAGCACACAAAGGAATTTAAACTGGACACAGAAGTTGATTACACTCTACCTCATTGGCATGTTAAGTATATTTCAAGATCACACACAATCACATTTCCTTTTATGGTGTTTGATGCAGACAGTATTGACAATGTGGAATTTGCAATGATTTGTTTGCAGATTTTAGAATTAGGTTATTTTTTACTGTTTTATTGAAGAAATTATTGATTTACTATGTTGAATTCCAAAGAAGCAAGGAGAGAGAAGCGCAAAATAATTACTAGTTCATTTAAGGTGGAACGGCCTAATGAAACAGTAGCAACTGCAACACCGACAGCTCATGAGGCCAGGAACATGCAGCTACGAGAAACGTTAATGTACAATACAGAAACCGGTGTTACCTGCGTGTACTGTCGTGATGCAAAAATTGCTGGAGAATTTGCAAGTGGGAAGAAGTGGAATGATATTTGGAAACTTGACTTTTTAAAGCATCATTTAGCAAGCAATTCACATATGGATGGTGTGCAAAAGCTCCGGCAAGAAAATCCTTCATTACCCACTGCAGGTCTACTACCTATGTTCTGCCAGAGTGCCGATGAACGAGAGCGAAATTAATCAAACTCAGAGGAGATCATAGTTCTTATTGACAGTTATTTTATTTCTAATAAGCAATAAACTACAAACTGGACTTGGGAGTTTATTATCTTAGAATAGCTTTAGGCTTAATTTCACTTAAAAATTCAGTGCGCACATGTTGTTGTCACTGGGCAAAAGATGGCACAGCACAAGCTTCTTGCACATACTGGTCATTACTGTTACATGTCAACGGGGTGTGGGATGTTGTCATTTAGGTGCGCTAGGACGAGGCGTGGGGATGGCGTCATATAACAAACGAGGGTAGGCTTTTTCTATTGAATTTGGGGGGGGGGGTTCTAAAAATTTCTGCAGCTAAGCAATGCAACAGACTGTGAGTTACCAGCAAGAGTGAGTTGAGTTAGTTAAGAGTTCACTACAGCAGTGGGTGTTCCCAATATTTCTCCGTGACCAGAAGATTGTGATAATTTGCAGCACACAGTGCATATTGGATACGTGACTGTCACTTTGTATGATCCATACTCGGATTTCTGGAGTATTCTGTAGCGACCACTTTTTGTTAATCCATACATGGATTCGGGTGTGTTCCGTGGCGACCACTCGTGTTAAGGAATATTCCGTGACCGTCACCTTGCGATATCCCTACATAGACTTTGGAACTGCATCACTTTGTTATCCCTGAGTGGACTCTAGTATTTAAGTGACGACCACTCGACTTCTGGAAACTTCTGTGACTGTCACCTCGTTATCCCTGCGTGGATCCAGTGTGTTACGTGACGATCACTTGTCCTCTGGAATTTTCTGTGATCATCACCTTGTGTCATCTTAAAGTGGATTTATGAACCCTTCCTCACAGACACCTGTACCTGTTCCCGTGGATTCCGGAACCTTCTGGATTGCCATCTTAGGACTCTGTTTGAGTAAGACTTGGGAGGAACCGTCTCCAGACCTCCACAGTTGTGTGAGCTGAGATGCATTGCACTGTTAATTTTTGTTTAGGGGAGCAATTGTTTTAATTGTCTATATTTTGGGTCGGTATTGAAAATATATTTGTTTAACATTAAAATCTGTGTCTGTGGTCTATGACTGCTGGCACATATTACAAATTAGAGCAAATCGTGATTACAACCTTTTCGGCAGAAGCAGCCACAAGAGGCCAACAATGAAAACGCAAACAGCAAAAGCCTCTGGTTCCAACCCCTACCTCTATTTAACTGATTTAATTACAAAATGTTACTGTGGACACAGACAGCTCTGCTGGGGACCACAGGCAATGACCAATGCACACACCTGAGTCTCGGCTGGGGTGGGTCCATGCACACTCACTGCCTTGTTCTTCTGAATCTCTATTCTATATCCAGGTGGCAGGAAGGCATTGAATCCTAGAATTAGGTCGGGATGTCCTTGGAAGAGCCGGGAAACCCTGTTAATTACACCAGGCGTGTCGATGCTGCAATCCAGAACAAGAAATATTTGGTAATGAAAAACTCACATGTTAATGTATCACAAACCCCCTCACAGTACAAGTGCAATAACTCCATCAGTTTTCCAAAATGATTGATTTTGTTCCCCGACACTAAATACTTGGGGTTCAACTCCAATCTATTCAATCAAACTGCAAGCCAGACTGGAGAGAGAAATAGAGCCATGGTACTGTGGGAATTAGGAAGATAAGAAATGACCGCATTTGCAATACAGCAGCAAGTGGCAGTGTTTTGGTCTCTTAACCCAGTTTCATAACTCAAGTGGCTTCTAACTGATCATTATCTTCCTTCCTTCTCGTAGCTTTCATTCTATACCTCTCGATAACCCAATTCTAAAAGAAGCTGCCAGCACCAGTTCTGAAAGCTGCAATTGATCTCCAGAACACACAGCTTTCTGTGGGGCCAGACCCTCGATTCCACACCCTTTTTTTCTTCCCAACATCAACTGGAACAGCCTAGCTCAAATTTTAAGACTATATCCCTTGTATTAAAAACATCATTCATCATATTTGTGTTATAGCACACATCATAAAAGGACTTAATAATTGAGCCAACACTGTTACTCAGTAACTTTTTCAAATCTCCTGAATTCCCAGCACATTAAATGAATGAGTTGAACAATGAGCAGGTGAGACAGCAGTGGCTCAAACTGTGCCCATCAGTTTGAGCTGGCAATGCTCTGAGGTTGCCTGCATACCTTTGAGATTTAAATTCCTTCATGATGTCAAGGAACTCATTGTAAACGGCCGGGTTGTTCCCGAACTGCATCTTAACCTGGTCCAGGTATGACAAGGCATCTTCCACCTGAAAAGCACACTAATAACGTATGAGGTTGTATTAACAGGACTATTCTGTAGAAAACAGAGCACAACATTTTCTGCTTGTTCAAACCCCTTGCTAATGTCACATTTAGAAATTGCAACCCATCACAGAATGGCTAAAACTGAGCTTTAAATATTACAATGAGACACCTGGTCCGAATACTGTAGGAATAAGCAGACACTGGGCAAGCTATTGGTGATGACAGATTATTTCAATTTGTGTCACACAGGGACAGGGTTTCACTGGATATTGTAACTTCCTGTGGATCATGGTTCTACAGTAAATGCAGATTGAATTCACACAGAAGGTTTGCTGCTGGGAAAAAAAGACATTATTAAATTAATGATAAAATATTTTAAATGTTTAAAAAAGAAATAAGGGCTTGTTTAGATGTCATCTTAGCTCAAGGAGGTGAGAGAACAACTGTGCAAAATTTGCCCTCTAATTGGCCTGGACTTTTTGGTCCAGTTACACTGACAATTTAAGGATCCTACAAGATTACATAACTATTCAGTCAACTAAGGCTATACAAGTCATGATGCTGTCGGTACCATAACCATAACTTGAAAACAATTAGGCAGTCTTTTCTTACCAATCATGGTCACATGAAACCTGCAGCATGGCAAAAAGTTAAAAACCTAAACACACCTCACACCCAAATGCATTCACAAATGAATATGTACGCAAACGTGGGTAGACATGTACGTTCACGATTGCATGCATTCCATTTAAATATACTCCAATCCTGTGATGCAAATTTTTCAAATCCTGTGTGGACAAGGTATATGAAATGTTATCTGCAGGGATCTTCTGAGAACAGACTTAGAAGCATAGTCCTGGTTAAACTTTTGCTCTATCAATAGCAGTAAGGCCCCTTTCAGCAAGAAATGCACTTGCATATTGTACATTGGCCCCTCTGTACTTATGCTAGCGCTCAGCATATTACTCACCAACTCCCCCAAGGGACATGACCCTGTCAGAGAAATATTCAGCTTACAGTAATATTAATAGATAGTGACAAAGGTAGATCAATGCTTACCTAGAAGGCAAGGCAACCACAACCCACAGCCCCCCGATGATGCTGAGATTTCAGTCCCTGAGGCCGACATGCGTGCAGCCTTCAGGAGGGTGAACCCACAAAAAGCATCCGGCCTCCTACACTAAAGACCTGTGCCAGTCAACTGGCTAGAGTGTTCACTGAGATCTTTAACCCCTCACTACAGCAGTCTGAGGTATGGACTCACTTTCAGGGA
Organism: Mobula hypostoma; assembly: GCF_963921235.1. Taxonomy (NCBI): domain Eukaryota; kingdom Metazoa; phylum Chordata; class Chondrichthyes; order Myliobatiformes; family Myliobatidae; genus Mobula; species Mobula hypostoma. The sequence continues at coordinate 26,655,958 of NC_086120.1, read as the reverse complement.
CCCTTCATCTCAGCTTATTATTAATTCTTTCTTTTTTGTACTTGCAAAGCTTGCACACTGGTTGAATGTTCAACTTGGTGCAAGCTTTCATGGATCCTATTATGGATATAATTCTATTACAGATTTATTGAGAAAGTCTGCAAGAAAATGCATCTCAGGGTTGACATGTGTGTACTTAGATAATAAATTTAATTTGAACCATTCAAGCATGTCTTTCCTTCAGTTTGGCTGCCCTGACCATGCGATTCCCATCCTGATACACCTGACCCAACTTCAGTCATATTATCAGCTAAAATAAGTTAGAGGATGTGGAGGAGGACAAAGGCTAGCAAAAACTTCAGCTGAAATAATTTGCAAGAAGTTCAACGCACAGCCAATCAGCAACAAGATTTCGTCCCCACATCACAATTGAGTTTCCGAAATGACGTCTGATCAGCTGACTGAAAAATATATAAAGGCCAAGCATTTGGAGGAAGCACAATAGTGCACTGAAGATGTCTCCTCGCATGGTGACAAAACATTTGCCAATAAATTGCCAAAATCGAGAACAACTCAACCCAATTAAAATCTTTAATGGTTTGAACATGAGAATGTGACATATTGCCCAGATGTTGTACGGAGCACAGAAATTTTAAAGCTCAGTCTTAGTTGTGACAATGAATACCAAAAGATGCTTGAGCTGTAATTTCCTAAGGGTCAATTGCTGTAAGCAACACATCCTGGGGCTATTGCACACAATCTCTGGCAAAAACCTGAGCCATACAGTGTACAAGTCAATCATAATCCCCCACTCCTCCCTGTGAAGTACTATTCTCTGCTCTATAAATTTCAAGGGCCGGTGTGGTTAGACACCCTTTCTTATTGGAGTGGGCAATGCACACCACTTTTATGGTGCAAATGCCACTTGCCACTTTTTAGCCCAAGTCTGAATGTCCTCTAGTATGGACTGGTTCACTTGCTAAGAAGTTGTGAATGGAACTGAACATTGTGAAATCATTAAAGAACATTCCTTTTCTGACTCCGTACTGGAAGGAATGCACCAGTGAAGGTGCAGAAGAGAGTTGGGCCAAGGACAAACTCCCAAAAATGTCCTGAGTTTTCAGTGATTGACCTCTAACAAACACAGATGCCTTTCTTTCTGCAAGGTGAAGTATTTCTCTTTGATGACCCCAGACTTCACAGTTTTACCAGGGTTCCTAAATGCCCAGGCCCAGAATTCAGTTCTTTGGTCCACATTCGTATCAGTGAGGTCTGGAACCATGGTCTGGGGGAATTGGGCATCAGTGAGCACGATACTGTCAAGTGAGCCCTGCTTGTTTGCAGAGTTTTTCATCTTTTGCACAGAGTGGTTGCTTGACCATCCTGTTGGGTGCAGTATTTCACTGAGTCTACTGTGTTGCTTCTATTTACTGTGAATGCCCGCAAGAAATTGAATCTCAGGGTTGTACAGTTGGCCCTCCTTATCCGCGAGTTCTGCATGCGCGAATTTAACCAACCGCAAATCGAGAAAACCCGGAAGTGTTCTTCCAGCACTTGTTGTTCGAGCATGTACAGACTTTGTTTTCTTATCATTATTCCCTAAACAATGCAGTATAACAACTATTTTACATAGCATTTACGTTGTATTAGGTATTATAAGTAATCTAGAGATGACTTAAAGTATACGGGAAGACGTGCGTAGGTTATCGTGGATCGGGATCGAAAAAAAAACGAAGTTCTCTTACTAAGTAAGTCAGAACAGGTACATCCGATATTATTTAGCATCAGCTAGTCAAACGTTTGTCTTAGTATATAGTATATATTTTACCTTTCTATGCATATAAAACACTTAAGAAACGTATGTTTCAGTGCCGGGTCGAGAACAGAAGTTCCCGAGTTCGATCCAGTGACACACCGCTCCCGGGCACGCTCTCCATCCCTGCCAGGTTGATGTGAAGGATCAAAAACCCAAAACTCCAAAACCCAATAATTAAACCACTGCGTTGCTTAGTAATAATTGTAGCTTTCATCGGGGCAGGGCCCTTTCTCACTTTATCCTTTAAAATTGTTCCGATCATTGACCGACTTTCCAATGGCCGATGGTGTTTCACCTCTTTCTGATCGCTTTATTATTTTCACTTTATTTTAAATTGCATCGTGATTATTTTCGAGAACAGAAACACTGCGGATTCAGAGCTCCTCCGCCGGGTCCTAATGTCCACGGCACTGAGACAGGTTAAATAAGTTCTGGGGTTCCGCTGGGTCCTAAGGTCCACCGCATTTAAACAGGTTGAATAAGGGACTTGAGCATCCGCGTTTTTTGGTATCCGCGAGGGGTCCCGGAACCAATCCCTTGCGGATAAGGAGGGCCGGCTGTATATGGTGACAAATGTGTACTTTGATAATAAATTCACTTTATACTTTGTTAGAGCTGTCAACAACATCTTTCATCATTTTGCTGATTATTAAGATTTGATAATTAGCCAGGTTAAATTTGTCCAACTTTTTGTGAACAAAAAAAAATGCAAGCGATTATTCACATCTCGAGGTGAGATGTAAATGCACTGGTACAGCTTGTTCAGAGCCAAAGCTCATTTTGCAGCAAAAGTCTTCAAAATGACAGCTGGAATACAACCTAAAGCAACATACACAAAATGCTGGAGGAACTCGGCAGGTCAGGCAGCATCTACGGAAATGAACAGAGAGTCGGTGTTTCGGGCTGAGACTCTTCTGTCAAAATCACGTTAGGTGTACAGATGGTTCCTTGAATCAGTCTTACCTTGAGCCTCTGGAACTGTTGTTGCTGCGTCTGTTTCTGCACTGCAAAAGTCTGAGCCTGGATCTGATGGTTCATCTGCTGAAGGTGGGCCTGAATCTTGGCCATAGTCTCCCCTCCGCGACGATGTACCTGGGACGGTGCAGGTTCCAAGTCTAAGCCTTGGGTCACCCCAGGCATCTGGTAGCAAAAGGATTAAAAAAAAATAAGCCTTTGATTCAAAGAGTGATGGGGAGGAAAAGGAGAATAATAGGGAGTAAAGGTTAGGGTTAAGGGGAGTAAAGGCTGCTGTCATGATACCACATCTTTAGGATGTTTTCAGCTTTTTTCCACTAGGAATATAGTAAGACCATAAGAATTAGGAGCAGAATTATGTCATTCAGCTCATCAAGTCTGGCTCTGCCATTCCATCATGTCTGATTTATTATCCCTCTCAACTCCATTCTCTTCATAACTGTGACACCCTAACAAACCAAGAACCTTAAAAACTCCTCTTTAAGTACACCCAATGACTTGGCCTCCACAGCCTTTTGTGAGAATGAATGCCACAGACCCACCACCTTCTGCCTAAAGAAAATGTTCTGAAAGGACATCCTTTTACTTCTGAGGGTATGCCCTCTGGTCCTCGATTCATCCACTATAAGAAACATACTCTCCACATCCACTCTATCCAGGCCTTTCAATATTCGACAAGTTTGAATGAGATTCCCCACCCCCACCCTCGTTCCTCTGAACTCCAGTGAGTACAGGCCCAGACCCATTAAGCACTCCTCATATGTTAACTCCTTTATTCCCTGAATCACTCTTGTGAACCACTATGGACCCGCTTCAATGCCAGCACAACTTTTCTCAGATAAGGGGCCCAAAACTACTCACAAAATTCCAAGTGTGGTCTGACCAACGCCTTACAAAGCCTCAACATCACACCCTTGTTCTTATATTCTAGTTCTCTCAAAATAAATGCTAACATTGCATTGGCCTTCCTTACCACTGACTCGACCTGCAAGTTAATCTTTCGGGAACCCTGCACAATGACTCCCAAATCCCTTTGCACTTCTGATTTTGAAATTTTCTCCTCCTTTAGAAAATAATCTAGGCCTTTATTCCTTCCCCCAAAGTGCATGACCACACACTTCCTGACACTGTATTCCATCTGCCTACTTCCTTGCCCATTCTCATAGTCCGTCTAAAACCTCTGTTTACTCAACACCACCTGCCCCTCCGCCTATCTTTGTATCATCTGCAAACTTGGCCGCAAAATCATCCATTCCATCACCCAAATCATTGACATATAAAGTGAAAAGAAGTGGTCCCAATTATCAACTCCTGCAGAAAACCACTTGTCGCCAGCAGCCAACCAGAACAGGGCCCCTTTATTCCAATTCTTTGCCTCCTGCCAGTCAGCCAATCCTCTAACCATGCTAATATCTTTCCTAATACCATGGGCTCTTATCTTGTTGAGAAGCTTTATGTGCTGCACCTTGACAAAGACCTTCTGAAAATCCAAGTAAACAACTTCCACTGACTCTCCTTTGTCTATCCTGCCTGTTATTTCCTCAAAGAATTTCAACAGATTTGTCAAGCAAGATTTCTCCTTAAGGAAACTATCTAACTTTGGCCTACTTTAACATGCTTCTCCAAGGACCCCGAAACCTCATCCTTAATAATGGACTCCAATGTCTTCCCAACTGTTGAAGTCAGGCTAACTGACCTATAATCTCCTTTTTTCTCACTCTCTCACTTCTTAAAGAGTGGAGTTACATCTGCAATTTTACAGTCCTTAATCAGCAGGTAATAATGCTCTACCCTCTGAGCTAGACAGCCAAGTTCTTTTCCCACTTCACAGACCTGAGCACACCATCCGGGTTGACAATTCTGAGGAGACATCCATTGTCAGTGATACTACCTTTCAAACAGTGGATGCAAAGAGCTCCACGGCACCATTTTGAAGAACAAGGTTTTACCCCACAGCATGTCAGCCAATATTCAAATAAATAACATTTTTAAACAGGTTATTTTCCTGTCGCTGATTTGAGAATTTTCTGTGCTAATGGCTTTGCTATTACAGTCGACCTTCACTAATCTGACTACCTGTAATCCGGTTCCTTCGATAATCCGGCACTGATTATGCTTAATGTGATCCTTCTGTAATTCGGCATTTTCACTAGTCCGGCACTCCTCAGGTCCCAATGGTGCCGGATTAGTGAAGGTCGACCTGTACATAAAATAACAACTATACTTCAAAGAATAAATTTTAAACACTTTGAGACAAACTGAAAGGGGTGAAAATAGATGTTACCCAGTACCAGTTTATTTGCTCTTTTTCTCACGGATGTGGGCACTTAACAAGAGCGTTGTTAAACGTCCATTACTAATGGCTCAAGAAGCTGGTGGCTTCGAAGTGAATGAACTTGCATATTGCTCTTACAGTGGGAGTTTCATGATTTTCACCTGGTGATGACTAAGGTCCTCCAAGGGGATCACAACCCCACCGTTGGGTTTGGAGGCTTGCGTGCCTCAATGAACCCAGAGAACTATGTTGGCTGGAGTCAGGGCCTTGTGCTTTGGCCATGCCAAACAGGTCAAAGGGTAGAGGCCAAACTAACAGTGGTTCACCTGTCCTCCAGTTTCGGGGGTTCAGCTCAGGGCTAACAACCCTTAAGGTAAAAAAAATTATAGAAACAGCAATGAAGAATCCTACTATACCTGTGTGCGACCATATAGATAGACAGAAATGGAGGATCTTCACTGCTGCCCTAAATGCCAGTGGTGTCAAGGGCAGTAAGTAAGATAGATGATGAAGGAACTGTCAAAGCAGCTTTATCAAATAGCTGCAGTGTGTTTAGTACACTGTACACAGTGAAGCTCCTGTATACATTGTTAAAGGAAGTGAATGCTCAGGATGATGGAGGTACAAGTGAAATGGGCTGGTTTATCCTCGACAGTGATGGGCATCTTCAGTGTTGACGCTGCATGCATCCAGTAACTTGGAGAGCATTCTTACGTGTCCTACTCCCTTGTCGCTAACACAAAGATCTGGAAAGTAAGCAGAATCATGTGGTACAGTATATAGAGCTTTTGACCTGTATTTGGAGCCAGAGTTTGCCGGGCTGGTCCGATAACATTTCAGTTCAAAGGTGATCGCAACCATTATGCTGGAATATTAATGGTGGGGGATTTAGTTTTGGCCATGACTTTGAATCCTTGTGGAGGTCATTTTAATATTGTCTTGTTAGATTTGATTACTTTTTACCACATGTGCTATGGCATCAATGTCACCTGCCAGTTTTTAGCCCAATCCTAAATGTTGTCGGGCTCATACTGCTTCCAGGCATTGTCTGCCTAGTTACCAGAGAGGAAATAATGTGCAATCCTCAGCAAATACGTATCACGATAATCCCTGAGAGTTCAGCGCTGACACCAAGTGCGCAGTCAATCAAATGTCCAGGCTCGGTTCCAATTTAGCAATCAGACCTGAAACTTCCCCACTCTGTGGGGAACATCCCTAGCCACACCAAGGGCAGCAAGAAGCTGGGCGGCAGAGGGCATGCAGGGGTGGAGCAAGATAGCGTTTGAGGAAGACATCCCGTAAAACATCTGAGATCAAGAGAAAGAAAGCACCTAATCCTGCACTAAAGGAAATCATGTGACAGCCATTCTGTACATAGGATAATTTACAGAGGAAGCATTCAGTCCCTCTACAGCTCAGCACACCTGCTTTTACTCTATCTTTTGATAAATTGACATTACAAAATTCTATCAATAGTGTAAGGAGTGTTCTGGTGCTCAGCAGGTTAGACAGCATCACGGAAAGATGATGACTTTACATTGGAAAGGTTAGATATAAACTGGGTCAACATTCAGACAACAGAGTTGAAGAGAGAACACGAAGCAAGGAGAGGAAGAGGAAAGCAGGAATGACTATACAGCAACAGACTTAATCCGACCAGTCGTCCATCCCAACATATCAGTACTTAACTCCATGGCCTCATCAGTACTGCAACCAAATATTAAAGTAACATACTTGCACTTCTAAACAAAAGAGCCATCTCCACCTATACTGCCATCAGTATACAGGCATATATACTGATTCAACCCTGTTAAATATTGCACAGTAGAGATGATAAATGCATCTGCACCTCCTGCATTTTGATTTCCAGAAAGAGCTTTTAATCAAGGACAGTGTCTTAAATTGTAGCTTATTTTTAATTCACACTCAAGGTTAGCTTTTATTGAAAACCTGCTCTGTAGATGAACACCTCATTATTGGCCCAGAGTCTCACCCACTTTGCACTTCATCTGGATTTGGACAAGTCGGATTTCTAAGACTGGAGATCCACACAAAGAGGAAGAATTTCCCACGTACAATACAGAGTCGGCACGAAATCCCAACACCGTTTTCCAGCCTCAGATGCTCCCACTTACAGCCATGGGCAGCCCAATGTTTGAGAGACATTGCTCTTGTGGTAGCCAAGGATTTTTACGTAATCTAAGATTCCACATTTACAAGCACTTCCAAGATTAGTGTGAAGACTTGTAGGAAACTAAAATTATACCTAGAGTCCATCGATTTACAGACCGTTCTGCTTAACACTGGGCCATTACTGTAATAATGGCTGAAGTATCCATGTATCCAAGTATCCAAGATGTGCCACAGCAATTTCCCAACATTTCTTAGACAGTAGCTCTCCAAACCATTCCATGATCAAAGTCAAAACCCTTGGTTTTTGAAGGCAAGTGCTCTGTAGAACAGCCACACCACACCGGTTCCAATGACTCAATTACAGAAATGCTGGGACAGCCCAGCCAGTTAAGCAGCATCAGTGGAAAGAAAACTCAGTTAATGTTTTGGGTTGAAGATCCTTCATCAGAGCTAAGAAAAGGTGAATGCAATTTGGTCCAAATAGAACACTGTGACTCGAGCGACTCAAACCAACTCACTAACACCCCCTTTAAATAATTAGGGTGGCCAATCAATGGCAATTCTGTGAGAAATACAATATGGTTTCAAAAAGTAAAGGTCACGTTTGGCCAATCTCATGGAAGTCTTCCATGAGGGGGAACTTCTTTACTCAGAGAGTGGTAACTGTGTGGAACGAGCTTCTAGCAGAAGTGGTTGAGGCAGGTTCGATGTTGTCATTTAAAGTTAAATTGGACAGATATATGGACAGGAAAGGAATGGAGGGTTATGGGCTGAGTGCAGGTCGGTGGGACTAGGTGAGAGTAAGAGTTCGGCATGGACTAGAAGGGCCGAGATGACCTGTTTTCGTGCTGTAATTGTTATATGGTTATATGGAAAGACCTTTGATCATATAAAATACAATAGTTAATGTCCAGAGTCAGAGGACAGGTAGCAGAATGGCTTCTAAAGACAAAAATAAACAATATTTAGGGTGATGAAAGAAAGAGAAACAAAAGGTGGAAAACAACAGTAGTTCGCAGAATGATTTATAAAACTCACTAGTCTTAGAAGTCATGAATATGATTTTAAAATTTGAACATGTCTCCATATTGAGAATTATAGTTAGTTTAAACGACGACTGCGGCTAAATATAGATAAACGTCAAAAGAGGTTTCTGCAAGACGGCACATTCTGTTAAGAAATGCTCCCTGTCTGCTCTAGATGGAGCCTAACCAAGACACTGAATCATAATTTCCTTTTGTATTCCAGAGATTAAGTAGCTCAGAGCAGATAATCTTGCAGTGGGGAGCATCTTTCTATCCTGCAGCCTGCCTATCGGTTGTGACCGGAGGACCACGCAATAAATTTCCCCAATGACTTCTTGAAACAGGTGATACACTCTCCCATCCTTAAGATCCACCCAACCTTTTGTCCTGTTGCAGCCCAGTCCCTTATCACTCTCTCTTTAACTGCAAATCAGCATGGATAACCATGTTTGTGTGTCTCTTCATAGCTACTTTCCAAAGGTGTCTTGTTTAATTGCATACTGACCTTCCACACTGGTCCATCCAAATGTCACCACCTCATACTTCCCCACAATGAGTTCATGCAGACAACCAAAAATACCGACAAATTAAACTCAAATTCACTCCACAATCATGAACTATTTGTGAAGCAACCTTTCCATAAAAAATACATTTACGACATTTGTTTTACAGTTTGCCTCTGTATTTGGTGTCTGTGACAGCGTGAGGTTTCTACCAGTACGAGTGTAAACTGACTGCGGATTATAAGCAGCATCACACCTAAAACCATTTACGTGCTCGAGTTTTGCAAATTTATTTAAGCAATTTGGAGATTCATTTCACCCAGATCAGACTAAGGAACTAAACCACCAAGTCTCATCAGGTGCAAATGTGCTGCCTCGGGAAGCCTCTTCAAATCCTGTTCCCTCTCACAGCCGAAGGTAATTTGTTTTTAAAACTCTGCATATCGAACATATTTAACTTATTAAGAAACAAATGAATTTACACAAATTGAACTAATGAAATGTATGGCATTATTTTTCTATGACATTAGGTGATTGTAAATGAGAAGAAATTGTCACTATTAGTACAAACACTATTGGTGATCAACTCAAACAGGTATTTATATATACGATACTCAGGTATCGATAGCAGAGTAGAGATATGTCTCGCGTAATAGAGGTGTGAGGCCTCCTTCCCCCTGCTAGCTTGCAGGTCATCCTTGGGCAAGGTGTCGTACCTGTTTAGCAACCTCACCCCCCACCCAATCAAGGTCACATGACACCATGGACCGGGTGGTGGGTGGCCATATGAGCAGCTGGCAAGTTCTGGTTATGTGACCACTGACATCAGGCAGACAATCTCTGCAGAGCATTGATAATGGCTGGGGTCACCCAATTTGTAAAGACACTGCCCAGAAGGAGCAATGGCAAACTACGTCTGTAGAAAACCTTGCCAAAAACAACCATGGTCATGGAAAGACCATGATTGTCTACGTAATACGACACTTCACAAAACAAATGAACTTGGGTATATTAATAAAACTGCAGCATTACTAATCTTAAATACATTAAGGAATACGACAGCTAATTTATAAACAAATTTTGTCCAACTGTACCAGAAACTGTTACCCAACCAGTACAATTTCTTAAATAAATGGGCTTAGATCAGTGCAGATGACACAGTGAGTGATGAGAAATTCCTACGTTAGGGAAGGTAAGAACACAAGCCTTTATCCACTTAAAGCTGCAGCAATAAAGTCACAAGACAGATAGCAGAAAGAGAAAGCATAAATAAAATCTGTCATTATTGCTTTGATTAATTCCAAGACCAAGGCGTCCAAAATATTCAATGTTCCCCACTCAGCCTCCCACTAAAACTGCTAATACCTAAAATAACATCCTAAACTTATTCTTTCATTTCTGAGAGGAAAGCAACTCTGTACTAGGTTCAAGAGCAAGTCACCACCAAGCAGAATATCTAAAATAGAATCTTCAAGATCAGACTGGCTCCAAACAATTTATTATAGTCAACAGCAGGACTATGGATTGAATGAAATGACATCCTGCCATACAATATACCAGGTCTCATTCAGATACTACCATTCATTTCATTCTCAGCAATTGGTTGGTGTGGACATTAAAATCAGATCTAACACACAGGATATTCATAATCAAGCTGTAAGAAGTTCTTTTAACTCAGTTCAGTAACTGTGAAACTTTAAATAGGAAACAAGAACTCAACCCCACTAATTCCACTACAGCTTTACTGACCGGATAATCATCGATTTATCATTGCTGTAAAATCAATGATCAGTTGAATAAAGGACAGCAATTCACATCGCATGATGTTCTTGCTTCAGTCAGCATGTGCTTAACAGAATAGGATTCTCAGAAGCAAAAATTTCATTAACAGATTCAATTAAGAAAACGAGTATATCATGAATTCTAGGCAGAACCCAGATGTTTAACCACAAGGAAAAGGGCACTGCAGAGAAGAAAAGGCTGAAGTTATGTTGAGGAGGAGAAAGAGCTAAGGAGGAAGAGAAAACAGGGACAACAGGATCAAGAGATGAGAGGTGTGGGCCGAAGGGATGGAAGTGGGAAGGAGATGCGGGGAGCCAACAGGGTCGCGGGGAGGAGACCAGGGATGTTCAGGCACGAGGTTGAGGGAGAGACGGGGTGGGGGCGACGACAGGGCTGGGGGATGGGAATGGGGGGAGAGTTGTGGTTCGATGGGGACGGGGGGGGCGGAGAGGCGAAGGAGTTGACGGGATGCGGGGGGGGAAGAGAGGCCGGAGCCCGACGTGATAAGAGTGGGAGAAGAGACGGAGGTCGACAGGATGGGGATGAGGGGAGTGCGAACGGACAGAGGATGGGCCGACGGCATGGTGGTGGTGTTGTTGGGGGGGGGGTTGATGAGGAAAGCCGACGGGATGGGGGTGGGGAAGAGACGAGGCTCCTCGGAGTGGGGGAAGAGGCGGGAATTGACCCGATGGATTTCGGGGGAGAAGGGGGCGAGAAGGCGGGGAGACTGCGGCTGTCGGGTTTGACGGTGAATGGAGGGAGACGGGTGGGAAGCGGGAGCAGAGGGGGCGGTGCTAGTTTCCCGCGCCCAGCGAGGCCTGAAGTTCATGCTGAACTCCCACCCTTGCCGCCTATTCAGTCACCCCCCTACCCACCCCGGGCCGAAGGTCCCACTCTCACCCGCCGCTCCGGCCCGGGACCCGCGCTCCGTCTCTCGGTTCCGGCTCCTCAGCCCCGGCGGCGCCCCGCTTCCGGTACAACAATCTAACCATTCCGCGAGCTCGGCCTCCCACCAGCCAATCGCAAGGCAGGACCGGCCAGTACCTCCCAGATATGGTTCGGATGGTGGCTCCGGTCACCGCCGACGGTTCCAGTCAGCGGCTGGCAGGAGGCCTTGCCTGGGAGGACGGGAGAAGTCGTTCAGACCGAGTCAACCGAGCCGACTCGGCTTGCTGCCGCATCCCGGATCCCGCATCAAATTTAACATAAATTATCTATACAAACCCTGAGCCTCTCGTACTACTCAGTAAGGTCACGTTTAATCTTTATTGCAAAACACGTACCATCCAACCCCTAATACTTTGAATTACTCTAAGGTAGAGAAGTTGAAAGATTCACAATCTCCTGAGTAAAGAGGTTTCTCGTCATTTCAGTTTCACGCGGACGTTCCCGGTTGGAGAGTTTAGTTTTTTTAACACACCGGAAAAAAAATGATGCATCAGTGTATTCGGAGTATCGTAAGCAGCATCCAAGTGTTGTGCAATGGATCCACAGGCAAGATCCCTACATTTCTTATTGAATGTCCTCACCCTGTACTTCTAACCAGATGCAAAAGTACATTTATCCCACCCGCACCACGCCAGCTTCCGGGAGTGATCGCTGGTCTTATTTTTCAGTACTCCTACCATTTATTGTATCTCACGCTCATGAATTGCCGTTTGATTCCTTTCACAATCAATCTAAATTAAAGGAAAGTTCACCTCAGCCAATTTTATCTACCGGCGTGTCTTTGGAGCATTTTTATTGCACAGGCGCGTTGATCCAATTAAGCATCAACGGTATGGAGGATTGTAACAGCTGAAAGAATGGCGTTTTTCATTTGAAGATAGTGACCCTGAAATCTGAATATACTGTTATAATTGATATCAATGTAATGATACAGCGTATGTAAATGATTGTTTTATTGCCAAAGATTATGTATTCTTCCTAAAGAGAATTCTAGAGAGGAATTACAGGCAGGTGGTCACACCGGGGCCACGGGAGGCAGACAAGTGGGTCACGGTTAGGAGGGGGAGGGGGAAGGGGAAGTGTCAGTGTCAGGTACTAGAGAGTACCCCAGTGGTTGTGACCTTGACAATAAGTACTCCTGTTCGAGTACTGTTGGGGGAGGGGGTGGACAGTTTACCTGGAGGAAGCAACAGTGGCCGTGCCTCCGGCCCTGTAGCTCAGAAGGGTAGGGAAAGGAAGAGAAGGGCAGTAATAATAGGGGACTCGATAGTTAGGGGGTCAGGTAGGCGATTCTGTGGACGCAGTCAGGAGACCCGGATGGTAGTTTGCCTCCCTGGTGCCAGGGTCCGGGATGTTTCTGATCGCGTCTAAGATACAGTATCCTGAAGTGGGAGGGAGAGGAGCCAGAGGTCGTGGTACCAATGACATAGGTAGGAAAAGGAAAGAGGTCCTGAAAGAAAAATATAGGGAGTTAGGAAGGGAGTTGAGAAGAAGGACTGCAAAGGTAGTAATCTCGAGATTACTGCCTGTACCACGCGACAGTGAGAGTAGGAACGCAATGAGGTGGAGGATAAATGCGTGGCTAAGGGATTGGAGCAGGGGGAAGGGATTCAAGTTTTTGGATCATTGGGACCTCTTTTGGCGCAGGTGTGACCTGTACAAAAAGGACGGGTTGCACTTGAATCTTCGGAGAACCAATATCCTGGCGGGGAGATTTGCGAAGGCTGCTGAGGAGACTTTAAACCGGAATGGTTGGGGGGTGGGAATCAAATTGAAGAGACTAGGAGAGAGGGGGTTAGTTCACAAATAGAGAAAGCTAGGAGACAGTGTGTGAGGGAGGATAGGCAGGGGACAGAGATCAGGAGCACTCAGACCGAAGATGTAGGGGAGAAGGAAGAAAAAGATCTTTGCAAACAAAGTTGTTTGCTCCATTAAGGATAAACAGAGAGTAAGAGGGAGAGTTTCTTAAATGCATCTATTTTAATGCTAGGAGCATTGTAAAAAAGGTGGGTGAGCTTAGATCATGGATTGATACCTGGAAATATGATGTTGTAGCTATTAGTGAAACATGGTTGCAGGAGGGGTGTGATTGGCAACTAAATATTCCTAGATTTCGTTGCTTCAGGTGTGATAGAATTGGAGGGGCAAGAGGGGGAGGTGTTGCATTTGCTTGTCAGAGAAAATATAACAGCAGTGCTCTGGCAGGATCGATTAGTGGACTCGTCCAGGGAGCTATTTGGGTGGAATTGAGGAATGGGAAAGGTGCAGTGATGCTTATAGGGGTGTATTATAGACCACCTAATGGGGAGTGAGAATTGGAGGAGCAAATTTGTAAGGAGATAGCAGATATTTGTAGTAAGCACAAGGTTGTGATTGTGGGAGATTTTAATTTTCCACACATTGACTGGGAAGCCCATTCTGTAAAAGGGCTGGATGGTTTGGAGTTTGTAAAATGTGTGCAAGATAGTTTTTTGCAGTAATACATAGAGTTACCAACTAGAGAAGGGGCAGTGTTAGATCTCCTGTTAGGGAATGAGATTGGGCAGGTGACGGAGGTATGTGTTGGGGAGCACTTCGGGTCCAGTGATCACGATATGATTAATTTCAATATAATTATGGAGAAGGATAGAACTGGACCCAGGGTTGAGATTTTTGATTGGAGAAAGGCCAACTTTGAGGAGATGCAAAAGAATTTAGGAGTGGATTGGAACAATTTGTTTTAAGGGAAGGATGCAATAGAGAAATGGAGGTCATTTAAAGGTGAAATTTTGAGGGTACAGGATCTTTATGTTCCTGTTAGGTTGAAAAGAAAGGTTAAAAGTTTGAGAGAGCCATGGTTTTCAAGGGATATTGGAAACTTGGTTCGGAAAAAGAGAAGAATCTACAATAAATATAGGCAGCTTGGAGTAAATGAGGTGCTCGAGGAATATAAAGAATGTAAAAAGAATCTTAAGAAAGAAATTAGAAAAGCTAAAAGAAGATATGAGGCTGCTTTGGCAAGTAAGGTGAAAATAAATCCAAGGGGTTTCTATAGTTATATTAATAGCAAAAGAATAGTGAGGGATAAAATTGGTCCCTTAGAGAATCAGAGTGGATGGCTATGTGCAGAGCCAAAAGAGATGGGGGAAGATTTTGAATAATTTCTTTTCTTCGGTATTCACTAAGGATAAGGATATTGAATTGTGTAAGGTAAAAGAAACAAGAAGGGTAGTTATAGAAAGTATGATGATTAAGGAAGAGGAAGTACTGGCGCTTTTAAGGAATATAAAAGTAGATAAGTCTATGGGTCCTGACAAGATATTCCCTAGGACTTTGAGGGAAGTTAGTGTGGAAATAGCAGGGGCTCCTACAGAAATATTTCAAATGTCATTAGAAACAGGGATGGTGCTGGAGGATTGGCGTATTGCTCATGTTGTTCCATTGTTTAAAAAGGGTTCTAAGAGTAAACCTAGCAATTACTGGCCTGTGAGTTTGAATCAGTGATGGGTAAATTGATGGAAAGTATTGTTAGAGATGGTATATATAATTATATGGATAGACAGGGTCTGATTAGGAACCGTCAACATGGATTTGTGCGTGGAAGGTCATGTTTGACAAATCTTATTAAATTCTTTGTTGAGGTTACTAGGAAAGTTGACGAGGGTAAAGTGGCAGACATTATCTATATGGACTTCAGTAAGGCCTTTGACAAGGTTCCACACAGAAAGTTAGTTAGGAAGGTTCAATCGTTAGGCATTAATATCGAAGTAGTAAAATGGATTCAGCAGTGGCTGGATGGGAGACGCCAGAGGGTAGTGGTGGATAACTGTGAGTCAGATTGGAGGACAGTGTCTAGTGGTGTGCCTCAGGGATCTGTACTGTGTCCAATGTTGTTTGTCATATATATTAATGATCTGGATGATGGGGTGGTAAATTGGATGAGTAAGTATGCAGATGTGGATAATGAAGTAGGTTTTCAAAGCTTGCAGAGAGATTTACACCACTTAGAAGAGCGGGCTGAAAGATGGCAAATTAAGTTTAAAGCTGATAAATGTGAGGTGTTATATTGTGGTAGGACTAATCAAAATAGGACATACATGGTAAATGGTAGGGCATTGAAGAATGCAGTAGAACAGAGGGATCCAGGAATAATGGTGCATAGTTCCCTGAAGGTGGAATCTCATGTGGATAGGATGGTGAAGAAAGCTTTTGGTATGCTGGTCTTTATAGATCAGAGCATTGAGTAATAGGAGTTGGGATGTAATGTTGAAATTGTATAAGGCATTGGTGAGGCCAAATTTGGAGTATTGTATACAGTTCTGGTCACTGAATTATAGGAAAAATGTCAATAAAATGGAGAGAGTACAGAGGAGGTTTACTAAAATGTTGCCTGGTTTTCATTTCCTAAGTTACAGAGAAAGGTTGAATAAGTTAGGTCTTTATTCTTTGGAGCATAGAAGGTTGAGGGGGGACTTGATAGAGGTGTTTAAAATTATGAGGGGGATTGATAGAGTTGACATGGATAGGCTTTTTCCATTGAGAATGGGGGAGATTCAAACAAGAGAACATGAGTTGAGAGTTAAGGGGCAAAAGTTTAGGAATAACATGAGGGGGAACTTCTTTACTCAGAGAGTGGTAGCTGTGTGGAACAAGCTTCCAGCAGAAGTGGTTGAGACAGGTTTGATGTTGTCATTTAAATTGGATAGATATACGGACAGGAAAGGAATGGAGGGTTATGGGCTGAGTGCAGGTCGGTGGGACTAGGTGGAAGTAAGAGTTTGGCATGGACAAGAAGGGCCGAGATGGCCTGTTTCCGTGCTGTAATTGTTATATGGTTAAAAAGATTACTCAGTTTTAGATTATTTAAGTACAAGTATAGCCTTTAATTAATTCTGAATCAATAGCCCAGACAATATTAGGGAATCAGCCAAGATTCTTGTTCTGGATAGCTATCTTAAAAGTTATCTAATTTTTAGCTGTTACAGGCATCATTGCCCATCCAAAGGTTCATTTATTATCAAAGTACAACTCTGAAATTCATCTTTTCCAGGTAGCCGTGAAATGCAGCAACTGTTCAGAAGATATTGATGAGGCACCTTGTTGACCTACTGCAGTCTCATGCTACTGGAGAGAGTTGCAGTATTATCTAAGGAAGAGCCCGTAACTTATTTCCACATAAGGTAGGTGTGTAACTTAGAAGGGAACATACAAGTATCCACTGTCCCTATTGTCATTGCAATGGGGGTGGGGGGAGATAGGTTTAGGAACTGCTGTTGGGATGGGTTATGTAAATAACTGCAGCCTATTTTGTAGATGGTAGACACTGATCTCTCACCCATTGGTAGTACATTCAAACAAGCAGATAGACAAGAGTTCCAACATGCTCCTCCAACCTCAAGGAGAGGAGCCCAAGGCCTGGCAGGTCAGAATGGAAACGGGAAGTCAAATTGAAATGAGCAGTCTCTGGGAAATCTTGTGTTGTGGTGGACCAAACGAAGGTGCTCGATGGAACAGCACCCCAATCTCCGGCAGGTCTCGCCAATGTACAGGAGGCTTCACTGGGAACACCGAAGGCAGCAGACGACCAACAGACTTACAGATGAAGTGTTGCCTCAGCTGGAAGGACTCATTGGGTTTCTGAATGGTCGTGAGGGAGGTGAATTCTTGGAATCTAAACATTTGTAAGAGAACACTCTTGGAATTATAATACCAGGTCAATTTCCCTCCTCTCCCAAAACCTTCCAAATTATTACTACTCAAAACTTTCTGAAAGGGCTCTTTGTCACCAACTCGTCAGGTAGCATTTCCTATATTATAATTACTCTGGTGTATTAAAACATTTATCATGATGTACCTTTTGGCAAAGTATCCCTTGGGCACTCTGTTAATGGCTTCCTCTTGTGCCAAGATGAGGCCACCCTCAGGGTGGAAGAGCAACACCTTATATTCTGTCTGGGTAGCCTCCAATCTGATGGCATGAATATTGATTTCTCCTGCCGGTAAACAAATGTCACCTCCCTCCCCTCTATTTCCCACTGGCTTTTTACCTCTTCCCATCTGTCTATCACTTTGCACTGGGTCCCTTCTTCCTCCTCTTTCTCCTATGGTCCACTCCTCTCTATCAGTTTCCTTCTTTTCCAGCCCTTGACATTTCCCACCCACCTGGCTCATCTATCACCTTCCACCTAGCCTCCTTCCCCTGGCAACCCCCCCCCCAGTCACTTTTTAAATCCAGCAACCACCCCCCCTGCTTCTGTTCTGAAGAAGGGTTTGAGCTAAAAAAAAAAAACCATTCACTTCCATAGATGCTGCCCGACCTGCTGAGTTCTTCCAGCATTTTGCGAAAGTTGCTTTGGATTTCCAGCATCTGCAGACTTTTTTTTTTGTTTATAATGGTAATGGTTTGTACCTTCTCAAAACCTGTCATGATCTAGAACCCCTCACCAAAATTCCTCTCAAACTTCTTTGTTCCAAGGGGAACACCAGCCTCTGCAAACTTTGCTCCAAATCCATCATCCATCAAGAATTTGGCACAGTGATTTAGCTGTGATTCACAAGTCTCCTACACAGGTTCATATGTCAGCAAAAGTAAGGAGACTGAAATCCAGAATACTGAGAGGGTCAATATTCTTAAAGTATTGTTGACTATGGGAAGAAAGCCTATTCTGATAACCATGTCTGTAAATTATGAATGTTATCTCTGCATCCCATCCCCCAAACCCCAAATCAAAGGTGTAGTGAACACTACTGAGCACATTCCCACTGGCCAGTTTGAGAAATCTGTCAAGTCGCAGCTGCACTAACACCAGGTGCCAGGGGAGAAAACTGTCCTTGAATAGCACCCCATGAGATAGGTGGGCAGACACAGAACAGCAAAATTAAAAGGAGACCTGCTGCATTTGGGAGGGGTATGGGGGCAGGGAGAAGAAAGTGGCTCCAAGCTCTCTGACAAAGGTGCCAATGTCCAAGGTGAAGCCGCTCGAGTCAATCTGCCAAAGCTGTTGATTTTCTCTCTCTATCCCCCAAATTTCAGCTTCAGCCAGATCATCTATTATTAATCGTAGATGCAACACACCAACAAGTCCTTCTGTCCCAACAAGCCCATGCCACCCAATTACACTGGCATGACCAATGAACCTACTAACCTGTATGTTTTTGGAATGTGGCAGGAAACCGGAGCACACGGAGGAAACGGGGGAACGTACCAACAGACTGGTGGCAGGTGTAATAGTATTACACGTCATTGTGCAGAAACCAGCAGAGTGGAACTCTCACCATCACAATGCAACAAGCTGTCATCCATTTCAGCTTCCTGTCTCAACCCTTAGGGAAGGCACACATCTTTCCCATGGATTTCAGATAAGACCCGATAGCATATCAAAGCTCACTTTAACCTCACAGAGCTACATACATGATCCCACAATGCTGTTGACAATACTCCGAGGCTAATATTTATCCCTCAACCTACATAAAAGCACTTTGGTAAAGGGGGATGAATGTCCTCTTGCCGTCAGGGAAAATCATGCCATCTCTTCATATCTCAGCCCCATCAAACATGCCAATAGGTTGAATGAAACAATGGCTTTCTGCAGAAAAAAATTCAAAGCTTTCAATCATGTATGTGGTGGGATTACAACACACAAAAAAAAAACACTTTGAAGGGCTATCAGATATCATTGGGAAATTAAAGTCACCATACAAATACAAGTTATTTTTATTAAAACTCCAAACTTCTAAAGTTACTCATTATTCTTAGATTTTCCAACTCAGAATAAGAGAAACTATCAGTTCCCCTTTATACCCTCACATTTTTTTCCCCAAGCTTCTAAACTCTAGTTAATCCAACTCAATTCTTGTACAGAATCATTTTATAATTAAGAGTCCAAATAACATCCCAATAAATTCATGGTGTGCAAGTTCCAGGGTCAGAAAATCATTTAGGTGAGCCATCTGAAACTACTGACTGCAGTCTGAGCAGAACTGTAGCTGCAGCATAACCTCTAACCTCTTGGTACTTCAGCCCTTTAAATTCATTCTTTTAGTTTTCTCTTCCTGCATATATGATATTTGAATACATTACTGCAAATTTTCATTCTTTTTTGTATCTTCTATAAATTAATGCTAACACTGTTTTTGAGTCCTTGGAAGGAAAAATTAGCCTCCAGTGTTTGCCCAACTCTTGGCGAGGCTGTGCTGGTGAAAAATGCAGTAGAAATGTATCAATTCCCTCTCAGTAACTGAAGTTGGGTTATAACCACGACCCTCAACTGGTATCAGAATGGGGGGCAGACTCCAACCAGTACCATTTTCAAACTGGACAGAGGTTGGAAACAGCTTCATAGTGACACAAACACTCACCGGTGTCCTGAAAAGTTCTTTATTAGTTTTAGAAACAAAGAAATAAAAAGACTTAAAAACCAAATTCTGGATCACTTGTGGCTCCTGCCAGTGAACACAGACGAAGCAACTGCGGCCCACGCTCTTGGTAACAGGAGTTCTGTTGGCTCCTGAGACTCCGCAGGTTAAGTGCAGGGAGTGCGTGCACACGCACACCATCAGTAGCACTGGCATCCGCTAGCAAAGCGGAGACCACACAGTCAGCCCCCACCTGGTGCAGTTGCCATGACTGGAGGGTACAATCAGGATAATCACTGACAGCGAGGGCTCACTGAGTGTGGCAGGTGACCAGTGAACGACAACCACCTCCAAACTCCAAGTGAAAACAACCGCTGGCCGCCCAACTGTGTGCAGGGTGACATACGGGGTACAGCAAGTACCACCGACACTCCACCGTCATGTCGTCTCCTTGCCACGGCGGTCCACACTTAGCAGCCTACTGACCAGCAGGGGTAATGGTGCTGGACACCCTACTGAGAATTGCAGAGTTTGGATGTGGAACGTGCAGACAAGAGGCCTACACTCCAGCTATTCCAGATTAAGACTAAAAGCCTCTCCACTCAGCATGGAGTCAACCGTACTTCCCTCTCTGCCAGCGCACTGCCCACCTCTGACATCCAGCAGCATTTCGGGGGACTCAGCAACCTCATCTTCAAGAGCAGAGTCTGGGCCCATAGCCCCACTGGGCAAGGCCTTGAACCATAATTAGAAATTCATTTGGGTACAAATGCCATCTTCCTCAGGGCACAGCTGGTACACCATGTTTCTGGCCATGCTGTGCACAAACACAAGTGTTATCCATGCCTTGAGGGGAGAATCACATCTCATGCTTGCAAGTTCCATCATTAAGTCTTCAATTCTCATGCTCACATTAGAAATTCCCTTACTTCCCACCCAACCTCCAAGCCCCAAAGTTGATGCACCAGTCTCTAACAGGAGAGCTAACGCATCTGTACAAATGCATAATATTTAATTAACCATCCAGGAGTAATGATGAGCTGGGAGAATCATTTGTACTGCGTGTTAAGGCATAAAAGAACCCCACCCCACCCAAAAAGTGTCTCACTGCTTACTAGTCGAGGAAGAACCACGAGACAATAGAGCAGAGACATTTTCATCTCTTTTCTCCCTTGCTGTCATACTTTAGAGAATTTCACCACAGGCTGAACAGCAAGAATAGAAATTTAATGGCACAGGAGGTAGACAGGTGGCCCACATCCTGTAGACCAAAGAAAGAGCTGCTCACCCCAGTCTATCTCTAGGTCTGTAGCCCTGCAGGTCCAGATCTTGTTCAAGTACAGTTTGAGTGTGATGTTAGGTGGGGAAAGGGGGCGCATAAATTGATTCAAGTCAATTTCAAACAGTTTCTCCAAAGGTAAATTGCAAAAGAAAACTTAAATGTAAACGATTTCACATCCAAGACCCGCGATGGAAAGGCATCCTTACACCAGCAACCTGTGAGGTGGGGAGAGCACCCACATGCCCAAGCTTTCAAATGACCAGAGCAATGGGTCTGAGTGGGGAGGGCAGAGACCAAATGGAACCAGAAGGCAAGGGCAGAATAAGCTAATGAGGGTGAATTTTAACAATTCTCTCAGACCCATCTCTGATGAATGAATATGCCAAATAAGGGGGGAAAAAAATGGAAAAGATGCCCCTCCCCACCCCATCTCCTGCTCACTCCTCAGGAGAGGCTGTCAGAGGTAAACAAGCGTACCCAGGCACCAGGAAACTCCAAACAACCCAGCTGGGCTGCCGGCTCGACAGTGTTATGGACGTGTCAAAGTCGGAGGACCAGGATATACAGTGGAGCTTCATACCCCACCAGTACTGGGGCCATTTCCACTCTGTCCCCATCCCTTCAACGTACATGGGAAAGAAAGGGTTTGGCTATTAGCTAGAAAGTATCACCAGAGACAATCTTTATCAGCATATTACATGGAGCAATGCCATAACCACCCCATAAATGTTTCACCATCAGATTTTCAAAAAAAAAAAAGACACAACTTCAGAAACAAAGACAGGAATACAGCACCCGCCCCCACACACATCCCCCTCCCAGCCACAGGCTCACAGCAGGAAAAGTTTGTTCTGGAAGAGCAGCGTTGTTGCGACTCAGAGCCCAAATACATTTACTGGGGGAGGGTCGGGCGAGTGTCGCAGCATGGGTGTCAGGATTGGGTTCAGTCCCAGAGTCAGGGCAGCCACTGGCCCTGGGAGAAGGGTTGGGGGGAGGTGGGTGGGGAGGGGGCAGAAAGGAGGAAGAGGGTTGGGGGTCAGGGGTCGGCTGGTCGCCCCCTCCCGCTGTTGGTCACGATTCCTCATTTCCTGAGTCGTCGTCATCGTCAAAGAAATCACCATCCCCATCTTCCTCGTCATCCATGTCATCGTCATACAGATCATCGTACAGCAAGTCCGAGCTGTTGTCGTGTGGCGGAGCTTTCGTCTTGACGCAATACTCTGCCAGGGTGGTGGGCACCTTCACACCATCCTTGTCTGCCTCTGCCTTGGTGGCCAAGACCTGTTTCCTGAGAAAGATTAAAAAAAACATTTTGTCCATGTCATCCATTTTCCCATTCAAATCCATGATAGATCAGTACAGGATTTACAGATTAAGCTCGATAACAGGGAAAACCTTCTCTCACCATTACACTGAATCCCTTTGCTGCTCTCTCCCCATGTCTTTACCCAGTTACCTGATAAATGTGTATTTGTCTCAAGCACCAAGGCAGCGAGCTCAACATACAGCCCACTTACACAGAGAGATTCTTTGATTCAGAGTGATGTCTGGGTCTCCGTCTCTGAATCTGCTCCGGTTAGCCTGGCCTACTCAGCAATCCCTATTGATTAAACAATCACAGGACACCAACCGCAAGATCAGTGCAGTGCTCTTGCTTGGCACCAGCTCATGCACACCACCCCATTTCATCACCAGCCAGAGAGCTACACATTTCTGAATAGAACACAGACCATTTGAACTATCGCCAACAGTGTCAGCACTCCACAGAGTCCTGTTATCCACTAAATACTGAAAGTTTACTTTCCCCAAGTGCCAATCCAATTTTTTTTGGGAATCAACGACCATCTCCAGTACCCACACAAGTAACAAGGTGCAGGTAATTATCTCTCATGAAATAGAAAGTTCTCCCTCAGCATAACATCTCTGCTCTACTTAAAGCCCAAGATACCTTGTCATTGTCAAAGATCTGTGCACATTAAATCAAAGGTTCCTCTGACTTGTACACTGAGGTGATTAAATCTGTTACACAATTACACCGTTAAATCTGTACTGGCACTCTCCAAACTTCTGCACCAACTTTTCCATGTTAAATTTCATCTGCAATTCATTTCCATAAGAGTATGTAGACACATACATGCACATATACATATAATTGATACCAACCCACCTCCTTCGCAGCTTCTTTTCTGGTTCTTTCCTAAAATCCCCCCCCCCAACCCTCCAATACACACTACAGGCCACTGTTAGGTCATTTGGTCTGTGGCTATTCAGAATATTCTTACAAACCTTCCTCTATCAGAATGATATTCGTCACTTTCTAATCGTCTCGTACCCCTGTGCGTACGTAGGTAAGATGTAAGAATATGCCTTTTCACTCCTACTCCCCTCAGCAACCTGGGATGTACAACATCAACACCAGGTAAATCATTCTATCTACCACTCAATACCTAATTATTTGGAAAAAAATTGTCAAAAATACTTGGAGTCTGCTAACTGCTCATTTAGTCTCATTCTCTCTTCGTCAATAATATTTTAATCTTCAGTTCTCGAATCTGATATTTGCATCATAGGCATTCACACCCATCCTGGCTGAATTTCCTCTTGTCCCATGAAGATTAGCCCACGGCCACCTCAAGTTTATAACTGTTCCCTGTTGTTTTTTTTTAAATCCCATATTAAGTCTAATTTCACAATACCATAGTTACTTTTACCCAAGCATTCACTCGCAAGACAGTTGAGTCACTTCATCCCTGACCACCAAATTCAACAACCTCGGACTTAATGTCAGCAAGACTAAAGATTTGATTGTAGACTCTATAAAGATAAGGCGAGGGAACACACAACAGTTCTCAGAGGGATCAGAAGAGGAGAAGAGTGAGCAATTTCAATTTTCCTGGGTGTGAACATCTCTGAGGATCTATCCTGGGACCCAACGTATCTCGATGCAATTACAAAGAAGGCTATATTTGATTATGAGCTTGGGAAGATTTGATATGTCAACAGACACAAATTTCTCCAGATGTACATGGAGAGTGGGGAGGGTGCACAGGATCGAAAGAGAGCTGCAGGAAGCTGTGAACTCAGTCAGCTCTATCATAGGCACTAGCCATTGAATCCAGTACATCTTCAGGAACCAAATCATTAAAGACCTTAATGATGACCTCCAACACCCAGGACATGTCCTCTTCTCAATGCTGCCATCAGGAAGGAGGTACAGGAGTCTGAAGGTACACGCTCAACAATTCAGGAGCAGTTTCTTCCTCTCTGCCACCTGATTTCTGAATGGACTTGGAACCCACGGACATGACTGCAGTACTTATTTTAACTATATGCACTGTAATTCACAGTTTTAATGTACTACACTGTACTGCTGTTGCAAAGCAAATTTCACGACATAAGCCAGTGATATTAAACCTGATTCCTTTTAAACTGTAACCAAGATTCTGGTGAAGGAAGCTCTCTCCAGAATAATTCCACCAATTCTTTTTCTTCCCCGTCTGATACTTAAACTATGCACTCACCTAATAATCTCTGCGTATTCTCTATCCTTTCCTTTGCTGTCTCGCCATTTCCGGAACATCACTGAAGCATCCACATTAGCAGGAGAAAAGGTGTTTGGCTCATTCAAAAGGGAGATGACACTGAGGAGAATTGTTCTGCATTGGGAAACCAGGAACACAGTTACAAACAAGCAGAGACATGGACACCTTTTAGGCATATAATTACAGAAAATAGAGACAATAATCACCACAGCTCGAAAATAACCTCTATGCTCCCCGGAAGTCTGTACCTGACATTCTGCGTGGGATTCCATCTCTCAGAGGGCAGTTCTCCGCTTTGGGGGTCATCGACAGGTGGATGCAGAATCGAAATGCACACATCGCCATTCTGCAGGATAATGGGGAGTGAAATTAACCCCTCAAATACTTCAAAGCAATTTATTATAGATGCACATTTACTATCTTGCGATTCATTTTCTTGCAGGCCGAGAAATCAATGAAAAACTGCGCACAAAGACGGAAACAACCAAGGTGCACGATGAGTAAATAAACACTGACAATATAAGTTTATACATTCCATAAGTTGTGCAATCAATTCAGAGTTGAGGTGAGTCAAGTTATCTATTGAGGTGAGTCAAGTTATCTACGCTGCTTCAGGAGCCTGATGAAGAATAATAATAACTGACGTTGATTCAAACCCAACCATAATGGATGCCTCCTTTCAGCCCAAGCATCATTTGATGTAATACCAAACCCAATTCTCACAAAGCAAGTGTCACTGCCATTCAAAACTCTACCATACCAGTTAAACCTCTGCATTTAATCATTACACCCCAAGGATCAAAGCACACAAACCACACCCCCAGGAGGGTCATGTGAACACATCCTCCTAACCTGAAAAAAAATGCAAGTTTGGACCCCAGGGCATATATAGGGACCTTGGAATACACATCAAAATATTCAGCACAGGTACACAAGCTGGTTAAGATGGCAAAGTGCTACTTGCTCTAATAGATTATAAGAGCAGGAAGGTTATGGTACAACTATGTGAATCCTAGTTAAGCCACAGCCTGAATGCTGTGTTCGTATTGTTGGAGGGGTGCAGAAGAAATTCAACAGGAATCTGAAAGGCAGCATTTCAGCTACAAAAAACAAAAGGAAGGTTTCCTTTGAAGCAGAGATGACTGAAGGGCGACCTGAACCAGGAATGCAAAATTCAGAAGGATAGCAAGAAACTCTTTCCCTTAATATAGACGTCCATGACCAGAAGTCATTATCTGAAGGTGAGAGGTAGAAGTTTAGATCTGAATATACTCCCCAACGGAGGGCAAGAGACAGACACACTGTCGTTTTAAAAAGCATTTAAATAAGCACTTAAAAGGACAGGATTATGAGTCAAACATTTAAAATGCCATTTTCGTAGATAGGAATTTGACGGCTAGCAGAAATAGTGAACCAAAGGGTATTTTCTCTGCTGCATGCCTACGAGTTTGTCAAGTTCTCATTTCCGAGGTCCACCTGCTTCATACCAACGATTTGTGCGTGCACCCTTTCACCTCCCCTACCCCATCTTACCTCGTAGATATTTGGATGCCACATCTTGGTAAGGAAACGGAACGATGGTGGAGAGTAGGGGTAATCCATGGGGAACATCAGCTGAGCCTGGCAGGGAGCAAGCAAGCTGTTAAGGGGCTGAGAGCAGAAACCTCATATTCAGCCCTGAACCACGTTAATCACTTTGACCACCCCCAGAGAACCCTTACCCGAATCGGTCACATGTATTGCCGTGGTTCATGTGCAATGACTCAGCTGGAGAATATTGAAGATCACCACACAAAATGGCAGGAGTGCATCACTATAGTATGGGCAGCAATGAGGGAAACACGGTTACAGAAGCTAAGAGGATGAGCTGTCCAACTTGAAAGCAGCAAGAGCGCTCCAGACTAACTCCACTTGCTGGTGAGCTGATCAAAACTACACACTGTTAGAGCAACCTTTGGGCGGTTAGCACATGTAGCAAATAACTAACTTCAGCCACTAGCCTTCAGACTCAAATATGAACTGTGGATCGAGCCTAAAATGCAACTCTGAGCAATGGGCTCCTGTGAACCAAGTTAAATTGGAAGAACAGACAATGCTGATTTAAATCCGGTACTTTTGTGTAATTTGATGTCTGTAACATAGGTGCAAACAGGGAGGTGTGCTGGCTGGAAGATCCAGGTGTTTTAAACGTTTACATGTAGTTCAAAAGAAGGATTGTAAATATGGAATTGACCTTTGATTTTTAGCATACAAAGTATCATATAGTGTTGGGCCAGGCAGACCCCTTGCTCCAAAGGCTGTCAGCTCCTTTGTGATATTTTGTCGAATTCAGAGACATATACCAGTACTCTCTGGTGACTTTGTTCACACAGCACATTGATGCTCGTGTGAATTACTACAGGCAGGCTGGCTAAACCCAGGGTGTGCAATGCACCGTAGAACTTCTAAGTTTTCCAGTGCCAGCCGCTTAAAGCTTAATTCAGAGGGGCAATTTACATACCTACTTTGAAAATATTCACTCACTCCCTCTACTTCCAGCCACAAGGACTTAAATCTACAGGACTACAGTAACCATGACACACTGTTCTTTGTTCCCACCTTCACCTGTCTGAAGACAATTGCTGACCTGAACACTGCAAGTACTCCTCACAGACTCCACACGTGGCAGTGCATCAACTCCCTGAAGCTCACAGGCCCAATCTTCCATTTTCCACTGTGCAACTGTGATAACTGGCACCAATTTATCGACCGTATCACCACATCCTACCCTTGATACAAGCACAATGGAGATACATTTAAGATAACTCCCTTTTGTAAATGGCACACTGCCATTTACTAACCTCAGTTTCTGAATGTCACTCAGCAAGAGTAATGAAACAACCCTGCTTCTCCACAGGAGCGTTATCAATTAGAACATGATACCAAAGTATTCAATGAATTTAAAAAACCAGATCACATGCCAAAGACTTATCAATGTCAAAGACAAAGTCTTAAAAAGGGTTTAAATTGCCAGTGGGTAGCAACATTAAAATCAAGGACATTCAAAACCAGAATTTGGGCTGGGAAAGATTAGAAGCATTTAACAAAGAAAAAACCACAAAAACAGCAAGGCACTAGTATGTCAACAAGTGGTCACCCTGCCACTGCTGGCAACTCCAAATAGACTTAAGAAGCAATCCATTGACAGTCAACAGCTAAGCTGTGCAGCTAACCAACCTAAAGGCCATTTAACACAAAGGCACCAGTGCACAATTTGAGCATGTTTCTCGCCATCACACAGCTGGAATAATGGCCAGTGAGCGGCTCATACTTACTGTGTACTACAAACTAAGAATCAGGGAACTGCTCCCCAGACCAGTACTCCAAAATTAAAGTGACCGAATTGTATTCACATCGTGTTTCATAATATTTATACTCTCAATTATCTGTCCTCTACCAGATCCACTCTCAGCTTCCAACACCTGCAGCCTCTTGTATCTACTTAAACCTCTTCTCCCATATGTATGGGACATTGAGAAAGATTACTCCTGAAGAGACTAAGCAAAAGCAGCCACAGAATCTACAGATCCCACGTCTCGCCACCCCATTGTCAATACGAACCCATCCTGGACCAAAACAATTCGAGAACCCCACCCCACACACTCCCACGTAAGGATCACGAGAGCCAC
Organism: Mobula hypostoma; assembly: GCF_963921235.1. Classification (NCBI taxonomy): domain Eukaryota; kingdom Metazoa; phylum Chordata; class Chondrichthyes; order Myliobatiformes; family Myliobatidae; genus Mobula; species Mobula hypostoma. The sequence goes on along the minus strand of NC_086120.1, from coordinate 26,627,696 downwards.
AAGTCTGCTGTTCATGGGGGTGGGGAAGGAGAAAGAGGGGACATTCTTAACTTCATTTCGAGGGCGGCAAGGGGCAATGTTTCGACCCAATTACCTTGTACAACATCCGTTGGGATGAAATCAGAACTAAACTACCGGAACAGTCTCCCAGACCTGTTCCATCGCCGACTGGGACAAAGGAGCTTTCCGCCCCTGGGTTTTTCCCCTTTCTCCACACCACTCCAACCCCCATTCCACCCCAACACCGACTCCCGGTAGTTCGTGCACTTCCCCCAAGCTGGGCCCATCATGTTGTGTCTGCAGCCTTACCTTGAAGTAGCCACCCTCATAATGCGTGTTGGGCGGCCCGAAGATTGCCACCTCCCAATTATACAGGTCAGATTCGTCGACCAGGGTAATGCGGAAACCCTCGACTGGCTCCTCCTGCAGGCTCTTCAGCTCCAACATCAGCGCCTTCTGGGAGCTGCTGGTCTGCTGGTGAGCCATGACCGCCCGGGGCCCGGGTCCCGGCACCGCCGGGGAGGAGGTAAACGCGAGGCCGGAACCAGGCACTGAGAGCGTCGGTATGGGGAGCCGCTCGGCACCGCTACAGAGTTGCTGAGAGGCCGTAGAACAGGCCCTTCAGCCCCGACGTTGAGTGGCTGCAGGCCGAATTTGAGGCCCTTTGAGCCCCGCTGTGGAGTAGCGCTGAGGCCGCTGTCCGGCCGCTGCCTGGGTACAATGCCCCGTGACCTGCGGCAGCCAATCGGCACGCAGCAACGAAGTAGCAAATCATAATATGTCCAATCAGAGATTACCACTACACAGAGCCAATCACCACGCAGAATAACAACTGTATCAAATCAGAAGGGCCATGTACCCTATCAGATTGCGGAGGGCAAAGTGACCAATCATAGAGCCATTAGTGCCCTAGCGAATCAAATAGCGGCAGGCTCTATGGAAACCAATAACTATCAGCAACGAGTGAACATGCCTGAAAGCGCGTGATTTATTCTGGGACATGTAGTTTTCTTTAAACGGTGAGCAATGTAAATAATAATTACTAAAAGGTGCTTGAAATCTGAAATGAAGATTTGGTCTACTCAATTTAGGCAGTACAATTGAGTAGAGGAACAGAATAAATGTTTTGGATCAATAATCTTTTGTCAGAACTGTAGGAAATAAGCCGAGGTCACTCAACCAATTTGACTGTACTGGTTCTTTGAAAGAACCCTACAATTAGTTCGACTTCTGTACTATTTCCTCATTAATCTTGCTAAACTTTAGTTGTAAAGTAGAAATTGTTAAAGGTCAATCCATTAACTTTAATCCCTTTCCACAAATGCTGAATAATCTGCTGAGTATTTCCAGTATCTTCTGTTTTGTTTCAGATTTACAACATCCGTAGTTTATTTACCAATTTGCTTTTAAAATCCAGTAAAGACAGATAATAGATTAACAGATCTACATAAGGATCTTATTGACTGGAATCGGATAGAGGGATTGAAAAGGTGGAGCTGTGATTCTAGATGAAATATCTTGGGCAGAAGCTGCAGCCCACTCTAGGCCTTTGGAAGTCAGGGTCATGGTAAAATTTAGGGGGAAAAAAGACATTTGGAATTGTGTTATAGGCTGGAATTTAATTGGCAAATGTTTGAGGAATTCATATATCGAATAATGGATACACAGGAGTCTAATCAGAAACGAGAAAATGTGCAGATGCTGGAAATCCAAGCAACACACACAAAATGCTGGAGGAACTCAGCAGGCCAGGCAGTATCTCTGGAAAAGAGTACAGTCAACATTTCAGGCTGAGACCCTTCATCAGGACTTACAGAGGGGTTCCACGTTATCATCTCATCCAGAGATAGACATCCAGTTAGTTACCAGCTGGAAGCTAATCAAATGGGTTTTATAAAGAATAACAATACCCAGAAGTGAATTTCTGTCTTAAATTAAGGGAGGGAGGAGATTATATTACAGAATATTCAAGAGCTAGTATTGGCAGAAATTATAATCAATGGGTTTTAATCCATTAGAGCCACTGCCACACAGTGCCAGAGTCCCAGGTTCAAACCTAACTTGGGATAGGTACTGTCTATGTAATTTGTATATTTTCTCTCTAACTGTTCCTCCCACATTCCAAGAAAGACATGCAGGTTAATAGGTTAATTGGTCACTGCAAACTACTCCTCGTGTGCAGCTGAGTGTCAGAATCTGGGGATTTGATAGGAATGTAGAAATAGTGTAAATCGGTGGTTGATGTGGGCTGAAGGGTCTATCTTGTGCTGTTTCTCCCTCTAAGAGAGGTCAGAACTATAAAAATCCAGAAACAAAAACAGGCACTCAGATTCATCATCATGTGTTGTCTCATTTGATGTGGGCAATCATGGTCATCCATCTGTCTACCAAGCGAGGGATTGTTGTCTGGGAGAAGACCCCCGTCTTGCTGTTGCTCTATCCATGACCATGATTGTTCTTGGCAAATGCTCAGAATTAGATCAGAGTAAAATCTAAATATTTGATTTGGTTAAAGGGTTCAGGGGTGGGGATAACTGAGAGTATATTGTAGACTGGAAATTAACAAAAGGATCTGAATTAATTTACACAATAGCGAATGTCTAGGAGTCAGTTATAGTATGAAGTGTACATGACAACTCAAGAAGGGGAGAAGTTTGAGAAATACATTTTATATGCAGAATAAATAAAATACCAGGGAAGAAGTAATAGGTTGGAATCTCAAAGGAGGAACATGTCAAGGGACTTTACAGTCATCATAATTTCAATCATATTCAAAAAAGAGAAGATCTGACTGTAGTATCTAGAGAGATTTTCCTGCTGCCTACCACAGAGAAAGCCAGTCCAGTGTTGTTCCAACACTGCAGAATGGATTCTATTCAGGCAGAACTGCAATGAACATAATCTTTACTGCACAACTGCTCCAAGTTAAGTGCTGTGAGTGGCCTTAACCACTACACATTGCCTTTTGTTTTGTCCTCACAAAAGCTTCTCACTGTTTCAATGAGTCTGTAAAACATCCTGCTCAACTATGACCGCCCTCAGAAATTACCGTAAGCTCCATCCTACATCTGCTAACCACAGTCTTAACCCACAAATCTATATAGACCCAATTTCAGTGCAAACTGATGTCAATAAGAACATGAGAAATGGGAACAGAAATAGGCCATCTGGCCTGCTGAGTCAACTCCGCCATTCAATAAGATGATGACATGCAGCTGTATGAATTCCTGCCACTGTTTCTCCCTGTGACCACGTGGGTTTTCTCCAGGTACTCTGTAATCCTCCCACATTCCAAAGATGTACGGTTAAGCTTAGTGAGTTCTGGCATGCTATGTTGGCGCCAGAGGCATGGCGACAAGCTGTCCAACACAATTGTTCCTGATTTTATTTGGTGCAAGTGATGCATTTCACTCTATGCTTCAATGTACATGTGACAAATAAAGATAATCTTTGCTCAGCTCCACCTACCTCTTTTTCCAATAATCCTTATTTATGCAAGGACCAAAGTAAAAGCAAGTCTAACTCATCACTACACTTTACCCAGCTTTCTTATCTTAATACCATACTTCAATTTCAAATTTGCTGCAAGAGTTGAGCTGAACTAGGGTACAAAATTAAAACGGCACGGCACTGCAGGGTCACAATCACACAAGCTTCCATGTTAGTGCACAGAAACTGATCGTTGATTTGTTCACCGAAGCCGTATATTAAATCCCTGTAAAACAACAGATTTCTACCAACTTGCCCCTGCTACACAATGCAACAATTCATTCAGCAATTCAACCCAAGGAATAAAAGACAATAAAAAGGCAATGCAATTAATAGACTGCTTCTCGTACCTCAAGAGCTTCATCTCAACATAGAATTAATTATAAGATTAACACACCTTTAGCCACCTGAACAAAAATATGTTGACTTCAAACCAAGAACAAAATTTGTGGCCTACAATGCAGCAGTGATCCTTGTCCTCCCTGTTGGCTTCTCTCCTCATACACACCTATTTCAGTCTTCACAGAGTTTGACGGATGATGTGCTTTCACCCCTTATTCTTGGATGGTAAATATGGAAAACGTCGGAGGTACGATTTCTGTCACAATTGGAACAGAATCCTGACTACCTACCGCAGGCATTCGAGAAATAGGACAAACCTTGTCTCCGCAAGGTCCTCCAAATGCCAGAATAGCCAACGTCAGCATCATCTTCCAGACGTCTCAAGCACTGCCTTCCAAATTACACTTAATTGGCTTTGTTGGGTAAGCCAAGTTGCTGGGACACATGCTACTCCGACAAGAAATTACACTGGACCAACAATATTTTTTCGTAAGTGTTGCTTCCTCAGGGTTTTTGTTTTGTTTATAGTAGACCACTTGAACTGAACACAAGTATACTTTCAGAGTATTTGTATCACGTAGGAATTTGGAGAAACAAGAAATTAACTTTTATTAAATATGCATTTATTTGCATCATGTTGCGGACGCTTTGCAATGGTTCAACTAAGCTAAAAATGTTTTGTTATTGATTTTTGTTTGTACTCAGCGTCTGAGGCTTCTTGCTCAAATGTCCAACAATATTCAGCCAGCACTAATGGATTCCAGTTTCTCTACAACTGCAATGTCCCGGTGAAACCTTTCACCATGCCCGTCACTGACAGCACCAGGATTTGCAGGGAAGAAGTTTAAATGGGAATGTAGAAAATGAACCTTTAGTGACATGTTGCACTTCATAGTTTTGTATTCTTGAAGCATGTTGTCAACCAGCTGCACATAGCTTGGTGCTCTGTAGTCGCCAAGACCTCAACCTTATCGTAGGATTTGGAGATTTGCATAACTCAATGATGCGGAGAGCTATGTTGGCTGGAGTCAGGGCTTTATGTTTTGACTTCGTAGAGTCACCCAGACCAAACAGGTCAAAGGGTAAAGGCCAGTCATCCTCCAGTCCTTCAGGTTTGGGGGTTCAGCTGACTGGTAAAACAAAATTGTTACAGAAACAGCAATGAAGATTCCTTCTACATCTGAGTACGATGGGATTCTTGAGTCTCCACCCGGGAATGCATGACTGACAGTAGTGAAAACCAAGAGGAAATTACTAACATGATGAAGGAAGTTCTAACCACCACCAGAGATGGAGAACTTCCATTGTTGCCCAAAACACCAGCAGCATAATGGGCAGTAAAAAAAATTGCCAAGAAAATTTTCAACATCCTTTAATGCCTTCTACGTGATTTCTCTAGTCTCACTAGAAGTTCTTCAAATTATCTGTCATTGATGACCTGTTTGATTTGTGGACCAACAAAAATGCCTTTGTTAATCTTAGCATCCATTGTTCTGACTTGAATTATGAATTGAAATAACAATAATAGGTGCATGATAGGGAAATTTCATGATCAGCAGCCCAAAATCCATAAGATGCACCCAACAGTATTCAGGAAGCAAAATCTTTGTCGTCCAGTGTTATCAAGTGGACAAAATAATTCAAGATGTTCTTAAAGCCTTCTTCAAAAAATGCAACCAATTCATGATCTATGACTGCTTGAAATGGATATGACGTACTTCGCATGGTATTGAGAACTTGGCACTCATCATTGAGAGGGCACAGAAGAAAACTGCAGAAGGCGGAAACCATCTAAGCAAACTTCCTGTTTCAATTGTGACAGAGTTTTGTGCATCCTAATGAGGTTAGCCTCATCAACCATTCAAGAATATAAGGATATGGAATGGAAGCAAATTATCTTCAAACCTTAAAAGATTGATGTAGGGTTTTATGGAGTGGAATATCAAATACATTTGGCTGTTTTTTTTAATATGAACATTCAAATACCATGGATTGAATTTTAGGATAGAATTTAACTGATGAGTGATCCACGCAACTTTATATTTGGAATAATTGCGCGAGTTGCAGGCTGAAACCAAATCCTTTTAGAGCATTTTTTTTATATATATAGAACAGATGCCTGGGAGTAAGATAAAGTTGGAATTGATATGTGAATTTGCTCGTTGCCCAATTTCTTATGTCAGTTCTGCTGTGTTTATAATCCGCCTCAAGAAGTGCAAAGTATTCCAATACATGTAGGGAATTGCGGAGACACTGTCCTCATGTTGCTGTCACCAGCTCCAATAAGAACCTGGACATTCTGTTTACCATATTTCTGAACTGACACAAGGTTTGCAATGAAGATATCACAGTTTCTGCTGCCCTCCCCCGCAATGATTTGGCCTTGTACGACATCACACCAACATTATGACTAAAGCAAGCCATCTACATTCAAGCTCAAGTTACTTCAATTCATCTTGTTCAGTTTTTCAAAGAGGTCCAGTGGACCAGGGCACCTCAGACGCATGGATGGTGAAAACAGGAAATGGCTTTGTGGGAACTGTTAACACTGCTGTTCCCATACTGGAGGATATTTGTTTTCAATATATTCTTGGCTGGGTTTGAATGGGCTGCGGACAGGATCCTTGCTTCATTCGGCCTAGGGGCGGATGAAGAAAACGGTTTCTACCAGTATGATATGGATTCCTCCTCCTTCGAATTACCCTCAGATGATGACATGTATCCTATCATGGCCACGACCCTGGTCCAGGCACGCAACCCAACACGCAGGGCCTCCATGGCAGGAGAGATTTCGATGAAATTCGATGACCTCGACCAAACATTTCAAAATTTCCAGGTGGGAATGGCTGACATTTCTAGAGTGCATCCCAGGGACATCTCCTTCAACCAAACATTCCAGAACTTCCCAATGGGAATGGCTGACGTTTCTAGAGTGCATCCCAGGGACATCTCCTTCAACCAATCATTCCAGAACTTCCTACCTGGAATGGCTGATGCTTCTAGAGCGCATGCTAGGGACAACCCTCAAAACCAGTCATTCCAAAACTTCCCAGGGGGAATGTCTGATGCTTCTAGAGTGCCTGCGAGAGAGAACCCTCAAAACCAGTCATTCCAAAACTTCCCAGCGGGAAACGCTGATGCTTCTAGAGTGCCTGCCAGAGACAACCTTCATAACCAATCCTTCCAGAACTTCCCGGTGGCTGATGTTTCTAGAGTGCATGCCAGGGATATGCTACACAACCAAACACTGCAAATTTTCCCAGTGGGAATGGCTGACATTTCCAGAGTGCATCCCAGGGACATGGCTCATAACCAAACATTCCAAAACTTCCCAGTGGGAATGGCTGACCTTTCTAGAGTACGTGCCAGGGACATTCCGAAGTCACCAACCTCACTTCGGGGTAGAGTCAGGCCTGAATCCAGGAAAATTCACCTCAGAGGGTACCGTTCACGGGGAAGCACCATTCGTCTGAGACCTACAAGGCGGGGAAAGGAGTCTCTCAAACGATTTTTTGAAGTCTTGGCGGAAAAGCAGAAGTAAACTCTATTCCAAATACCCTTGGTCAGTGTTGATTACAAGGTCTAGAATTCCATCACTGTTTTGAAAACGAAAATCAAGATATTTCATAGAGAATGCAAGTCAATGGAGCCCTGTATATCTAAGTTGAATATATAAAAGCAATTTTGGGTTCAAAAAAATTAACCTCAGTTCTGAGCTCCCTTTGCAGGCAACTTCAGATGCCGCCAATCTGGCAGCAGCAACTAATTCAGTCAGTACTCTGACAAGAGGATTCCTCTTGCAAACTGTTCGCCTTCACCCATCCTGAATAAAATCTCTGCTTTACATTGTTTCACTGCAGATTGAGAAAAGATTTCTAATTCTCTTACTCGACAGGAGAGAGTGCAAAGCAGGTTTATCAGAATGATCCCTGGACTCCAAAGGGTTAAATGTGAAGCGAGGTTCCACAAAGAAGGGTTTTCCTCCATGGATTTAGAAGGCTAACTGGTGATTTGATCAAGGTTTTCAAGATATTAAGAGGAACTGACAGATTCTATTTCTTCTGCTTGGGGAATCCAAAACAAGGTATTTTCCCCAAATTGATAGGCCTTTCATAATTAAACTTTGAAAACATTTCTACTCACTGAGGAACGCAGAGTTTTGTAACACTCATTCACAAACAATAATTCATGCCAGATCATTGTTAAATGACAGGTTTTTGATAACATGGAAATGGAGTTAGGCCTCTGATCTTGTTGAATGGTAGAAGACTCTAGGGGGTGAATGGCCTGCTGTTACAAAATTCCTTCTTTGATACTGATTGTTTTTAGTGGCAGGCTGACAGTGGAGTTACTGTAAGAGCTCTAAGTACCAGTGTCCCTGTGATGGCAACACTCACAGGTTTCAGGCCTCTTTCCTCCACTCCACAACCCTCATAGGGGTTCCAGTGACCCCATGAGGGAAGTCCAAGAGCATTGGTGTACTTCACCAAGAATAAATAATGACAGCCAGGCCGGTGGCCTGACGGATGTCCGAGGACTTTGGCACTTGGCTGAGGAAAGAAAGTGGTGCTATGACGCCGTCACCTCACATCAAGGTCTGACACCCTGTCCGTGCTCACTGTCTAACCAAGGGCAATTGAGAATTCCAGATCGATCGGAGGTGGTACCTTTGGGGGCAGGTTTATATTAACAGTCAAAAATAATGGGTCCAAAACAGAGAGTAAACAGGAAATGTCAATAACATTTGTTTAATTTAATCTCACAATACGCAAGAGTCCTTTATGCAACACTGGTATAAAACAAGTTACAACCAATCAACAGTCCTTGATATAAAGATCCAGCCAGACAAGCAAGGTGTGTCCTGCAGTTCAGTAACTTGCTTTCATGTGGTAATATTCACAAGGTTATGCTGTCATATCACTGTCATGCACCCACACAGGCAGAATCATACTCCGTGCCTTGGAATGGAAGAAAACCATATGAGCCAGTGTTCCCCCACATTGAGGTGGCTTCCTGCTCCCAGCCCCTATCCAGTCCAACTAGATCAGGGGCAGTTTTGAAACTGGTCCCTATCAATAGCATTGGGTTGGGGTATTTATGTGTATTGTGGTCGTTCCTTTTCATGCCTCATAGTGCATCAGGCGGCATTTTTTCCATTTCTGTAGCACTTAACTTTTTTTTTTACGAGGCCGAGTTGCTAGCTCGACGCTCAACCCAGCACAGATGGAAAGTGTGCGAGGAGCCAGCCGGATTCGAACCCGGGGCCTTTCGCCTTGAAGTCCGGTGCAGATGCCACTACACCACCGGCCAGCATATTTGTGTGTATGGAACTCACTTGAAATAGACCCACTCAAGGTTGTTATGCTGAGGCTTTAAAAGGCATTGATCAGACCGCACTTGGAATTTGGCAAGCAGTTTTGGGCCCTTTATCTGAGAAAGGATGTGCTGGCATTGGCAAGGGTTCACGAGAATAACTGTGGGAATGAAAGGGTTAAGGTGTGAGGAGTATTTGAGGGCTTTGTTCCTGTACTTATTAGAATTTAGAAGAATGTTGGGGATTTCAGTGAAACCTATTGAATATTGAAAGGCCTAAACAGAGTGGACATGGAGAGCATGTTTCCTATAGTGGGGGAGTCTAGGACCAAAATGCAAAGATATCCCTTTAGATCAGAGATGAAGAGGAATTTCTTCAGTCAGAGGCTGACCATTCTGTGGAATTCATTGCCATGGACGGGTGTGGAGGCCAAGTCTTTGGGTATATGAAGCACATCTTTACAAGTCAGGCACTCCGACCAGAAGATTAATTTGGCAGGTATGCTTGAAGAACTAGGACGGGGATAAGGCACCAGCCTAGGCGAGAAATAATCAGGCACAGAGTGGACAAGAGAGAGGATGGCAGAGGGTGTGTGAGCGTGGAGTTTGCCTCAAGGTGGACACAACCTTGAAAATACACTGTGTCGAGCCAGGCAACAATATGCCAGCATCATGCAGCACTGGCTGAGGGGGAGCATGCAGGGATCTGGTGCCATCATGTCTGAATGAAATTGCTGCCTATTTCTATCCAGTCAACACATGGGCTTCACTCTTTGAATAAAGAGAGGAGCAGTGAGCTGAGTGAACTCCTCCTGTGTCATCGGTGGGGTGGTTTCATTTCTCCGTAGCCTCATTGCCTGTTCCATGGTCATCCCAAGCTGGTCAGGGCTGAGTTTTGAGGCAGCGTCCAGACACCCATTGCCACTGGCTGACCCACTAACACTCAGAGCGTCCTGCAGAGCCTCGAGCAGAGCCTGACACACTGTCCGACTGGCCTCCCCAGACTCTGCCACCACCTCAAATAGCCTCCCGGAAATCTCCACAAAGTCCAGGAAGACAAAGCAAGTGAGCACTCCGTGTCGGAAGACGCTGAAAGGAACCGCCTCGTGGTCCCAGCATCGCAATTTGTCGAGCAGGGAGCAGGAGGAAGTGCCTGCACTTCCACAGATCTGCCTTAAGAGCTCAGTGTAAACTCTGCCCTTGAGACCAGGCTTTTTCCTCCTGTCTGTGGGGCAGCTTAGGGTCTGGAAAGCCAGGGCTGTATTCCTGCTGAAGGCTGGTCTGCTGTAGTGACAGAGCAGTAGCTGTTTAAGGGCACTGGAAATCTGCTCCTGTTGGGAGACCAAAACAAACTTGGTTAGTCTCCTACCCAACTCTCCTCTTTTCATTCATCAACCTTCTCTTCCAAGACGTCAACAGGCACCTGCTTTCCCTCAAGAAGAGGAAAGGAACCTGAAAATGAACACAGAGCGCAGCCGGAATTTGTGAGAGGGCACCATGGAGGCAAGCACTCTCACATTTAAACAGCACACGGATGATAGAAAACTGGTGCGCTATGTAGGGGAGAAGGGTTAGGTTGATCTAAGAGTAGGTTAAAAGGACCTCTACGTTGCTGTAATGTGCTGAAAGTGCCTACATTGCCAAGGAATAGAAACTCTCGAGCAAATGTGGCTATATGAGATCAGTATAAATAAGCATTTTGGTTGGTAAGGCCAGTTTTGTGCTGCAAGTCCTTAAACTGGGGATTCTTTTCATGGAAATAATGTTCTGGAATCTTAAAAACAGTGTCGTTTTGAAAGGTGTATTGAAAAGGAGAGGGTGTCCGCAGAGTGTGTCAATAGCAGAAGGGCCTCAGATGGAGTGACGAGCGGTTGGGGTAGGAGGGAAGACAGGTAGAGGCGAATGGGGGAGGGGAATGGGGGAGGGGAAAGGGGAGGAAACGGGGGGGAGGGGAATGGGGGAGGGGAAAGGGGAGGAGAACGGGGGGGAGGGGGGAGGGAGGGAGGGAGGAGGTACGGAGATTGAGGGATGGTTCTTGGGTCGAGGATCGAACACGACCCTTCTGCTGCGTGAGGGTTAGCCTGATCACGACCCCGTCGCCTGGTTACCTCCTGTTGCCTCGGAACCGGTTTCTCCGCTGTTCCTTCGGAAGCCACCGCTAGGTTTTGGAAGTATTCACCCAGGAAGGAAACGGGGTCTTCGGGCCGATTTTCCAGAACCTTGAGCAGCGCCTCACGGAGTGTAAGTGAGAGCCCATCAGGGAGAGGCAACTCGGCACCGTGTACCCAACCGGAAACCGCTGCCGCCGCCATCTTTCTGCGGGGCGACGGTTTGTGTCACTTCAAAATTTGTTCCCCGCAAAACAGAAGCTGGACGTTTGTCCCGGGATTCCTCTCACTTTGAACAATGTAATGACGATTTAAGACAGTGACGATATTTTATTCAGAACAGCTTCTACAAAGCTATTTAGCTTATTTTATTTTCTGGTCCAAAGTTAATTATTTATAAAATATGCAGGGGATTGACATTTGAAAAGTGGCAGGTCCCACATGTCCTGAGGAAGGGTCTTGGCCCGAAACGTCGGCTGTATAGATGCTGGCTGGCCTGCTGAATTTCTCCAGCACTTTGTGTGCTTTCTTGTGTGTGAACTGTTAGATAAGGCTAGCTTCTCTTTGTCACGTTACGATAAAATATTCCAGGGCATACTTAAAAAAAAATCAAGAATAGAAACTTCCCTTCCCCCTTCCCCAAATTAAGTCTGAGCACCCCCCCCCATCACTTTTACAGATTATGTGATAATTATCATAAGACCATAAAACACAGAAGCAAAGTAGACCACTTGGACCATCAAGTCTGCTCCACCATTCGGACATGGCTAATTAATTATCCCTCTCAACACCATTCCTTGCATTCTCCCTGTAACCTTTAATGCCCTGACTAATCAAGAACCTATCAACCTCCACTTTAAATATATCCCATGACCACTGCCCTTTGTGGCAATGAATTCCACAGATTCACCACCCTCTGGCTAAAGAAATACCTCCTTGACTCTGTTGTAAATGAATGCCCCTCTGTTCTGAGGCTGTGCCCTCTGGTCCTAGATCCTCCCATCATAGGAAACTGCCTTTCCACATCCACTCTGTCTAGGCCTTTCAATATTCAATGAGGTTTCAAAGAGATCCCACCTCATTCTTCCAAACTCCAGCGAGTACAGGCCCAGAGCCATCAAACGCTCCTTGTGCATTAACCCTTTAGTTCCCAGAATCATTCTCGTGTACCTCCTCTGGACCCTCTCCAATGCCAGTACATCTTTTCTTTGTTAAGCGGCCCAAAACTACTCACATTACTCCAAGTGCAGTCTGATCAAGGACTTAAAAGCTTCAGCATCACATCCATATTCTAATCCTCTGGAAAAGATTCAAGATTCAAAAAACTTTATTGTCATTCTAACCGTACATCAGCTCTGCAGGGCAGAATGAGACAACGTTTCTCAGAAGCAGTGCAATCATAACATAACAAACGCAACACTAAATAATAAACATAACAATAAATAGTAAAACACAACAGCCACATGTCAGTTAAAATCAAGTTATAAGTGTCCAGTGCAAGTTAAAAGTGTCCAAAGCAGAGTCAGGTAGAGCAGCTATTTAGCAGTCTGACTGCCTGTGGGAGGAAGCTGTTTAGTTGCCTTGTGGTTTTAGTTTTGATGCTCCTGTAACGTTTGCCTGATGGCAGAAGAACAAACAGTTCATGGAGAGGGTGTGAGGGGTCTTTAATGATGTACCGTGTCTTCTGGAGACATCGACTCTGAAAGAGGTCTTGGACAAAAGGTAGGGAGACCCCAATAACCTTCTCTGCTCCCCTAATCACCCTCTGCAAGGCTTTTTTGTCGACAGCACTGCAGCTGGAGTACCAGGTTGTGATGCAAAAGGTCAGCACACTCTCAACCACGCCTCTGTAGAATGTTAGTGGGGAGTGATGCTTTTTTAAGCTTCCTCAGAAAGTGCAATCTCTGCTGGGCCCATTTCACAATCCCAGTGGTGTTCCTGGACCAGTTGAGATTGTCTGAGATCTGCACCCCAAGGAACTTGATGTTTTCCACTCTCTCCACTGTGGAGCCGCTGATGCTGAGGGGTGTGTGCTCAGGCTGAGACCGTCTGAAATGGACAATCATCTCCTTGGTTTTGGAGACATTAAGCATCAAGTTATTATCCCTGCACCAGCTCTCTAGGTGTTTGACCTCCTCCCTGTACATTGTTTCATCATTTTTGCTGATGAGCCCCACCACTGTGGTATCATCTGCAAATTTAAAAGAATGCTAACATTGCATTTGCCTTCTGTACCACCAACTCAACCTGCAAGTTAACCTTTAGAGAATCGTGCATGAGGACTCCCTAATCCCTTTGCACTTCTGATTTTTGAATTTTCTCCCCGTTTAGAATATAATCTTTGTAAAGCTCACTTTTTTAGATATTTACAAATTAGAGACTTATTGTGTCAACTTCATACATTTCCTAAACGTCCAGATAAGAATTTAATTGATACAATTTTTACTTTGAAACCTTTTCATAATGGATCTATTTCTAATATTTATTGTATGTTGTTGGGAATGAGAAGTATTCCGTTAAACAAAATTAAAAACCTCTGGGAACAAGACCTACAGATTTCAATTGATGAGGATACTTGGAATGGAATTTTTAAACTTGTTCACACCTCTTCGTCATGTGCACGTCACTCTCTTCTACAATTTAAAGTGGTTCATATAGCCTACATGACTAAAGATAAGCTCTCTCGTTTTTACTCAGATTTTTCTCCATACTGTAATAGGTGTAATGTCAAAGAGGCCTCTTTAATTCATATGTTTTGGTCCTGCTCACGGCTTGATAAATTTTGGAAAGAAGTATTTGAAACTTTCTCAGAACTTTTTAAAGTAAACTTTAAACCCAACCCTCTGACTGCCTTATTTGGCATTGTTGGAGGAAATGATTTTACTCTTAAGCCGAATGATTTGCATTTTTTGGCTTTTATTTCTCTTTTAGCCAGAAGAGTTGTTGCTTAAATGGAAGGATGCCACTCCGCCTACTCGTGCCCATTGGTTGATTGATGTTATGTCATGTTTAAATCTAGAGAAGATTAGGTGTTCTATTTCCATACCTAGACAAGATTTTTTCACAGTATGGGGACCTTTTTGGAACTACTTTCACAATTTTCGATTTGTTCAGCAATGATGACGGCTATTATATGTTTGAATTTACGACTATATGTCAGAGATTTTCTTTTCTTTTGACCAAACAGCTGTTTTTTTCCCCTTTCTCTTTTTTTTTGTTTTGTTATGGGGTTTTGATTTTGCTTTAGATTAGAATAAAATATACCTTTTCAATATTATGGTTAATTTACTATACATAGTTATGGGGAAATTCAATCTTGTTTCTGTTTCCATAATATCATTATGTATTTTGTATTCGTCTGTGCAAGTAATTAATAAAAATATTGAAAAAGAAAGAAAATATTTGACACCTTTATTCCTTCTACCAAAGTGCATGACCATACACTTCCCTACACTATATTCCACAAGACCATAAGACATAGGAGCAGAATTAGGCCATTTTAGCCCATTGAGTCTACATCACCATTCAATCGTGGCTGATCCTTTTTTCCCTTCCTCAACCCCACTCCCAGGCCCTCTCCTCATAACCTCTGATGCCATGTCCAATCAAGAACCTATCAAGCTCGGCCTTAAATACACCCAATGACCTGGCCTCCACAGCTGCCTGTGGTAATAAATTCCACAAATTCACCACCAAAGAAATTTCTCCTCGTTTCTGTTTTAAATGGACACCCCTTTATCCTGAGGCTGTGCCCTCTTGTCCTTGACTGCCCCAACATGGGAAACATCCTTCCCACATCTACTCAGCATTCAAAAGGCTTCAATGAGATCCCCCCCCCATCCTAAATTCCAGTGAGTACAGACCCAGAGCTATTAAATGTTCCTCGTATGATAACCCTTTCATTCCCGGAATCATCCTTGTGAACCTCCTCCAAACCCTCTCCAATGCCAGCACATCTTTTCTTAGATAAGGAGCCCAAAACTGTTCACAATACTCAGGGTGAGGCCTCACCAGTGCCTTATAAACCCTCAGCATCGCACCCCTGCTCTTGTATTGTAGACCTCTTGGAATCAATGCCAACATTGCATTTGCCTTGCAACAACACACCATCTGCCACTTGTTTGCCCATTCTCCCATCTATGTGCTTCTGCAGACTCCCTGCTTCCTCAACAAAGTTCAAAGTGAACTTATTATCGAAGTACATATATGTCACCATGAACAATAGGATTCATTTTCTTGTGGGTATTCATAGCAAGGACACGAAACACGATAGAATCAATGACTGCGCCCAGCAGGTGGACAAACAACCAATGTGCAAAAGAGAACAAACTGTGCCAATAAAAAATTTAAAAAAGAGAAATAATAATAATATTACAATGCAACCGATGGATGAATATGAAACATGTATTTATGATATCAATAACCAAAGAAAGTAGATCAGAGAAAATGTTGGACAGAATTTTCTTTAAGTCTTAAGAAAATCTGCCCAATAGGGCTCAAAGGTAAAAATATAACACAGGCAATAAACACTTTCACTATGCCCATCTTAACGTATTCTTCTGGCATAATATAACAATTACAGCATGGAAACAGGCCATCTCGGCCCTTCTAGTCCGTGCCGAATTTTTACTCTCACCTAGTCCCACCAACCTGCACTCAGTCCATAACCCTCCATTCCTTTCCTGTCCATATATCTATCTAATTTAACTTTAAAAGGCAACATCCAACCTGCCTCAACCACTTCTGCTGGAAGCTCGTTCCACACAGCTACCACTCTCTGAGTAAAGAAGTTCCCCCTCATGTTAGCCCTAAACTTTTGCCCTTTAACTCTCAACTCATGTCCTCTTGTTTGAATCTCCCTCATTCTCAATGGAAAAAGCCTATCCACATCAACTCTATCTATCCCTCTCATAATTTTAAACACCTCTATCAAGTCCCCCCTCAACCTTCTATGCTCCAAAGAATAAAGACCCAACTTGTTCAATCTTTCTCTGTAACTTAGGAGATGAAACCCAAGTAATATTCCAGTAAATATTATCTTGGGCCAAAACTGATCTGTAAAACTTACAAAGAAAAATAAGAACTGAAATCAAAGTTGCTGGTGAACGCAGCAGGCCAGGCAGCATCTCTAGGAAGAGGCACAGTCGACGTTTCGGGCCAAGACCCTTTGTCAGGACCTGTCAAATGTACCTGTTCCTAGAGATGCTGCCTGGCCTGCTGCGTTCACCAGGCACTTTTATGTGTGTTGCTTATTTCATCGTGTTTGCGTTTTTAAGAACTGAAATGACAGATTTTAGAAAGCACTATGTATGCTCGAACATGTTTAGATTAACACCACCGAGGACGGAAGGGGGAAGAGGAATAACAGACATTAAAAATTTACACAACCATCAGATAGAACATCTAAGGATATAGCTTCATCAACAAAAGCAGGATTCAGCACTCCAAGTGAGCATATCCAGTTCTGATAAGAAGTACAGACCGGTAAACTTAAAGAAAGCACAACCCAAAATATGAAGATAGTGTAGGGTAACATAACTGGGAGAAAAGTATGTAATTCACAACAACCGACGTTGAGTTGGGGCTTCACTTTAAGAGGCTGGTCTGACGTGATGACATTGTAACGTAAAGATTTTTAGCACGCTTTTGTGTTTAGGTTGTGGAGTTCAATTAACTGTGTTATGGGTTTCATTAAATGTAAACACCTCACTGCTTTATTTGCGAAAACCTACATTGGTCACCCCAACGCTCTAGGACGATTCCAGAGTTATTGAGCGTGTCGGCCAATGCAGTCACTTTGAAACTGCTGGAGCTTTGGGAGCAAAATGCCATCGCTTGGTTTGTACAAGCTGAGGCTCAGTTCGTACTGCGGAAAATCACCGCAGATGATACCAAATTCTACTACGTGGTAGCATTGCTCAGCAATTCAACGGCTGTGAGACTGGTGAATCTGCTTGAACATCCGCCTGAACACGATAAATACCGATCACTGAAAACTCAGCTTTTACAGACTTTTGGACTTTTGGAGTTTGAGCGCACCAAAGAGTTGCTCTCCTAATCTGGCCTTGGTGATGCTAGGTCTTCAGAGCTAATGGACCATGTGTTGTCTCTCCTGGAAAATCACCATCCTTGTTCTATTTTTGAGGAACTCTTCATGCAGCAAATCCCTGATCAAGTTTGCATAGCCCTCACTAATGCACCCATGATGGATTATAGGGAGCTTGCTAAAATGTCTGATCGTCTACGCTCAGCCGGGCAGCGATTTGCCATTCCTGCTTCTTTCTTTACCTCAATAAGCCCAGTCAGCAAGGCCCCCAACACAAGGACGCCTGCGGCTGTGAAGCAGACGACTCCGAGTCTGTGTTTTTCCCACGCTCACTTTGGTACAAACACCAGGGAGGGCCGGCCGCCTTGCATCTCCGACAGTGCCAGTGCATCGGGACATCAGAGAACTGTGAACAGCACGGGTTCCAGCTGCCAGGGTTGTCTACCGTTCATTACGAACATCCCTGCAGGGCAACGTTTCATGTGGGACACGGGTGCTCAAGTGAGTGTGCTGCCAGCATCGCCTATTGACGAGAAGACAAAGAGCAACAAAACCTCACCGGAGACCACCAATGGCAGCAGGATCCAGACTCACAGGATACGTCGGGTGACACTCTGCTTCAGCGGGCGACAGTACGCACGGGACTTTGTCCTGGCTGAAGTGGCTAGACCTCTGCTCGGAGCAGACTTTCTGTGTGCCCAATGACTGTCCGTCGAGTTATGGACTGCCAGCTTGTGGATGTCAAGGACTTTGGGTTGTTGCCTTACTCCCCAGTAAGTTCTCCACAAGGACTCTGTCAAGCGCAGGCACCACCACACGCGAAGTCCCAGACCTCCCCAAGCCCACGTTCTCCACTACTGTCACAAAACATGGGGTCGAGCACCACATTCCCACAACTGGCCCACTGGTCCATGCCCACGCACGTAGAGTTAAGTTAGTTAAAGTCTGTCCCAAGCCTTATAGGCTCATCCGGCCGGTGCATATGCCGGTTTCCGTAGCGTGAAGTGACTGAGAGTACAAGACTCCACCCCCCGGATAGGACGCCAGTCTATCGCAAGGTTAACCCCCAGCATTTTGCTGGTACCCATTCTCAGCTGGGTGGACTGGAGCATTGTGTGGTTAAGTGCCTTGCTCAAGGACACAACGCGCTGCCTTGGCTCGGGCTCGAACTCACAACCTTCAGATCACTAGTCCAACACCTTAACCACTTGGCCACACACCACACACGCGCACGTAGACTGGACCCAGAAATCCTGGCAACCGCGAAGGCTGATTTTGTGACATGGAAAGGCTCGGAACTGTACACTGGTCGAATGGCCCCTGGGGTTCACCCCTCTATATGGTTCCCAAGTCGGATGGTGATTGCCGCCCATGTGGTAATTACCGACCCCTTAACAAGGCCAACACCCCCGACTGTTACCAGGTCCCACACATTCAAGACTTGTCAGCATGTTTAGCCAGAAAGTTAATTTTTTTCCAAAGTGGATCTAGTTAGCAGCTACCATCGGGTGCCTGTGTGCTTAGAGGACATTTCCAAAACAGCTGTGATAAGCAACCGCACACAAAATGCTGGAAGAAATCAGCAGGCCAGGCAGCATCTATGGAAAAGAGCACAGTCCTGCTGAAGGGTCTCGGCCTGAAACATCGACTGTACTCTTTTTCATAGATGCTGCCTGGCCTGCTGAGTTCCCCAGTGTTTTGTGTGTGTTGCTTAGATTTCCAGCATCTGCAGATTTTCTCTTGTTTGTGATTGGATAGCTGTGATAACCCTGTTTGGCTTTTTCGAGTTTCTGTGCATGCTGTTTGGACTGAAAAAAGCAGCAGAAACTTTCCATGTGCTTAAGCCAACAGGGGTTGATTATTAACCCTGCTAAATGCCAATTTGGGTTGTCAACCATCGACTTTCTCAACCATCACATCTCCACAGAAGGTGCAAAACCCCTCCCATCAAAAGTAGCCACCCAGTCAGCCTCTCAATAGCGTTCCACCCTCCTCAGGAAATTAGATTTCTTTTCACCTGTTCCTACCGTCCATCACGGTGTACAGCACTCGAGTTCCTGTTGATCTACATTCCACCTCGTTGGTTTTCGTCTGCCATGATGCACACCAACATCCCCTAAGGCCGCCTTATGATGGCCTGTTCCACGTTTTGCAACAGGGAGAAAACACTTTTACCAGAGATAAGAGGGGTAAACCTGAACGTATCTCGGGTTTTGGAGTATCTCACTGCCATGTCCCTGGTGTCGCAACATGACCACGAGCGTGTCAACACATCTCTGGATGGGCCAGAAGCACCTGCCGTTCCCCCGCGCCTGGAATGCAGGAGCCAAGCCTGGCGGGGTCATCTGAGCTCCAGACAGACTCACAATGCGAGTTTTAGTCAATTCTGGTGGGGGGAGAGTGCTGTGTGGGGTAAAGTATTGGAGAGAAATGCACATAATTCTCAACCACTGACAGTGAGTTGGGGTTTCACTTTAAAAGGCTGGTCTGGCGTGATGACATTATTAGGTAAAGAGATTTAATGTGTTTGTGGTGTAGGTTTTGGAGTTCGATAAAATGCGTTATGGGTTTCATTAAACATAAAATGGTTCACTTCATGTTATTTATGATATCCTATAATATTATCACTGTAGAAAAAAAAGTTAACCAATGGGAGGGCATGACCTTCCATAGAAGACATCCCCATGATCTAAGCAGACTAGATGTCAACAAGGAAGCGTTGAATGTCCTGCTCAGAGTTGGCAACCTCTTCCCAGAAGCAGAGGGGTTTCTTGCGGCAATACAGGACCAGGTGGTTAAACCTCCAAAAAAGTCAAAAATACATAATAAAAGACCAACAATTTCAAGATGGTAAATGCAGAAAATGTCGAGAGAAACCAGAAACAATCCAACGCATTACAGGATCCTGAAGTAGTTTAACTCAATCTGATTACTTACTCAGCCACAATCAAGTGGCAAAGATCATTCACCAAAATCTTGCTTTAAAATACAAACTCATAAAAGAAGTTATGCCTTACTATAAACACAAGGCTGATCCAGTTTTAGAATCAGAATACCACAAATTATATTATGACCGATCTGTTATTACAGATAGGACAATCCATAATAGCCGTCTGGATTTAGTAATACAGTATAAAAAAAAGCAAGAACAACCTATTTAATAGATATAGCCATTCCAAACACACATAGCATACAGAAATCAATAAGTAAAAAACTCCAGAAATATGCTGAATTAAAAGAGGAAGTTGAAAGACTATGGAACATGAACAGGGTATACATTGTCCCAATAGTAATATCTACAACTGTTATCATCCCAAAGTCACTACACGGTAGCATTAAACAATTAGGCCTACACAGCAATATCTATGTATAACTCCAAAAGCCACAATACCAAACAGCACTAGAATAGTCCAAAAGTTCCTAGCAATTGAGAAATGAGTGTGCTTGGCTGTATGCATACCTCAGGTTTTACCAGCATGAGCTGAGAAAAATAATATTAATAAATAAATAAGCAATAAATATTGAGAATATGAAATGAAGAGTTCTTGAAAGTGAGCTATGAACAGTTCAGTGATTGGAGAGTGAAATTGAGTGAAGTTACCCTCCCTGGTTCAAGAGACTGATGGTTAAGGTGAAATAAATTTTCCTGAAACCTGGTGGTGTGTGTCTTACCCGCAAACCTGGCCACAAAGCCATCAATTCCATCATCCAAATCATTGTCATATAACATGAAAAGAAGCAGTCCTGACACAGACCCCCGTGGAACACCACTGGTCACTGGCAGCCAACCAGAAAAGGCCCTCTTTATTCCCACACTTTGCTTCCTGCCAGTCAGCTAATCTTCTATCCATGCTCGTATCTTTCCTGTAATACCGTGGGCTCCTACCTTGTTAACAGTTTCATATGCAGCACCTGTCAAAGACCCTCAGAAAGTCCAATAGAGGAGAGGAGAAGATGGCGGTGTGATGCAGCGTGCAGCAGCCACTCCGGTGATGAATATCTGTAATCTATCAAGTAGGAAGCCGTGCACAACCCTGATTTGATGGAGGCAGATGTGAGAGCACGGAGGAACATCTGGAGAAACTTCTGAAATGCCTGCTTCACTGCCGCTGCTGCTGTGCGATCCAGAATCTCCGGAGGGGAAGACCCCGAATCCTCGGCTTTGCTTGTTGCTCGGTGGCCGGGCCAGGGTCGAAGCGCCCGGCAGAGATGATGCTCGGTGTTTGGTGTCGGAGGGCTGGTCGGAGGCTCAAAGTTTTCGGACGGACTCAGAGTCGGACTGTGATCGGGTGCTTCCAGGATGCTGCATCGGCAAGTTTGCGGTGCTGGAGGCTCATGGCAGGGAGAGTTTCTCCCTTCAACCATCTGCGTGAGATGATGGGGCTATTGGGACTTTAAGACTTTTTTTTACCGTGCCCATGGTCTGCCCTTTATCAAATTACGGTATTACTTTGCACTGTTGTAACCATATGTTATAATTATGTGGTTTTTGTCAGTTTTAGTCTTGGTCTGTCCTGTGTTTCTGTGATATCATACTGGAGGAACATTGTATCATTTCTTAATGCATGCATTTCTAAATGACAATAAACGAGGACTGAGTGTCCTCATAATCTAATCTAATCTAATCTAAACAACATCCATTGACTCTCCTTTGTCTATCCTACCTGTTATTTCTTCAATTATTTCCAACAGATTTGTCAGACAAGATTTTCCCTTGAGAAAACCATGCTGACTTTGGCCTATTTTATCATGTGCCTCCAAGTACCCTGAATCTTCATCCTTATAATAGACTGCAAAATCTTCCCAACCACTGAAGTCAGGTGAACTGGCCTGTAATTTCTTTCCTTTTGC
Source organism: Mobula hypostoma (assembly GCF_963921235.1). Lineage (NCBI taxonomy): Eukaryota > Metazoa > Chordata > Chondrichthyes > Myliobatiformes > Myliobatidae > Mobula > Mobula hypostoma. The sequence continues at coordinate 26,605,547 of NC_086120.1, read as the reverse complement.
CTCTCTCCATCCTTAAGGAGTAGCATGGCATTTGCAATCTTCCCATCCTGCAAAATCATTCCAGAATCTAGTGCTTCTTGAAATATCACTCCTAATGCCTCCACAATCTTTTCAGCTACCTCTTTCAGAACTGTGGGTGTAGTCCATCTGAACCAGGAGACTGATTCCCTTGTCTATCCACTAATCTCCCTCCCAGCACTTATCCCTGGAAGTGGCCAAAGTGGAACACCTGCCCATTCACCTCCTGCCTCACCTTCATCCATGGCCCCAAACAGTTCTTCCAGGTGAGGCAACACTTCACCGCTGAATCTTCTGGGGTTGTCTATTGTGTCTGGAGCTCTCAATGTGGCCTCCTCTACACTGCTGAGACCCGTTGTAAATTGGGAGACAGCTTCGTCGAACACCGCCGCTCCATCCAACGAAAGCAGAACTTTCCGGTGGTCATACATTTTAATTCCCATTCCCAATGCAACATGTCGGTCTCTGGCCCTCCCTTGTGCCAATGATAAGCTCACCCTCAGGACGGGAGAGCAACACCTTACATTCCATCTGGGTAGCCTCCAACCTGATGGCATGAACAGAATATCAATTTCTCCTTCTGGTAAACAAACTCCACCCCCCCTCCTCTTTCCTCTAATCCTCACTCTGACATTTTACTTCTTTTCGCCTGCCTATTACTGCCCCCTGGGTCCCCTCCTCCTTCCCTTTCTCCTATGGTCCACTCTCCTGTCAGATTCCTTCCTCCCCAGCCCGTGACCTTTCCCACCCACCTGGCTTCACCTCTCACCTTCCAGCTAGCCTCCTTCCCTTCCCTTCCCTTCCCCACATCTTTTTATTCTGGCATAACCAGGTACTTCATAAATTTCAGTGAGTACAGCTATGGGCATATTGAGTGGTGGGACAGGTTTGAGAGGAGAATGCCCTTCTCTGTTCCTATTTTTTTTTCCTCTGGGTGAAAAAAAAACACATTCATCTTCTTTCTAACCTTTCTCCCACTTAATTATATAACTTTCCCGTTGCCCGTGTTAGGAAAAGTAGATCTTGACTCTGCCTTTGACCCTCATGACTTTATAAAACACAGTTAAATTTCCCCTCTGCTTCAAACAAGCCAGCTTCCCCCTATCTGCAACTTGAGAGAAAAATCTTCTCTCTGCACCCCGTCCAGACATGGCATTTTATTGTAATACAGAACTTTACGCAGTATGCCACCTGTGGTCTAACCAGAGCCTACCTCCCTGCTAATATATTCTGTGTCTAACAAAGGAAAGCATCTTGCTTATTGGCCTGTTTGGCTACTTTTAAGATGCTGTAGCCACTTGTTCTTCCATATCATTCACTATTCCACCCCCCCCCAATTTATTATATATTCCTTTGCCTTGATGCACTTTATGAAATGCATTACATCACACTTCTCTGGATCGAGTTCCAGTTGCTGCTTTACTGCCCATCAATATCCCTCTGCAGTCTGAAGCTTTCTGCCTGAAAACCACAAGATCAATTTTTGTATCATCTGAAAATTCCTTTATTGTGCCATCTGCGCTTAAGTCTAACTCATTAATATGTATTACAAAAGTCAAGGGACCGAGTAATAAGTGCTGTGGAACCTCACAGAAGCAGCCTCGCACTGGTAAATAGCCAACAACTCCCTGCCACTGAACTGATTGTGGATCTAATTTGCCCCATCTGTCAGTACCATGGACTTGTACTAACTCGACTCATCATTTCCGCGGATGCGGCCCAACCTGCTGAGTTCCTCCAGCGTGTTGTGAGTGTTGCTTTACCCAGGCTGCCATGTGGAGCTGTGAGAGGTACATGGCTAAGGTTGACATTGACCACATCAAATGTTCTACCTGCCCTGATCCTCTTTGTCACCTCCTCAAAATGATCAGTCAATGCAATCTTCCCCGGATAAATCTGAGGAGTATTGTTGAATGGTAAGTGTCCATTGCCAGGTGGGGCTAGGGGGAGGTCCAGAAATGTTTTTGTCCATTTCTCTTTCCATCCTTGTACCTCCAGCCTTGGTGGAACTTAATCTGGAGCTCCGGGTCAGGCTGGCTGGATTGATACTGGAGATGGTCACAGTGTGACGCTGGGGAAGGTCACGGTGTGATGCTGGGTATGGTCACGGCGGGACGCTGGGCGATGGTCACAGTGTGACGCTGGGGAAGGTCACGGTGTGATGCTGGGTATGGTCACGGCGCGACGCTGGGGGATGGTCACGGCGCGACGCTGGGGGAAGGTCACGGTGTGACGCAGGGGGATGTCACGGTGTGACACTGGGGAAGGTCACGGTGCGACGCTGGGGGGTGGTCACGGCGCGACGTTGAGGGACGGTCACGGCGCGACGCTGGGGGAAGGTCACGGTGCGACGCTGGGGGAAGGTCATGGCGCTGGGGGATGCTGGGGGATGGTCACAGCGCGGCGCTGGGGATGATCACGGTGCGACGCTGGGGGACACTGGGGATGATCACGGCGCGACGCTGGGGGATGGTCACGGCGCGACGCTGGGGGAAATTCACGGCGCTGGGGGACGCTGGGGGATGGTCACGGCGCGACGCTGGGGGATGGTCATGGCGCGACGCTGGGGGAAGGTCACGGCGCAACGCTGGGGATGATCACGGTGCGGTGCTGGGGGACGCTGGGGGATGTCACGGTGTGATGCTGGGGGATGTCACAGCGCAATGCGACGCTGGGGGAAGGTCATGGCGCGACGCTGGGGGAAGGTCACGGCGCGACGCTGGGGATGGTCACGGTGCGACGCTGGGGGACGCTGGGGGAAGGTCACAGTGCGATGCTGGGGGACGCTGGGGGATGGTCACAGTGCGATGCTGGGGGATGGTCACGGCACGACGCTGGGGATGGTCATGGCGCGACGCTGGGGATGGTCACGGCACGATGCGACACAGGGGGATGTCACGGTGTGACGCTGGGGATGGTCACGGTGTGACGCTGGGGATGGTCACGGTGTGATGCTGGGGATGGTCACGGTGTGACGCTGGGGATGGTCACGGTGTGATGCTGGGGATGGTCATGGAGCTCCCTGCAGGAATGGAGGGGGTGATTTTGGAGTTGTGTGGGAGAGCTGGTCCCTCCCAGCTTCAATAGCAAACCCTCTCAGGCTCAGTGGAAACCTCAACCAGCAGAATATTGCAGCCAAACCACACGGTTATTTCTCCAGAGAAAAGTGAGTGTGTGTGTGTGTGCATTTTAAGTGATCTTAACACAGAACACCTTCCAAACTTCACTTTTATTTCAAAGATCAAGAAAAGAATCTGAATCACACAGCTTGATTTACATCCATAAGAATAAATATCACCAGTGTTGGACAGATTCCCTCCATCCCCAACGGAGTTCACTCGTACAGAGACAAACCAATCCAAGCATCTTCCCACCCTCAAATTCACACCAAACGATGCACTCCACTCCGCTCCACTCCACTCAGACAAAATTATGTGCTTCATCCAGCAGCAAGGTCCCCAGTTCTCCCACTACAAATCCCATTGCCTACCTCTGTGACTCCCACTCAACGTCCTCCAGATTCACAGGCTCAGAACCAGGGAGAGAGAAAATGGGAAAGTCTTCGAAACCCTTTCAAATTCACAAGAGGTGCCAAGCTGCTGACCACAGAGTTGCAGACCCAAGCCCTCTCGATGATCCTCTCATGGGATTCTGAGCCGTCTAACATCACCAGCTTGAAGTTGAACTGAATTCCCACTTCTCCCACCCTTCTTCCAACAGGCTCAGGTTCCCTCACTTTCCAAACCACACATATATCTCCAAGAACACAGGTATAATCTACAGATGCTATCTAACTCCTTCACATCATCACTGTGAGCACCTTGAGGAGAGCCTCATCCAATGCATTTCCACATCAAGCTAAAGTTCCCCTCTACCTGCTTCCAGTCCTCACCTTCCATGTACACCTCTGCTCCTCAGCTGATCCCTGCTTCCTTCCCCATCCATCTCGCTGACCTGTTTCCCCATCTCTCGCACCCATTCGTTGCTCTGTTCATCAGGTGTGTTTGGGGGGGCAGGGTTAGATCAGTGTAATAATTTGATACATGGATATTTACACAAAGCACAGAGACACACAGATTGTACAATCCTGGCCACAGTAAAACTTTTATCCCATGAATGCCAAACGTATACTGAGAGACAGGCAATTTGCACAGTTCAGACACAAGCCCCTCATCTCCTATGACTTCTTCATTTGCGAGTGGTTCTGTACTACATAACAATCAGTTTGAAGTTCTGTCGACTCCTGTTGCCTGACCTCGGATTTACGATTCTCCGTCTGCAGGAAGCAATGTGCCCTGTGAAGCAGCTGGGGTGTAAGGGCGGTAGGGAAGCAGGCCGCGTGGAGCTGGAATCCCTGCCCGCAACCGTATTCAACAAGCAACCATGCTCTTCAGAGACATCCACAGCAGACCCAAGCTTCCTGAGCAAAACTTCCCAGTGCTGCCGAATTCAGGGTGACAATTCACAGATCGTATCGAGCTTCACCTGTGAACAAGAGAAACAGGCTTAGTGGCAACGGGAGTGGCGGTAATGCCTAAAGTGAAAGTCATACAGCACAGAACAGACCTTTTGGCTCATCGTACCCATGCCAACCTTATTTTGCCCACCTATACTAATCTCTACACTTAGCCCGCATTGGAAATTTATCCTTCTCTGCCTTACCTATTTAAGTAGCTATCTAATTGCCTCTTAAACTTAATAATTATATCTGATTCCAGCACCTCCTCTGACAACACATTCTAGATATCAAGTATTCGATGTAAAAAGACAACCCTCATTTCCCCCCTTGAAATTCCCATGCTTTCACCTTAAATCTATGGTGACTTGTTTTTGACACTCCTATCCCTATGCCTTTCTCAGTCATATATACTTTCATGATGTATCAGCTCAAACACCATCCGTAAGTTCGTTGATGACACGACAGTGGTTGGCAGAATCTCAGATGATGGAGAGGAGGCATACAGGAGTGAGACAGACCAGCTGGTTGAGTGGTGTCACAGAGACAACTTTGCACTCAGCATCCATAATCCTGGATTGTGGACTCCAGGAAGGCGAAGTCAGAACACGCACCAGTCCTCATCAAGGGGTCAACAGTGGAAATGGTGAGCAGCTTCAAGTTAATGGGCATCAACATCTCAGACAATCTATCCCGGCACAATATATTGATGCCGTCACTAAGGAGGAACATTATTAGGAGTTTGGTATGTCACCAAAGACCTTAGCAGATGTCTACATCTTCAAAGGCAGTACTTCAAGAAGGCAGAATCCATTTTAAAGGACTCTCACTATCCAGGACATGCTCTTTTCTCATGATTACCATCAGGAGGTACAGGAGTCTGAAGACACACATTAGATGTTTTAGAAACAGCTTCTTTCCCCCTTTACAAAAGGCAATGGATTTGGCTCAGTACATCACAAGTAAAGCCCTCCCAACCATTGAGCACATCTACAGGGAATGCTGTTGAAGGAAAGCAGCATCCATCATCAGAGATCTCCACCACCCAGGCCATGCTCTCGTCTCACAGGTGGAAGGTACAAGGACCTGTGCACCAGGTTCAACAACATTTACTACCCTTCAACCATCAGGCTCTTGAACAAAAGGGGATAACTACACTCTATTGCCCCATCATTGAGACGTTTCCCACAACTAATGACCTCCCTTTAAGGACTCTTTGTCTCATTATCTCATGTTCTCGTTATTTATTGCTATTTAGACCATTTGTTGGTCTCCTGCACTCTGGTTGATCTTTCATTGATCCTGTTATAGTTACTATTCTATAGATTTGCTGATTATGCCCACAGGAAAATGAATCTTAGGGCTGTATATGGTGACATACATGTACTCTGATAATAAAGTTTACTTTGAACATTGAACCATCAGATTTTTGAATGGTCCACAAACACTGCCTTATTATTTTGCTCTTTTTCCCACCATTTATTTTATTTTTTTCTATTTCTGATTGCAGCTTATGGTAATTTGTTCTGCTGCCACAAAACCATAAAATTTCACTACATATGTTAGTAATAATAAATCTGATTCTGATTCACATCACCCCCACCCCAAAGCCTCCTTCAGTCCAGGGAAGACGAGTCCAGCCTAACAAATCCTAGAGTCCTCCGATCAAAGTACTATCCTGATGAATCTCCTCTGCACTTTCTCTGCTATGAACCCATAATCCCTGTGTTTGCACTTTCAGGGGACTATGCACTTGGATCTTAAGGTTTTTAATTTCATCAGATTTATTATTTATTTATTGAGATACAGCTCAGAATAGGCCCTTCTGGCCCTTCTGGTCGGCTGCCTGGCAACTCCGGACACAACCCTGGCCTGATCATGGGGCAACTTACGATGACCAGTTAACCCACCAACTGGTAGATCTTTGGACTGTGGAGGGAACCCACAGGGTCACGGAGAGAACGTACAGGCGGCAGTGCGAATCGCACCCCGGTTGCTGGGACAGTAAAGCGTTGTGCTAACCACTACGCTACTGTGCCGCTCTGTGCCCTATCATTTGCTGTACATGTCCCGCCCCAATTTGACTTTCAGGAATACATCAGCTCCCACTCGTCGGGATCAAATTCCACCCGGCAAAGCTCTGCGCAGCTGGTGTCATCAACCTTTCTAATGCCGAAGAATCTCTCTCTCTCCCAACTCCCACCCCGAGGCGACGTACTGCGATAGGTGTCTCTGTTGTCTCGACTTCTCCCACTGACAGGGCAGCTTGGCAGCAAAGCAGTTAGCACAACGCTTTTCAGCGCCAGCATTCACCACTCAGTTCAATTCCTGCCATTGTCTGTAAGCAGTTTTGGTGAGGACTATGTGGATTTCCTCCGGGTGTTCCCGTTCCCTGCCTCATTCCGAAAGACATACGGTTAGGATTAGGGGTTTATGGGCATGCTACGTTGGCGCCAGAAGCGTGGCGACACTTGCGGGCTGCCCCCAACATAATCTTCAGATTGTGTTGGTTTTGACGCAAATGTCGCATTTCACTGTATGTTTCGATATACATGTGACAAATAAAGCCAGCCTTTATCTTTACGTATAAATCCATCACTTGAATCTTTGGAGATTTCTCACTCTCATTATGATTGCTTATCAATGACACATTCAGAGGCACTGGCACTCACATCGGCATCGAGTGTGCCCTCTTGATGACCTGTTTCAGACAGACTTCACTCTCAGCCGCAAGGATAGGAACTTCACTCTCAACGTGGTAGTTGATCAGGTGGCTGATGCTTTTGAACAGCAGATCCTTTGTCCGCACCTGGAAGGAGAAGAGGGAGCATAGAACTGTGTGAGCTTCGGGACTGACGGGGCACAGTGAGAGGGAACGTGATTCAGAGGGTGGGGACAGGGTAATGAGTGGAATATTGTTCTTTATAGTTGAACATGAAAGGGATTGTCAGCAATTGAGCTGAAGTGTCTGATAGGGTTGTCTACTGTATCCAGTGCTCCCAGTGCGGTCTCCTGTGTATCAGTGAGACGTGACATAGAATTGGGGGGGGGGGGCTTCTTCAAGCACCTTCGCTCCTCCGCCACAGCAGGTGCAATTTCCTGATACCCACCCACTTCAATTCACTTCCTATTCCCATTCTGACATGTCAGTCTGTGGCCTCCACTGCCACGATAAGGCTACTCTTAGGCTGCAGGAGCAACACCCATATTCCCGTCTGGGGAGCCTCCAACCTGACAGCAAGGATATCGGCTTCTCTGACTTCTGATCATTTCTACCCCCCTCTTCTCTCTTTTTCCATTCCCCCATTCTGGCTCCCTTCCAGGCCCTTCTTTTCTCATCTGCCCATCAACTCTCTCAAGTGACCCTCCTCCCTCCCTTTCCCCCACGGACCACACTCCTCTCTTATCAGATCCCTTCTTATTCGGTCCTTTACCATTTCCACCCATCACCCCTCAGCTTCTCACTTCATCCTCCCTCCCCCACTTACCCACCTTTCCCCTCACCCGGTCTCACCTATCACCTTCCAGCTTGTAGTCCTTCCCCTCTCCCCACATTCTTTTCCTGGCTTCCTTCCCCCTTCCTTTCCAGACCAGCTGAGGGGTCTTTGTTCAAAATGTCAAATGTTCATTCTCCTCCATAGAGGGTGCCTGAGTTCCTCCAGCATTTTATGTGTGTTGCCCTGGATTTCCCGCATCTGGAGAGCCTCTTGTGTTAAAGAGATATTACAATGCTGGTTCCGTCTTGGTTCCCAGAGAGCTGCCGCTGATTTGTCCTTGCCCCAACCCATGGATACTGACTGTAGCCCTGCCCAGACACCCGCACGGCATTGCTCACCACTCCTTCAGGGTCCACCAGCAGTAAGTGCTTTGCTTGCCCGTTGTGCATCCCAGTCAGGACGTACTGTCCAGGGTTGGTCAGGCTGTCCCTCACCAAGAAGTCCCCGTCCTGCACCAGCAGCGCCTCGGCCACTTTCCGATTGATCTTCCCATGGTACCAGCACTCCTGCTTCAGCTGCTCCTCCTCTGCATCCCGGGCAGCTCCGGGATTTGGCCACAGGCATCCACTTCCCTGGCCACCACCTCTGCAGGAGTTGGCACCGTGCAGCTTCAAGGCGTCCTCAAATGGCCCTTTGACAGAAAGATGAGGTGAGTGAGAAGGCAAGTCAAGACTGTCTGCTTTGGGACCATTGAGTACAGTTCCATCTTACTCAGTCTTTCTTCATTTCATCCCATGAATTAGCCTAGTGAACTATCTCTGCACTGCCAACAATGTAAGCACATCCTTAATTATCAGAGACCAACTGTGGGTGGTACTATAGAGGTAGACTCACCAACGCCCTATAGGTTCAAAGTTCAAAAGAAATTTATTATCAAAGTACACCTATGTCACCATATACTACCCTGAGATTTATTTATGTGTGGGTATTCACAGTAAATACAAAGAAACACAATAGAATTAATGAAAAACTGCACACAACAAAGGCAGACAATGTGCAATCGACAACAAACTGCAAATACAAAAAGAAGAAAAATGCAAAATAATAATGATAAATAAATAGGCAATAATTACCAAGAACAAGAGTTAAAGAGTCCTTGAAAGTGAGTCTATAGGTTGTGGGGATCAGCACTGGGGTGAATGAAGTTATTCACTCTAGTTCAAGAGACTGATGGTTGAGGGGTAACAACTGTTCCTGAACCTGGTGGTTTGGGGCCATCTTCCTGATGGCAATAGTGAGAAGAGAACATGGCCTGGATGCTGGGGGTCCTTGATGATGGATGCTGCTTTCCTGCGACAGTGTTTCTTGTAGATGTGTTCTGTGGTGGGGAGGGTTTTAACCATGATGGTCTAGGGTAGATTCACTACTTTTTGTAGGCTTTTCCATTAAAGAGAATTGGGATTTCCATACCAGGCTGTGACGCAACAAGTCAGTATACTGTCTAACTCGCATTTATAGAAGTTTGTCAAAGTTTCAGATGACATGCCAAATCTTTGCAAACTCCTAAGGAAGTAGACACTGCTGTGCCTTCTTTGAAATGGCACTTATGTGCTGAACGCAGGACAGATCCTCTGAGACGATGCCACCAAGGAATTTAAAGTTGCTGACCATCTCCACCTCTGATCCCCAGATGAGGACCAGTTCATGGACCTCTGGTTTTCTCCTCCTGTAGATAGTAATCTGCTCTTTGCTCTTGCTGACATTGAGTTGTTCTTGTGGCACCACCCGGCCAGATTTACCATCTCCCTCCTATGTCCTGATGCGTCACCACCTTTGATTCGGCCAACGACAGTCAGCAAACTTAAAAATGGCACTGGAGCTGTGCTGAGCCTCACGGTCATAAGTAAAAAGTGAACAGAGCAGGGGGCTAAACACATGGCCTTGTGGTTCTGTGCTAATGGTGATTGTTTATTTATTTAGCGATACAGCACGGAATCAGCCCTTTCAGGCCTTCGAGCCATGGTGCCCCAGCAACCCCTGACAACCTCCAATTAAACCCTAACCTAATCAATCTGTAATGACCAATTAATCTACCCGTTCGCCCTTGGACTGTGGGAGGACACTGGAAAGACAGGGAAAAGCCCACACATTCCATGGGGAGAACTTAGAGACTCCTTACAGATGATGCCAGAATTGAACTCTGAACTCCGACTCCTGCCAGGTGTAACAGCATCATGCTAGCCACTACTCTGCCATGGTGCCTCATATATTACATTCCACCTGCCACATTCTTGTCCACTCCCTTACAGCTTTCCATATTGCACCCATGTTGTGGAGGAGATGTTGTTGCCAATCTGAACGGTCTGGGGTCTGCAAGTGAGGAAGTCCAGGATTCAATTGCACAAGAAGGTATTGAGGACAAGGTCTTGGAGATTATTGATCAGACTTGAGGGGATGATGGTATTGAACGCAGAGCGGTAGTAAATGAAGAGCATCCTGAGGTATGTGTCTTCACTGTCCAGATGTTCCTGGGTGGAGTGAAGAGCCAATGAAATGGCACCTGCTGTGGACCTGTTGTGACGGTAGGCAAGTTAGAGCAGATTCAATCTGCTCCTCAGGCAAGAGTTGATACGTTTCTCCACCTATCTCTCAAAGCACTGCAATGCAGTGGATGTAAGTACTACTGGACAATAGTCATTGAGGTAGGTTATCACGTTCTTCTTGGGCACCGGTATACTTGAAGCCTGCTTGAAGCAGGTGGGTACTTCAGACTGTCAAAGCGAGAGGTTAAAGATATCAGTGAACACTCTAGCCAATTGATTAGCAGAAGTCTTCAGTACTCGGCCAGGTATCCCGTCTACACCAGATACTCACCCTCTTGAAGGGAGCTCTCACGTCAGTTCAAAGTTTCTCTACTTCTGTCTCCTGTGCATTAAAAAGCACTATTCATTTAGGCATCCTAATTATTACCTCTACTACCATGCTAACCTTTTGTGTTTCAAGGATTAGAGCTCCCAGATTTCTTTGCATCACAACATGTAATGCTTCATTCCATTTAAGTAATATTTTGCTTAATCATTTTCTTCCATCCAAAGTGGATAACTTCACATACTCCATCTGCAAATTCTTGTCCACCTACTTAACCTTTTCATATCACTTTGCGTGTTCTTTCTGTCCTCCTCATAACTTGCTAACACAACTATTTTTTGTATCATCAGTAAATCCACTACTAATGAAAGAAGATATGCACAAGGTTAGTGCAGCATATTGGTCTATGATAATTGAACTGTGGAAGAATTATCAGAAACACGAGTGCCTACTTCCAAAATCTCCTTCCTACAGGGTGAGGTTCTCCCCAACCCCCACCCACACCCCACTAGTGTGGTGCCTCCTCTGTGTAACTCTCCCGGTACGGGCTATTATCAAACTCTCAGTATTTCAGAGAAGTACCAAACCGATTCAAGTCACTATTGTTGGTGGTGGGAGGGAAGAGTGTGAAGCCTTTTTACAAAATCTGTGAATGAACTGTGATCAGATTTAGGCATCATAATTAGTTCCTCTACTACCATGCTAACTTTTTCTGTTTCATGGATTAAAACCCCCAGATTCTCTAAAACGGCATCAAGATCTGATTGTGGTCTTTAGGTTACCTCTGACCCAGGCGTACTTACTCATATCAAAGACATCCTTCTCAGGAGTGTTGGTTGTGTCCTCCAATGTTTCATTCAACCATTGCTGGGCATCAAGAGACTGGGTATTAACATACATGTGGTCTTCACAAGAGACTTTCCCATACGGCCGAAGGTAACCATCACTCGACATTCCTACAATCCACAATGCCAAGAGCATCAGCAGTGCACAATGAGGTAAAAAAAACAAAAGCAGATGTATAGTGGAGCGTGTGCCAGACTGGTACCAGTACCAGTGCACGCTGGCTATTTTGATCCTGATTTAAATCAATGTGGATGTCAAAGACCTTCCCGCCCGCCCCCCCCCCACAGATTCCTACCTTAGACTCTGCTCTCCTATATTAAGTTACCATAAGACACCCTGTTAGGGTCAAACTTTGCAACCCTATACAGGATCAGTTCCAATATTCCGCAGCAACCAAGTATTCTACAGTTGGCCTCAGACTCCTGTTGTGGAATGGGGTGAGGGTAAAGTCACTCTCCCACACACTTGAATATGAGTGACAATCAGAAAAGACAGTTAAGGTCGGAACGGTCTCCGCACCTTGAACTCCCAGCAGCACAAAAGAGATACTCTGTGTTTAGTCCTTTTACCAAATAATCCAAGTCTTTGGCTCCAGGTTTTTGACATGTCTGCTAAAAGGAATAATTTGATGCTTCTCACGTCTCAGTTAAATCTCTCTTCAGTTTCCTTTGTTCCAACATAGGCTAGTTTCTAATCATCACCAACTTTCTTATGCCCTGGAAAATCCTCACAAATCTTTACATGTTCTCTATTGCTATCAAGGGAACAGAACAGGATATTGTGCCTCGAGGAGATACTTTTTGATACAACAACTCAGGTGTGTGTTCTACCAACTTAAGAGCTGTCCCGCCTCAGGAGTCTGCCAAAGACTTTGAGAATGATCGCCACTCACCTGCCACAAAGAGTTTTGCATCTTCACTGTGATCGTCCATGTTCTGCTGTGATATGTGGCCATTTGCCTTCTGCAATGAACCGTTGAGCTGGAATGAGAGGAGCGTAATGTGAAGGACTGAGCTGCAGGGGCAACTACCCACAAAATTCCACAAGAGAGCCAGCAGCAACAGCCCTGACCTCAGGAATCCACACCAGAAATGTGTCAGGGCCTTAAAGCAATAAACACCATCATTCAAGACACCACTATCAAATCTACAAAATTACATCACATAGGGAGGCCTTTCATCCCATTATATCCCGTGGTTCATTCCCTGCAGGTTATAATTCTTCAAGTGCTCATTCAGGCACCTGTGGTTTGGGGATTTGCCTCCAGCATCCTTTCAGGCAATCAACTGAAATGCCATAATGCTGGGAAAAATATCTTTTTCTGAACTCCCTTCTAATTCTACAAATGAACAAATTTGTTCCCTCCCCCCCCCCCAAGTTACTGATTTCTCTAATAAGAGAAATAAGTTTGTTCTACTTACCCCTTCAAAGTTTTATAAACCTCAATTATATCTCCCCTCAGTCTCCTTCATCTGAAAGAGTCATAACAACCTCTCGTTCTCACTATACTGTAATTATCCAGCCCTGTCAATGTCCCCATAAATCTCTTCTTCATCCTCTTTGACGCCAGCACTTCCTTTATGTGTTGTGGTGGCCAGAACTGTGCACACTATTTGAGCAATTTAAACCAATCTTCCGTCCGTGGACTCACTTTACACCGCAAGCTGTCGGAGCAGTGCTGCCAGGATAATCAAGGACACGACCCACCCAGCCAACACACTTTTCGTCCCTCTTCCCTCCGGGAGAAGGTTCAGGAGCTTGAAGACTCATACGGCCAGATTTGGGAACAGCTTCTTTCCAACTGTGATAAGACTGCTGAACGGATCCCGACCCGGATCTGGGCCGTAACCTCCAAATATCCGGACCTGCCTCTCGGTTTTTTTTGCACTACCTTACTTCCCATTTTTCTATTTTCTATTTATGATTTATAATTTAAATTTTTAATATTTACTAATTTTAACTATTTTTAATATTTAATATTTGTAATCCAGGGAGTGTGAAAGTGCAGAATCAAATATCGCTATGATGATTATACGTTCTAGTACCAATTGTTTGGCGACAATAAAGTACAAAGTATAATCAATATTTTTTTTACAGTTCTAGCATGACCTGCCTGTTCTTGTATTCTAACCGTGGCCAATAAGGGAAAGAATTTCATAATGCTTGCTACTTCCTATTTGCCTAGCTGGTACCTTGCACACTGTGAACTGAAGATTTGCCCCTGGTCAAAATCCACCCCCTGTGTAAAATAGATTCTAGAATCTACAAGATTCTGTTACAAGCTTACACAGTGACTGTAAGTAACAATCTATCTGAGCCACACTAATACTACGTTGTGATGAATACTTTATAATTTAAACAGCAGAATCTGAACATCTGGTTCACAGCACTCTCCATCAATCAGAATTTGCTGGCCTCATGTCTGGATGTGTTGCAGATTAATCAATAGAAAATGATAGCTGTGATTAGTCAACAGCTCCGTAATGATTAGGTCATGTCATTAGACGAGCAGTTGTGGACTAACTAGATTGACCTTGGATTTATCCTCATCCAGGAACTCCTGTCTTACCCACATAATATTCCCAGACCAACGATTACTAACTGTGCTGTTATGCCCTGTCACTGAAGGCAGTGAGGCAAGTCTAAAGATAGACTCACTCAGCCTACACAAGATGTAATGAAACAACATTAGACAGGTTCAGTAAAAGTGAGGCAATCCATTCCACCAGAACACAGTCTTAAAAGACCAAAACTGAGCCAGATCGCTGCTATTAATGTGACATTTAACAACACAAGAGATTCTGCAGATGCTAGAAACCCAGAACACACACAAAATGCTGAAGGAACTTGGCAAGTCGGGCAGCTTCGAATGAGAGAGCAGCTGGGAGGGCCAAGGGGCCTGTTGCTGTGCCACAATAATAGTTAGGGCCCACAAGTAGACCAGACCACATAAAGACAGCAGATTCAAAAGCAGAAAATGCTGGACACAGTCAGCAGGTCAGGCAGCATCTGTGGAAAGAGCAACAGAGGCAATGTTTCACGTCTTAAACATGAGTAGTCAACTGTTTCTCCTTCCATAGATCTGCCTGACCTGCTCAGGGCATGCAGCACTTTTTGCTTTTATTTCAGATTTACATCGTCTGCATTTTCTTTATTTTTGAAGGAGATCAAGATTTCCTTCCCTGAACAGCATTAATGAATTCAATATGTCTTTAAGTCTTTCTGGTAGTTTAATGGTCATATCAGTGCTGAGACCAACTTTTTTTGTGCAGATTTAATTTAATTGCCTGAATATGAATTCCTCAGCAGCTACAGTAGGAGTTAAAATCATGTCTCTGAATCAATGATCGATTGGAATTAAGGTTCCCAATTGGGTACAATCGATGATCAGAGAATAAACTGGTTATTTTGAGTTTCCTCTTCTCAAATTCTTCATTTTTTTTGCATATTATCACATATAAAATCTTCCACTTCTGTTTCCAAATATAACTCTCTATTCCTTGATACACGTATGGGCAATAAGCCATACAATTTGATTATTGTACCAGAATTGGAAATAGGTTTAATAAAAAAAACAGGCATTTTAATATGCTTCTCATGCACCTTCTCAAAAGATCCTGAATTGAACTGACTGAAAATGGCTTTACATAATGATACAAAATGACTTCTTTTTTACCCTTTTCTACAAGTAACTTGAAAGTGCATTACATAAAAAAAACAGTAAAAGCTAACTAAAAGTGTGCTATTACCCACAAGTGTGTTAGGTTATGGACAATAGGTTAGAGTTGGGGAGGGGTCTGTGATCCACGGGAAACTGACTGTTGTATCCTGTAAGGCACATTTAAAAGATCAACCAACACACACAAAACACTAGAGGAACTCAGCAGGACAGGCAGCATCCGTGAAGGGAAACAAACAATTGATGTTTCAGGCTGGGGCCCTTCGTCAGGACCAGAAGGGAAGAGGGTAGAATCCAGAATAAGAAGGTGGGGGTGAGGAAGAGTACAAGCTGGTAGGTGATGGGTGAGAACAGGTGAGGGGCAAGGTGGCTGGGTGGGGGAGGTGGGATAATGTCAGAAGCCAGGAGGAAGAGATCAAGGGCTAAAGAACAGGGAATCAGATAGGAGAGGACAGAGGACCATAGAATAAAGGGAAGGAGATGGTGAATCATAGGGAGGTGCTGGGCAGATCGTGATGGATATTTAACAGAACCTTATCACAGAGATTAATTTGCTACAATAGTGGGGCCAGTTTATGGGTTGATAGATTTTAAATATCCTTAGAAATTTCAAAAACTCAATATATGCAAAAGGCAATTTGTCTCTTAAAAGAAGCCTTGGTCTTTGTCTTGGAATCCTCTAAGAGCATCTTTTAACCTTAGATCTACATCGTGGAAGTATTTGTACTTCTGAAAAGTTCACACAGGGAGATTTGTAATCAGTAGCCACAAGGAAAGTTATTGAAAGGAAAGGATTGTCCTGCAGTGTACATTCAGCCTGATACTTTTAAGAAAATAAAACAGACCTGCAGATAGTTGAAATCTAAATAAAACCAGAAAAAAAAAATTGGTAATACTCAAAAGGTCAGAATGTATATGTTGGAAAAGAATAAAAGTTAACATTTCAGGTCAAAGACCCTTCATCAGAACTCATTTTAAGAATCTGCAAGTCCTTCCATGTTGACCAAACAGTTCAGAGTCACAGACAGACTCCCAGAACTTTATGTTGGAGGTTTTAGAATGACAGAAAGTGAAAGTCCAGACTACACATTATTTCTGAACAGGATCTCACTGTTCCCAGTTCAAGGCAAAGAAAACTCCGAGTAAGAATGGCTCGATGGCTGAGTCGTATCTGCTCCATGAGACTGAATCAACCCAGGCTGGCTGGCAGTCTGCAGCACCATACTCCTATCCGGCCGCATTATTCTCTTCTATCAGCAGAAGTGGGAAAGACATACAATGAATAATTGGTGATTCATTTATTTTAAATGTGTTTTACAAGATTCTGGCCAAGTCACTGTGAATTAACTTAGGTCTGCTCTACAGGGACACACAGCAGAAAGGCTCCTGAGACAGCACTTTCCAAATCCACGACCTCGACCAGCTCGAAGGACAAGGGCAACAACAGCATGGGAACGCCACCAAATGGAAATTGCACCCCCCGCAAAGCCATATACCATCCTGACCTAGAAAAGTATCACTGTTCCTTCATCATTGTTGTCAAAATCCTGAAACTACCGCTGTGGATGAACCTACACTTCACAAGCTGCAGTAGTTCAAGAAGGCAGTTCACTGTCATCTTCCCAAGGGCAGTTAGGGACGGGCTGGCTCAGTCTACAAAGCCCACATCAGTCGGATGAATAAAAAAAACTGATGATTCAATCGGTTCAGACCTGTGCTGCACTTGGCAGAAAGATTTCAGACAGCCTTCAGCAACTGACATATACCCCCAAGTATGTGCGGAGCACTGGGGGTGGGGGGGGGCGGTGGCTACTAAACAACTGGAGCACACTTCAAGAAGTGGTTGGAGTGTCTAGCTGAGGTAAAGCAGAAACCGCGGTTGTGGGTGTCGTGCTCCTTCTCAATTGCAGAAACAGTCCTAGTGTCGAAGAAAAATGACCCTGAGGACCAGACTTCAGGCAGTGATACCTTTATTCAGCATGAAATGATGGAGGGCCTGCAGAAGTGTGCAAGGCTCTGAGTTACAGAGCAATTTCAGCCTATATTTATACTGATGAACAAACAAATATACGTGACCAGGAGGAAGATATTTTTAATCATAGAACAGACAAATGACTAAATCATATGAATGTGTGTTCCTCTTTTCTGACATCTGCACTCAGTGCTGCATCCTGATTGTGACAGTCTGTCTGCTGTCTGCAGGCCTGAGCTCAGGACATGGAGTTACAAAGTTCAAATGGAAAAATGCAAGTCATCACCCCTTTTCTTGACCCTTCTTCTATACCCGGTCACGCGGTGTGACGTGGCTCTTGGCCAGGGTTCTATACATGGTGCAAGTGTGGTCTGTTACCAACTACTACACTAAAGTAGTCACTAAACCCTTTTCTATTTCATCTGGATCATGTTCTCAAAGACACAATGTGCAAAGCAAAAGAATAACAGACGACTCGAGCTGCGTAAAGATGTTTTATGTGCAAAACCAAGAGTCACTACGTGCTCAACTTGTCATTGTCTCTAGTATTGTGAAAAATGGGTCTGGTCTTACTGCCACAGAGCTGGACTGCGCCGCAAGACCTGTCTCTAGGGATAAAGCCTATGTAAAAGAACATCTCTGTCCTCAAGCTAATTACAGAGGTGTGAATAGAATACTCTTGAGGGCCATAAGGAAAGTGAGGCAATAGACTGTGTTAGATGGTTCCCGAGATGCGAGCCAAATCAGTTGGTGGAATCACCAGAGCTTTCAACCAATTACCAAGGCAAAACCAAGTAGCAAGTCTGTGGTAGAAATGTTTAAAACTAGTGTCTGATGGGATACTTGACCATTCTGGAACAGCTGGGCTTAAGACTGCTGATGCACATCGAGAATAACCTTGGATAAGCGCAGTACCAGGAACTCCAATTAATAGGATACTAGGCCCCGGGAACCAGGAGGGAGGATGTGTCTGGGGGTAAATTATGAGCCCTGATAACAGGGAACAAAGAGGACTGGTAGACTCGTGCTGAGAGATAATTGACATGTCTTTTAAACGATTGATCTTGTACTGACTCGTGGGATGCCAAACAAAATTATGTCTTGTTTGTCTTGCTGTATAAATATGAGCTTTGTACAACCTAAAAATCAGTTCTGGCGGTGGTGGAGACTGCTGCAGACTCTCCATGATATCATGTTAATAAACCCTTAAAACGAAACTCGAAGTCGCTCTGGTGTTCTTAGTTAGTGTTTCCATGACAAAGTCCAACCGAATGGCATGAACACTGGTTTCCCAGCTTTAGGTAATTCTCACCTTTGATGGGTGTTTCCCCTTTCTCCTCTCCTTGTGAATCCTCCTCCATTCCTCACATTTTTTGTCGTCTTTCCTACACTGTCCTCCACTACAGCCCCCATTACCTGTTTCCATCCAACCACTACAAAAAAAATTATTTTCCAGAATATATGTTGTTAATATTTACAGGGTATCAGTGGGCACCCATGGTACTAGTACGGGTACCCATAGAATCTCTGAAGTGGTCAATGCTAGAGCCTAGATACTAAAACCTAGCCCGACGGGACCTAGCTATGTGCGCTGGGTCATCTGGGTACTTCAGTGTATTGAAATACATTAATCATATTTTAGCAACACACACAAAATGCCGGAGGAACTCAGCAGGCCAGGCAGCATCGATGGAAAAAAGTACAGTTGACGTTTCAGGCAAGATTGGAGAAAAACGCTGAGGAGTAGATTTAAAAGGTGGGGAGAGGGGAAAGAGAACCACCAGGTGATAGGTGAAACCTGTAAGGGGGGAGGAATGAAGTTAAGAGCTGGGAAGTTGATTGGTGAGATGAGGTGAGATGAGGTGAGAGAGGAAAAGGGGATGGGAAATGGAGAGAGAAGAGGGGGTATTACCAGAAGTTAGAGAAGTCAATGTTCATGCCATTAGGTTGGAGGCTACCCAAACGGAATACAAGGTATTGTTCCTCCAACCTAAGGTTCGTTCAACCTCATTAGGTTTTTCAACCTAATCATATTTTAGTGAGTGATTTTCCTGTATCCAAGTCTAGGTGAAGTGTCGAGCCAACAGCATTTAGACTGAATACTTAAACAATAATTAGCTTCCTGAGTTCAGGTTGGATATGGGTCAAGCCAGGCTTTAAAGTTATAACCAAGCATTTCACTAGTGAGTGGCTTCAAAACAGCAAAGAAAACTAAAGATGTAATTGTGTAACTTTAGTCGTAGAAGTCTAGTTTATGTAGCACAATCATTTCAGCATAAGTGACTGACCTGCTGGGTGTTCGTGCAGAACGGCGCCTGGGTTTGCACGTGCCACTGTCTGTCCCTCATGTCCACAACCCCTCCCAGGGGCGGCTGCTTCCCAGGAACACTGTTATAATAATTGTGGTCTGCTGCCTCCTCTTCACCCCAGGCAGACTCCTCGCTGCCTGTCATTCTATAGTCAGCAGAGATGAGAAACATTCAGATGAAGTCTTTATGACAGCAAATGTCAAAATGCTCAATAAGCCGTTCTCTACAGAAAGTCTAAGCACCATCCAGTTCCTTCCTCACTGAGACGTCCCAGGATTACCGCACAAGTTGGCAATGGGATAGTGATCTGCAAATCCCCACAGGGGGATGGGAGAGGGGTAAAAAGGCAATGGTCCTGACACAATATTGTGAGCAACTTTGGGCCTCATATCTAGCAAAGAATGTGCTGGCACTGGAGAGGGTCCAGAGGAAGTTTATGAGAATGATCCCGGGAATGGAAGAATTAATGTATGATGAGCCCATGAATGTCTGAAGGCTCTGGGCCTCTACTTGCTGAAGTTCAGACGAAGCAGGGGTGATCTCATTAAACCATACCTAATATAGATAGAGTGGACATGGAGAGGATGTTTCGAATAGAGTGAGAGTATAGATCCAGAGGGCAGAGTCTCAGAATAGAATGACATCCCTTTGGAGCAAAGTTGAGGAGGAATTTCTTTTGGCAGAGGGTGTTTAATCTTGGAATTCATTGCCACAGACAGCTGTGGAGGCCAAGTCATTTGGTATATTTAAAGTGGAGGTTGATGAGTACTTAATCAGTAAGGGCATCAAAGGTTATGGGGAGAAGGCAGGAGGATGGGGTTGAGAGGAAGAGTATATCAGCTGTGATCAAATGGCAGAGCAGACTCAATGGGCTGAATGGCCTAACCCTGCTCCAATGTTTTATGGTCTTTTGGGTGAGTGATTCCCTCACACAGTGACAGAACAAGGTCTGTGATTCTTCCGCAGGGCGATAGGAAGGGCCTTTGTACTTGACCTGTGACACGTTGAGAAGAGAAACCCTTACCCCACTGCCAGCCTACATCATGGAGAAGGGAGAAAGCTGTATTTCGGTACAAGCACAGCATCCAGGGGATCAAAGGAGAAATTTCATTTGAACTCATCAGATTCAGTAGGCTTTATTACTTGAATAATACAGCACATTTAGAGTGATCTTACCTGTCATGTGGAGCAACCAGTTTCGGGGGGCTGTGCAGGTACTGCTTGAACCTCAGCTCAATAGCCTGTCCTATTGTGGTGATCACAGTCTGTGCTAAACCCTCACAGCACTCCAGTATATGGCAGGCTACAGGAAATGAGCATGAGTCTCTGTTAGTTTCAGTAAGAAACAGACCCTTTGGCCCATCACATTGATGCTGAACATCAAGTACCTATTTATACTAAACTCATCTTCCAGCATCTGGCCAAAAGTTTTCTATGCCCTGGTGATTCAAGTGCTTGTCCAGATACTTCTTGCCTGGAGAAGCCTACCACCACACTCAGTGTGTTACAGATTTGAAACACCCTTTTACCCCTTACCTTAAACCTATACCTTCTGGTTTTACTCTCAACACTGTCATTATTTTGTTTTCCTTAATCATGCCCCCTTCAGCTGCTTTCGCTCGTTAAAAAAAAGCAAACGCAGCCCACCTAGTCTCACTTCGTAACTGAAACCATCCGTCCCAGACAACAACCTAGTAATATTTTCTGCAACCTCTCCAGTGCAATCATATCTCTCCTGAAGCACGGTGACCAGAAATGCACACAATACTCCAATTGAGACCTGACCGATTTTTTTTATAGTTGTGTCATAACCTTCCTGTTCTTGTATTCCATTCTTTCGCTAATGAAGGCAAGTATATCATATGCATTCTTGGCAACATTATCTACCTGTGCCATTACCTTCAGAGATCCTTGAACACATGCACCAAGGTCCCTCCTTTCCCTTAACACACAACCTTGGAAAAACTAACAGACAATTCTGCTCCTTTGTCTTATGGTCTTAGAAGCCTCGCTCAGACTGACATTGTGCATCAGTAAAACCAACTTAGTGCTACAAATATGGCAATTATTTCCCACTTCCTGTGACTGAAATTGTGGTTTAGTGAACCCCTAGAGGTCTTAATTAATTCAGCATCAATCATGTTTCAAATTTTGCCACCTATATCAAATTAAGTCTCATTTATATGTTCTTGAAACCTTTATGACTACACTTCACTACTTCAAAACTTCACCATGGATGGTCCCAAGCCTGGCTGAAAAAGGAGGAGGGCTGGGCTTGAAGCTAGCAACCACATTCCATAAAAACCCATTATTACAGAAACACCAGCAGAGACTCCAGATGCCTCATCCTGAAGAGAGGAAGGATCTTCGAAGATGGGCTACACCTGGGACAACTTGAAGGACTGGCTCAAGACAGAGGACGCCGGCGAGCTGCTGTCAGCAGCCTATGCCCGAGTAAGGGTGATGGGCAAAGGTAAATTAGTCATAATTCCAAATTATCCTGACCAACCTACCTTGAATTATCCTTTAAACTGTTCCAAAGTTCTGCTGTTTGGATTCTAACTTACACCGGCTCCCATTCACCTCCCACACCTGTGCTCACTGACCTGCGAACTTCCATGTCAATTTTAAAATTCTTTTGTTTTCGAGTAACCTCCATGAACTTGCTTCATTTGTTTCTTTAGTCTACCACCATGCAATCCTGAGGTTTGTGTTCCTACAATTCTTGCCTTTTGATCATCCCCAGTTCTAATCACTCTACTGCTAGCGGCAGCAGCTTCTGCGGCCAAGTTCCCAAATTCTGGCTTACTCTCTCTAAACTGCTTTATTTCTCTTTCCTCCTTCAACACTCATTAAAATCTACTCCTCTGGCCAAGCCTGTTCTCACGTGGTTTTTTGGTAAATTTTAGTCTGATAATACTCCTGTGAAATGCCTTGAGATGCTTTGCCCAGATTTATGATGATGAGTAACACTCACCTCTCTGGTTAACAGGATCCTTTGCTACATAGGCAACATAATCTGCGGCATCCTGCAGGGGAACAGACACAGTTATCAACTGGCTTCTAATAAGGGGCAAAACAAGGGAGGAACAACTGATTCAACAATATGTGATGAATTCTCTGAACATATGTAATGAGTTCAGAAAACTCGGCAGGTCAAATTTGTGCAATTCCTATTTCTGCTTAATAGATAAGGCAGCAAGTCACTGGACTAACAACAAAGATCTAGTTTACTGATACAGAGGCACAAATTTAAATTGCACCACTGCAGTTCACTGTATCATATGCAAGTAATTTAATAAATCTGAAATTTGGAATAAAGCCAATTTTAGTCATTGCAGGCATGAAACAACTGTACTGATGTACAAAACCATTTAGTTCATTAGCGTCTGGCAAGGAAAGAAATCTGTCATTCTTACCATCTGGCCAATATGTGACTCTGGACCCCAACATGAATGACTTTTAACTGCTTCCCAATTCAGAGCAATGAACAATGGATACAGACGTTCAATTCCCATCAATGGAAATCACATTAAAACAGTTGTTGGAGCAAATCTGTGCCTTCCTTATATGTATTCTCTGTGAAAAATCTGAAGGGTAGGGTTTGTTGTAAAACTTGGACAACTGAGAGATCACATTCATTCATCTCCTTCACTGATGACCTCACCCTCTGTGCCACCGGTTTGAGGACGCACATGTCCTCTAGAGTTCAGATTAGGTGGACAAAAACAAGGCTACAGCCCTCCAGGCTGTAACACCCACACAGCCCATGATCAATTAATCTAGTTTCACTCATTGCTTCAATCAGCTAGGAATTAGAGAGAGAAGGGAGCGAGGGAGGAGGACAGTATAGGAATCATCATCACTGAATCATGAAATTCACTATTGGTGATGTGAAACTTAACCCCAGACCTGTGACAACTAATACCCTGTTCTTATGCAGTTATTTCACAGCCCATATCTGAGCTCCAGCCAAAATAGAAGATCATTCCTAAGCAGGAAAAAACAGAGATGGAAGTGGTACGAATTCGAGGGGGTCCTTACCATATCTCCACCTGAAGCAAAGGAGATGGACTGCATGTTATGGTTTGCAATGATCTGTAAAATGAAATACACATGACATTTTCATGGAGACAACTTGAAACAATATGAACCTCCCCACTTCACCCTCTACTACTGCCCCAAGGAAGAAAAACTACATCAGCAATACATGGCCCACTGATTCCCAGGACCTCTGAACCATATCCATTGTGTGAAAGGGAAGGGTCCTTCATTCCATGGAAGAATCTTAAGGCTTTGAACTTCTACAGGGATAAGTTCAACCAGAATGGAGACTACACTCAGTGGGCACTCCAGCACCTAATAAAGTGGTCACTGAGTGTACGTTTGTGGTCTTCTGTTGCTGTAGCCCATCCACTTCAAGGTTCAATGTGTTGTGTGTTCAGAGATGCTCTTCTGCACACCACTGCTGTGACGCGTGGTTATTTGAGTTACTGTTGCCTTCCTGTCAGGTTGAACCAGTCTGACCATTCTCCTCTGACCTCTCTCATTAACAAGGTGTTTTCACTCACAGAAGGACACAGCCTCAGAATAGAGGGGCATCCTTTGAGAACGGAGAAGAGGAGTAATTTCTTTAGCCAGAGGGTGGTGAATCTGTGGAATTTGTTGCCACAGGCAGCTGTGGCGGCCAAGTCTTTATGTATAGTTAAGGTGGAAGTTGATAGATCCTTGATTGGTCAGGGCATGAAGGGATATAGGGAGAAGGCAGGAGATTGGGGATGAGAGGAAAATTGGATCAGCCATGATGAAATGGCAGAGCAGACTCGATGGGCCAAATGGCCTAATTCTGTTCTTATATCTTATGGTCTAACTGCTGCTCACTGGATTTTTTTTGCTTTTGCACTATTCTCTAGAGACTGTTGTGTCTGAAAATCCCATGAGATTAGCAGTTTCTGAGATACTCAAACCACGCTGTCTGGCGCCAATAATTATCCCATGGTCAATGTCACTTAGATCACGTTTCTTTCCTATTCTGATGTTTGATCTGAACAACAGCTGAATCCCTTGACCATGTCTGCGTGCTTTTACGCATGCAGTGGCTGCTACATGATTGGCTGATGAGATAATTGCATTAGCAAGCAGGTATACAGGTGTACCACATAAAGTGGCTAATGAACACCTCCCTTGACTATATATGTGTATCTGTGCTTTTTCCCCTGTACCTATATGTTTCTCTGCTCCTCCTATTTGTTCCATTGTATTTTAGCAAAGTTCATTAGACATTTATTTCAGCTGCTAGAAAGAATCTTTCTTGGGAACTGTTTGAATCACTCAGCGAGTCCATTATTTTATCATCTTACTTCTGGACACTGGCAGGAAAAATTAGCAGGAAGGCTATTCAGTCTTTCAAATCTGTTCCAGCATTCAATTACATCAGGGCCAATCCTACACTTCTAGCTAATCTTTCCCATGGTTCTCCGTTTCCCTGGATTCCTCAATATCTAGAAAATCCTCTTCTAGGAAGAGAATCCCAAAGATTAACAGCTTTTCAGGTCAAGAACATCTCCTCAGTTTGGGTGCCATGGTAGTGTAGCAGTTAGCTCGATGCTATTAGAGCTCGCGGCGTTCCGGACTTCAGACTTCAATTCCTGGCGCAGTACTGTAAGACGACTCTGTATGTCCTCTTCCACCCCTATGGAATATGTGAGTCTTCTCCGGGTGTTCTTGTTTCCTCCCACAGTCCAAATACATTCCAGGTAGGTTAATTGGTCTTTGTAAATCGTCCCATGATTAGATTAGGGCTAATCAGGGTTGTAGGGTTGCTGGGTCAGCACAGCTCAAAGGGCCAGAAGGGCCTATTCCACACTGTATTACTAAATAAATAAGCGCACAATACTTACCCAAACATTAAGCTGTGAGTAGTTTTGGGACCCTTATCAAAGACAGGGTGTGCTGACAGTGGAGAGGGTCCAGAGGAGATGTATCCAGAATGAGACTGGGAATGAAAGGGTTAACGTATGAGCAGTGTTTAATGGCTTTGGGCCTGTACTCACTGGAGTTTAGAGGAATGAGGGAGAGATCTCATTAAAATCTATCGAATGTTGAAATGTCCAGAGTGGACGTGGAGATGTTTCCAATCATGGGGAAGTGTAGAACCACAGCGCTCAGCCTCAGAATACAAGGGCACCCCTTTAGAACAAAGATGAGGAGGAATTTCTTTAGCCAAAAGGTGGTGAATCCATGGAATTCATTACCAAAGACTGCTGTGTATATTTGAAGTGGAAGTTGATGGGTTCTTGATTAGTAAGAGCTTCAAAGGTTGTGGGGAGAAGGCAGGAGAATGGGGTTCGGAGGGATAATAAATCAACCCTGATCAAATGGTGGAGAGACTTGATGGGCCAAATGGCCTAATTCTGCGCCTATGTCTTGGTGTTTTAATCTGGCCCTTAATTCTAGACCAAAGGGAAATAGCCTATCAACATTTAGCTACAATCCTCTCAGAATCTCCTATATTTAAATCAAATGACTTCTCATTTTGCTGAGTACCAATGGGTATCATTCTAACTCAGTTTTTCCCCTTTGGTCAATCCCTGATCCAGAGGTCAATCTTGTGAATTGACACTTTACTGCCTCCAAGGAAAGTGTAGCTTTCCATAAATATCAAGACATTAGCTGTACACAGTGCACCAAAACCTGTACAATGGCAGCAGACCACTTACTTTTGAACTCAATTTCTCCTGAAATGAAGAACAACATATCACTGATCTTCTGTTTGTTATTCCTGCGGGTTACATTCTGCATTTTTCTGAAAGAGCACATGCAGCTCCTTCCCCACACCAACATTACCAGATAGAAATTCCAAAATTACGAACCTTCTCACCGTTCTAGCTGATAGGATTATTAGATTAGATTATGAGGACATATGAGGATTAGATTATATTTGTTTACTTGTTTATTTATTGGGCTACACCATGGAAAAGGCCCCTCTGGCCCTTCAAGCTGTACCACCTGGCAACTCCCAATTTAATCCAAGCCTAATCACGGACAATTTACAATGACCAATTAACCTACTAACCATGACCTTTTTGGACTGTGGGAGGAAACCGGAGCACCCTGGGAAAGCTCATGCATTCCACGGGGAGGATGTACAGGTGACCCTGGAATTGAACTCCGACACCTCGACACCTGAGCTGTAATACTGTCGCGCTAACCACTGCACAACCGTGGCGCCCCATGTTACACTCCACCTGTCACTTTCTTGTCCATTCAATTGTCACCTTTCCACAGTGTACTGTAAATTCTTTGACCCACCCTTGCAATATATTTTCCCTCCTAGTTTCGTATCAGCAGTAAACTCGGGTAAGTTATATTCTGCCTTCTCAACTAAGTTATGACAATAAATTGTGACTAATTTAGGGCCCTGTGGGCCTGAATACTATTGATACTCTATGCTTTATGTCCTTTAACCATCCCCATATCCCTGGTAGGTACATTGACTCTAACCCTATGAGTTGTTACCTAATGAAGAAATATTTCCTGTCTAGCAGACCTAATACTGATTACTTCTAATGCCTCACTTTGGTAGACTTTTGGTTTCCATAGTTTCACATAAATTCTTTGTATATTTGTCTGGGAAGGCAAATGTAAAATATTGATTTAACATCTCGGCCTTTCTTTATTCTCTACTGTAACTTTTCCTGTCTCTCAGGAACTTAAAATATATTTTCCACTCTCTTCCTTGTCACAAACTTGTTAAAGACTTTTGCAATATTTCTTACTGCTAGCTTGCGTACTCTTTGTCTCCTCAGTTCTTTGATCAGCCAGTACCAAGGATAAGGGATTTTGGCTACAAGTTGGATAGGAGGAGCAGGTTCTTCTCTTTGGAGGAAACACTCAGGAGAATTTTTTTAGAAGCATACAAGATCATAACTAGTTTAGATAGGGATATACACTTGATTAGGTAACCCCTGGACATAATGAAATGGTCACTGAGTGTACGTTCATGGTTTCTGCTGATGTAGCACATCCATTTCAAAGCTCGACGTGTTGTGCATTCAGAGATGCTCTTCTGCACATTACTGTTGTAATACATAATTATTTGAGTTACTGTCACCTTCCTGTCAGCTTAAACCAGTCTAGCCATGCTCTTCTGACCTTTCTCATTAACAAGGCAGTTTTGCCCACAGAACTGCCACCTACTGGATGCTTTCCTGTTTTCCTCTGTGAACGCTAGAGATTGTTTTGCGTGAAATGTTAGGAGATCAGCAGTTTCTGAGATAATCATACCATAGTCAGTCACTCAGATCACATTCCTTCTCATTCTGATGTTTGGTCTGAACAATGATTGAACTTCTTGACCACGTCTGCATGCCATCATGTATTGAGGTGCTGTCACATGATTTGCTGGTTAGATATTTGCATTAATGAGCAGGTGTACGGGTATACCTAATAAAATAGCCACTGGGTACGAAAGGAGTTTTTTCAGAGAAGTGAACGTTCAAGGAGGGGAGTGCAGATGTAAAATATTCAACAGTAGATACAAAGGAGATCCAAGGAAAAACTTTTTATGCAGAACTCACTTACGGTAATACTAGTAGAAAAAAGGTCAATAAGGTCAAAGGTGAATAGTACAGATTTTATTCTCGAGAAAGAATAATTTGTAGGGCTTTAGGAAAAGTAAAGAGAATGGGGCTGATTGGAGACAAATGAAGCTCAGTGTGCTTCCTTTGATGCCATGATGATTCTGGGATCTTATGACACAGTTTTAGATTCTTGTAATCTAAAACTCGTTAACCTCTTCAGCCAAGAATGAGTTGTTCTTCCTTTGGCACTTTTAGCTGGCAGTAGAATAAATATTCTATGACAATTATGAAGAATTTATTTAGATGTTTGTCATTATCCATTACAAACTTTTAACTTAAGTTCCCAATTCAATGGAACTAACTTGTGTCCCATACCTCATTTTACATAAGTTCAAGGCTTTAAGTTCTGATTTAAGTGTCATTGTTGAACTCAGTATATAATTGCCTCATATTGTAATCCCATTTCCCAAGATGATCCCTTTCTTTGAGGAAGTAACCCTGTCTCATTGCACAACAATAGATGCAAACAAAATTATAAGAGGGATCGATAGAAAAGATGCATAGTAGGAAAGCTTTCCATATAACAAAGAGGAAAGAAATTTGGAGATACCAAAAGGATGAACTTTTTTTAACTATGGTTGGAGTTTAGTACAACTTTTCTGAGGTGTTAGTGGAGGAAAGCACTCTTACGACATTTTTGAAGTATCTACAGGTGCTTAAATCACCAAAGCATAGAGGACTCTGAATAAAGTGCTGCTAAATAGGATTACTATGGATAACTACTTGATATTTTACATGGGTAGCCTCCAACCTGGTAGCATGAACAATGATTTCTCAAAATTCCAGTAATTGCCACCCCCCCCCCGCCGCTTACCATTCCCCATTCCTGTTTTCCTCTCTCACCTTTTTTCTTACCTGCCCATCACCCCCTCCCTGGTGCTCCTCCTCCTTCCCTTTCTTCCATGTTCTTCTAGCCTCCCCGATCAGATTCCCCCTCTTCCAGCCCTTTATCTCTTTCACCAATCAACTTCCCAGCTCTTTACTTCACCCCCCCTCCCCTCACCCAGTTTCGCCTATCACCAACCACCTCGTACTTCATCCTCCCCTCCCTCCCACCATCTTACTCTGACTTCTCATCTTTTGTTTTTCCAGCCCTGATGAAGGGTCTTGGCCCGAAATGTTGACTTTCCACAGATACTGCTTGATCTGTTTTTCCACTGAATGGTTACCTAAGAGTCAGCCTGATCACTGGTTGGATCAACGACATATCAAAAGACTATTGTTTCCATGCACCATGGGAGCCACTGAGAGTCAGTACTTGTGGGATGCCCCAGTGGAGATCTGCTCAGGGACCCATCCCTCTCCTTATTCTCCTCCTTCAGTCGCCTACTGGTGATTACCCTCCCCCACTCCACCACTTGCCACTCTCCCCAGCCTCTCCATACCTGCCTTGTGGTGGGCAGAGCCAGGTTTAACCCTTCGATGGAGATGTTGAGAGTGACACTCATGCCAGCAAATCTCAAGTTGCTCCTCCCGAGAACTGAATGGAGGCAGTGATTCGGAGGCTGACAGGACACAAAAAATAAATCACACAGCTTCCAGCCCGGAGGAGTTAATTAGCAGCATATACCAGTCATCAGTCAGCATGCAACCGCCAGCCAAATCTTACTTCACCATTTTAAAGTATTCAGTTACCCAACACCTCCACCAGCAATCCTTCACCCCACCCTCTAACTGCCCTGTCCACCCACCCAAAGTCAGCAATCAGAATCATTAGTGCCTGTATCCCACAGAAGGTGGGATATGCTGGCCTTTATAAATCAGAGCATTGAGTATAGGAGTTGGGACGTAATGTTGAAATTGTACAAGGCATTGATGAGGCCAAATTTGGAGTACTGTGTACAGCTTTGGTCACCGAATTATAGGAAAGATGTCAACAAAATAGAGAGTACAGAGAAGATTTACTAGAATGTTACCTGGGTTTCATCACCTAAGTTACAGAGAAAGGTTGAACAAGTTGGGTCTTTATTCTTTGGAGCGTAGAAGGTTGAGGGGGGACTTGATAGAGGTATTTAAAACTATGAGGGAGATAGATAGAGTTGACATGGATAGGCTTTTTCCATTGAGAGTTGGGGAGATTCAAACAAGAGGACATGAGTTGAGAGTTAAAAGGCAAAAGTTTAGGGGTAACATGAGGGAGAACTTCTTTACTCAGAGAGTGGTAGCTGTGTGGAACAAGCTTCCAGCAGAAGTGGCTGAGGCAGGTTCGATGTTGTCGTTTAAAGTTAAATTGGACAGCTATATGGACAGGAAAGGAATGGAGGGTTTTGGGCTGAGTGTGGGTCGGTGGGACTAGGTGAGAGTAAGAGTTCGGCACGGACTAGAAGGGCTGAGATGGCCTGTTTCCATGCTGTAATTGTTATATGGTTATAAGGTCAGTGATTGTGGAACTCGTACCCCAGTGAGGCACAGGGTCTGTGAGAGCTAGTGCTACAGGGACAGCCTGAGTCTGTGGAACTTCACTCAGGTGAAAAGTCAGCTTCATACCCCCTTTGTGGATGGTGTACCCTCGGGACCGTTAGTGTCCATCAGACTCATTCCCCAGTGAGGCAGTATCTGTGGGACCCATCACTCAGTGAGAGTATTAAACCATTCTCTTGATAGTAACCCTGCGTTCAGTTGGAACCAGTTACTACTGCAGAAGGCCATTTCTTCACAGAGAGAGATGAAAGGTCATCAGCCTGGAATGTCTCTGCACGGCCGTCTATTTTCAACATTCGCCTTTCTCATCTCACTAGGTTTGGCAAGATGCTGTGCGGTTTTAGAACCAGACACCATCACCAGTAACACCAGAAACCGTGGATGCCCAGCTCCAATGGGAGTGGAAGTCACTGGGGGATATAAATGGAAGGATATGGAATGAGTGACAACACACTGCCTCCCCCACCCAATAAGATTCATATCACCACGACATATAGAAGCAAGATCTGGCAGCCCACTGAGAGTAATATTTGTGAAACAGACAGTGTGTGGTCTTGTACCTTCTTTTTCCATGCCCCCTTCATGCCCGGCACTGTTTCATGCAGTCGATTAATGGCTTCCCTAAAAAGGAAGTGTATTGGGTTAGAAGATTGAATCAGAATAACAGAAGCTGCCTGGCCCATTCCTCCTTGTAATCCTGGAACACTGATTCTAAGTGATTCTGACAACTTTCAAAGCCTCAAGGAGTATTACACAGCAGTATTATCTAGTAGCAAAGTGTCATGGTCTCAATCTATGTCACAGCGACCTACATGATCTAAATATCCATTACACAGCAGCAAAACCAGAACTCAATAACTCACACCATTCGGAATAGTGGCAGGGTTGTGAGAACATTTCCATTCCTGGAAGGAACTTGTTTATGATTTATTTCCTTTATTTTTTTTGACGATTCATTGTTCCAGGATTTTTAGTAAAAACTGAAATTAATTTCCTCAACTACCCTTGTGGGACTCAAAGTCATTCTTTGTGTACTATTCTCATGACATTGCTACAAGCCAACCTCTTCCTCAGTGAGTAGCAGGGCCACACAGGACAGAAGGCCACAAATTCCATGTCTGCAGTGTGCAAAATTAACTCATCTCACTCCAAGCAGCAATAGGTACATTAGCACATGGAGAACGGCTTGTAATATGAAGAGTGTTTGATGGCTCTGGGCCTCTATTCACTAGAATTCAGAAGAATGACAGGTGACCTTATTGAAACCTATATGGTGAAAGGCCTTGATAGAGTGGATGTGGAGAGGATGTTCCCTATGGGGGGAGAGTCTAAGACCAGAGGATGCAGCCTCAGAATAGAGGGGCATCCTTTTAGAACGGAGAATAAGAGGAATTTCTTTAGCCAGAGAGTGGTGAATCTGTGGAATTCATTGCCACAGGCAGCTGTGGAGGCCAAGTCTTTATGTATATTCAAGGCAGAGGTTGATGGTTTCTTGATTCTTATCAGGGCATCAAGGGTTACAGGGAGGAGACTGGAGCTGAGAGGAAAATTGGATCAGCTAAGAACAGACTTGATGGGCCAAATGGCCTAATTCTGTTCCTATACCTAATGGTCTTATGATCTTAGACGTTCAACTAAGGAGAGCATCTGTACCTCAGGAAAAGTCTACATACTGTGAATGAAGGAAGGGGAAATGAACTTAGAGTGTTGTCTATCAGTGAGTAGGTGCCTCAGTGAAAAATTACTAATGCAGTATTCAAAAAATTTGGACTAACAAGTGACCAGGTCCAAATCCCACCATGGATGTGGAATTTAAATTCAGATCAATATGCGGTTTAAAAATAATGATCACAAAAGAAACAGTTTATTATAACACTCAGGTTCAATAATGCTCTTCAGAAAAACCCTCCCAATCTTACTTATACGTATTTCATTGCATAGCGATGTTCAAAGTTCAAAGTAAATTTATTGTCAAAGAACATATATGTCACCATATACTACCCTGGGACTCATTTTCTTGCAGGTATTCACAGTAAAACAAAGAAATATAACAACATCAATGAAAAACTGTACACAAACTCTAACAAGCAACCAATGTGCAAATGAAGACAAACTGTGTAAATACAAAAAGAATAAATAAATAAACACGTGCAGTACATAGATAAACAAACAAAAAAATAATAGATGAATAGATAGTACTGAGAACATGAGTTGCAGAGTGCTTGAAAGTGAATCGATAGGTTGAGGAACCAGTTCGTTGTTGAGGTGAGTGAAGTTATCCACACTGGTTCAGGAGCGTGATGATTGAATGTTGTTGATTCTTAAATGGTCTAGCAAGCCACCCTGTTAACATGAACTAAGTTGGTCAATAATACACACATTGTGGGCCCAAGGGCCAGTATTGTGCTGTAGGATTTCTATCTTCTATGTTCTACATCCTGAAAAATAAATACATTTTTAAAAATGCGAAGCTTCAGTGTCCTATTCTTCAGACTAGAAACATCAGCTGGATAAATGATTGCCTGGAGCAACTCTGGGAGCACATTTGTACATATGCTGGTGAGGTTAGGAAGCTGTCGGGCCAGACAGGTGAAGAAAGAATTATTGAGCAATAATGAACTATCAAAACCTCTCAATTTATGCACACCCTGGAGAAAGTTAGCATGACGGGAAGGAGAAGGAGTGAGAATTAATTTATATTGTCATTCATCATGAGAATGATGACTATTCTGCTGCACACACTTCAAAAACTTCGTATAACTCC
Source organism: Mobula hypostoma (assembly GCF_963921235.1). Classification (NCBI taxonomy): domain Eukaryota; kingdom Metazoa; phylum Chordata; class Chondrichthyes; order Myliobatiformes; family Myliobatidae; genus Mobula; species Mobula hypostoma. Next base: position 26,572,135 of record NC_086120.1, on the reverse strand, counting down.
CTCACTACTCTCTTCCTGATAAAAATTCATTGGAATCCTGAGCAGAATGCTTTATTTCTCCTTTGCGAGTTTGGCTGTGTTTTCAGCTTGAGGTATTCTCTGTTATATAAGAACAAAACCGACTCTTTATGGAGAATCATCAATAATAGATTAGAACTGCACTCAGCCCTCACTTGTCTCTATTGATCGGTGCTGCTATTTCTAACCCCGCTCTCATCACTGTGCTTATTACTGAGCACATGGAGCTGATCAATCTGTCAGCCACTTTACATCAACTATTTATGGTCAATATGGGGGAGGGGGGACATGGGGGAGATGGGGGATAGAGGGGGAGAGAGGGGGGAGAGAGGAGGAGGGGGAGAGGGGGAAGAGAGGGGGGAAGAAAGGGGGAAGAGAGGGAGAGAGAGGGGAGGGGTGGAGAGAGGTGTAGGGAGAGAGGGTAGAGGGGGGAAGAGAGGGAGAAGAGGGGAGAGTGGGATAAGGAGGGAGAGGGACCAAGTAGGAGAGGGGGGAGCAAAGGATGAGAGAGGGGAAGTGAGGGATGAGGGAGTGGGAGGGAGGGGAAGGGGAGAGAGAGAGGGAGAGGAAAACAATTTCATCATCTGTTCAGAGTCTGTCTCAGATGTTATTGGGAATGTGCTGGTATCTGCATTGAATGATTGGTGGTTTTTTCCCCAAATGAAAAATAAATGGGAAGAATATCTTTCGTTTCCTTGATGAATAAAAGTTAAACATAATGGCATTTTAATATACTTATCATTTTTGTTTCTAAGCTTCTTCCTGCAAGGAATAAGCCAATAATGATCGAAGATTTAGACCCATATGTGAGCCTATTTTGTGCAAGGCTTGTAGGAGCAATTCTGATCAGTAGAGGACATAATCCTACCTTGTCACCTGCGTTCTGGTGCTGAAGTCAAGGGATCTCATTGACCTTAACACTTCGATACAGCCCATATACTACAACAAGACAAAAGTACAAATACCGTTAAATGCAGAATTCAAGAGATATAGGACTGAGTGATATTCAGCCCATCATGCCTATGTACTGGCTCTTTGAAAGAACAATCTTTCTCCCGAATTCCTACTTCTGTTTCCATTTTATTCAAGGAGTTATCCAATTTCCTTTTGAACTTTCTGTGAACCTGTTTCCTCCATCCTCTCAGTAGATCACAAGAACTTGCATTCCTTCGGTAAGAATTCTTCACCCTACATTGATGACCCCTTCTCTCGTCTCCAACCTCCTTCCTCTTCTTGGACACCCCACCCTGGTTCTCTGTTCTGCTTTGGATCTGTTCATCTTCAATTGGCAATGAGACATCAACCGGCTTGACTTCAGCACTGCTCGCTCCTCCTCAAACCTTATGCCCCCTCTGCTCGCACTGACCACCACTCTCTCTACACCAATCGCAACCTCATCATCAAACCCACAAAGGGCATGCTGTCGTAGCATGATGGACGGATCTCTACCTTGCTGAGGCCAAGCAGCGACTCTCAGAAACCTCCTCTTACCTACCCTTGATAAGGACTCAACTCCAGACCATCAGAAAATTGTCACCGGCACCATCACTAACCTCATCAACTCTAGAGAACTCCCATCCACTGCCACTCAGACTCATAGTTCCTTTACCATGACTGCCCACTTCTACCTCCTAACCAAGATCCACAAAACCAACTGTCCAGGTTGCCCCATTGTCTCTGCCTGCTCCCGCCCCACTGAACTCATATTTCCATTCTATCCCCCTTGAATCAGTCCCTTCCCACCCACATCCGTGACATTTCACATGCTCTCAATCTCAACAACTTTCAATTTCCTCGCCCTGATTGCCTCATTTTCACTATGGATGTCCAGTCCCTATACACTTCTATGCCCCATCAAGAAGGCCTTAAAACGCTCCACTTCTTTCTATCTCCATCTCTGAAGACAAACTGTCCACCGACATCTTTTATAACCCTACTGATTCCCATGGCTAGCTTGACTATACCTCTTCCCACCCTATCTCCTGCAAAAACACTACTCTCTTTTCTCAGTTCCTTCATCTCTGCCACATCTGTTCCCAGGATGAGGCTTTCTTGTCCAGGACCTCAGAGATGTCCTCCCTCTTCAACGACTAGGGTTTCCCTTCCTCACTCTTGATGTTGCCCTCTCCTGCATTTCCCCCATTTCCTAGACATCCACATTCACCCCATCTTCCCACGCCACATTAACAGGGATAAAGTTCCTCGTGGCCTCCCCTCTTGCCATGATGAGGTGGAGGAGCAACCAACACCTCATATTCCATCTTGTTAGCTTCCAACCTGATGGCATGAACATCAATTTCTGCTTCTAGTAATGTTTCCCTCCCCTTCCCTCTTCTTCTATTCCCCACTCTTGCCTCTTACCTCTTCTCCTCATCTGCCTATTACCTCTCCCTGATGTCCCTCCTTTTTCCTTTTCTCCTATGGTCTACTCTCCTCTCCTATCAGATTCTTTCTTTTCCAGTCCTTTACCTTTCCAACCCACCTGACTGCACCTTCTAGCTGGTTCTCCTTCCGCTCTCCCCACCTTTTTATTCTGACATCATTCCCCTTCCTTTCCAGTCCCAAAGAAAGGCCTTAGCCCAAAACATGGACTGTTTATTCATTTCCGTAGATGCTGCCTGACCTGCTCAGTTCCTCCGACATTGTGTGTGTGTGTGTGTGTGTGTGTGTGTGTGTGTGTGTGTGTGTGTGTGTGTGTGTGGCTTTGGATTTCCAGCATCTGTAGAATCTCTTGTGTTTATAATTTCCTTGCATTTCCATTCTGGCACTTTGCCAATTTGGCAGTCCCTCATGGTTGAGGATGACCTGCGTTCTCTCCATTTCTGTGGCCCTTCAGGCAGATGATGAGAACAGTGCAGTACTTATGGACCTCTGCCACATGTGGAGTTTAAGGTGCTTGATGGTGTGGATGTGTCAGTTACTTGGCAGGTAATGGTCTCCTTTTTCCATTTATACTTGGGCTTCTTCTAGGTACTCCAGATGAATAGACTCAAGATTCTCAATGGTATCCTGGATGTTCCTTCTCCAAGTGAGTATGACCCAGAGATTGTTTTAGGGTGTGGCGCATTGCACTTTCCCAAGGAGGCTTTGAGAATATCCTTAAATTGTTCCCTCTATCCACCTGGTAATCTGCGACTAATAGACGTTCAGACGTCAGTTTCTGGAGTTTTGTGTCATTATGGTCTGCTGATCAGGATTAGGGCTGCAAGTGTGGGATGTAGTTCCGGGAGAGGCTGCTGCTGCTGCTTTCTTTATCCCGCTAGTGGGTTTGGAGAATTTGTTGGTGGTGACTCTCCAGTGCCTTGAGATGCCCGCGGTAAGTTTTCCATATTTCGGAGCAGTACAGGAGGACAGAACTGATTGTTGCCCAATAGAGCCCCAGCTTTGAGATTGAGGAAAAGGTGCAGTGTTGCTGATGTCAGTCTGTACTGTACTCACCATTTAAGACCATGGCTTGCACACCGTCACATAACAGACTGAGAAAAATTTTGTAGGAAGCCAAATGTGCAAAGCATACTCTACGGACTCTCTTTACTAATGTTACCAAAGTGCTTTTGTGAGATCAAATAAAGAAACACAAAAGCCTTGTATTTCTTTTGGAGTTAATGAACATCGAAAACCAAGACCAATGTATCTACTGATGGATGGAATGAACTTCATGGGAGAAAACTACTACAGAAGACCATTAATCTAGTATTGACTTTGCTGGTTTTAGTTAAAAAGCTCTTGATATTTCAAATTAATTCATGACTTTATATTCTATCATTACTTCTCTTAAGTTCTGCTCCAATCCCAGTTCCTCCAATCACCCTCTATCCCCGATTAATCTTCTCTGCATCCTATTCAATGTCTAGTCAGCATGGGGCATCCTAGCAATAGTCAGGAAACAGGAATTTAAGTGTGCATTATAACTTCACGTGGCCAAGTGGTTAAGGCGACTGGCGATCTGAAGGTCATGAGTTCAAGCCCCAGCCGAGGCAGCGTGTTATGTCCTCGAGCGAGGCACTTAACCACACAATGCTCTGCGACGACACTGGTGCCAAGCTGTATCGGCCCTAGTGCCCTTCCCTTGGACAACATCGGTGTCGTGGAGAGGGGTGACTTGCAGCATGGGCAAACTGCCGGTCTTCCATACAACCTTGCCCAGGCCTGCACCCTGGAGAGTGAAGACTTTCCAGGCACAGATCCACGGTCTCACAAGACTAACGGAGGCCTTAATATAACTTCACTGCTTATCTATATCCCAAGTAATTAAGCAAAGACCCACAGTGTTTGCAAAGCAGATTTCTCACCACATCCTGTTGCAAACAACTCCATTTAGACCTGATAAATCACAAAAGAACTACTTTTTACAGCCCAACTTTGGCTTGTTTACATGTGGACCAGGAAAGATGGTCAGAGGCTGGGAGTGAGGGTTTCTGGTGCTCTTTAATGTCCCTATACCTCAGATGAAGAGAGAGGGTGAGGCTGGCAAGCATAGAAGTTAGAAAAGCATTTGATAAAGATGAACCACCAAACAAAGGAAATATATTTTTCTTCAAACTGTAAGTGATTGATCTATTTCAATTACCATGCTATCTGTCAATAAGCAATATAGATCCCTTGGCTCTCCCACTTTCCGACACTCTCTACATCCAGACAGATACACGCAAATACACATACACAGGACTGAAACCTAAAAGGAGGGTTGATCTGTTCCACACAGGGACCACATGTTGTGTTTGGTGCTGATGTTCCAGCGCTAATGCTGTGAAAGGCTGTTGTGGCAGACTGGAAGGCTGGAGAGATGCTGCTGGCTGGGGGAGGGTTGCAAAGGGAGCTTCGCCACGGCTTAAATTACAGTTTGGTCTATGATGTATTTCCTCACAACTCCCTCCGCACCACACAAGGAGGCTAAGCCAGCAGGTCGCAAGTAATGCTGAGGAGGAAATAGGGCAAAGTGCTGACTCATTCCGAATTGTGCCCACTGAGTCTCAGTGGCTGCAGCGCTCGCGATGAAACCTGCTTCACTTTGCTAACAAGACAGCACTGTACACAGTCAGCAGCAATTCAGTCTTGAGATTAATGCAAACCCCATGCATGTTTTTCAAATGGATGCCCACTGTGGACTTAGTGCATGGCCCGGTAGAACAAGGACTGTGTTAGACTCAGATGTTACGTCCTCCCTGGCTAAAAGTACTCCAGACAATCATCAGCCCAGCTCACAAAATGAAGCAATACAGTACATCTTTGGACCAGGTCCCATCAGGAAATGTCCTTTAGAGAGATGAGTATATTAGCAGGAAAATGAACATCAACAGGCTTTGCTGTTTGAGCAACCTCACCTACAAGTGCTGAAGGGATTCACAAACAAGAGGCAATCTGCAAATGCTGGAAATTAAAGTAACAGACACAAAATGCTGGAGGAACTCAGAAGAGTAAACAGTCGACGTTTCGGGCTGAGACCCTTCATCGGGACTGGAAAAGAGCGACGAGCAGTCAGAGTAAGAAGGTGGGGGGGAAGAGGAAGACGTACCGGGTAGTAGGTGATAGGTGAAACTGGGAGAGGGGGAAGGGGTGGAGTAAGGAGTCGGGAAGTCGATGGGGGAAAGAGATGAAGGGCTGGAGAAGACCATGGCAGAAAGGGAAAGGGGGAGGAGCACCAGAGGGAAGTGATGGGCAGGTAAGGACATAAAGTGAGAGAGGGATATGGGAATGGGGAACGTCGAAGTTGGTGGGTGGCAATTACTGGAAGTTTGAGAAATCGATGGTCATGCCATCAGGCTGGAGGCTACCCAGATGGAATATGAGGTGTTGCTCCTCCAACCTGAGTGTGGCCTCATCGCGGCAGTAGAGGAACCCTTGGATTTATTCCATTCTCCTCTTTCCACACGCCCAATATCTGACTGACGCTACCACCTCTTACCAACCCCACCTCCCATTTCTCACTACGAAACTATCTCATCAGAAAAAAGGAACAGGAGTCTACAATTCCCTGGAACCCACTCTGCCATCCACTGATATCATGGCTGGTCTGTATTCTTGTTCCATCCAGTCACTTTAGCTCCAACACCCTTAATATCATTGCATAGCAGTATCAGTTTGCCTGGAACTGTACCATCAATTTGTCGGACATGTTGCTGAGGGTCTAGGCTTTGCTTTGCGCGACTACGTATATATATTTTTTGCTCACTAGTTTGAATGTGCTGTGTATGTTTTGCACCCTGGCCCCAGAGGATGGCTGTTTTATCCGACTTTATCATGTATGGTTGAATGAGAATTAAACTTGATTTGATTTGATTTTGATCTATATACAGTAATGAACTGAGATAACAGCTACTGCTTTCTGTGAGAGAAAGTCCCACAATCTGTGTGAAGTCTTTCCTTACTTCTGCCATGAAGAGTTTGGCTCTGATGTAAAATCCCAGCCCTGTTCTAAACTCATCAACTATAAATGTTCAAAGTCCCAAATACTGCAACTGCATCTTCCATGAACTTGAAAAGACAATACAAAAACAGTTTATTTTATTAATCTAATGCAGCAAGAGTGACGTGCAAACTGCAGACGTGAGGTAGAAATTTAAACAGCTCCTTCACTGTGGACAATTGCCCTGTCTGTTCCCATGCACAAGGCAATGTAGGAGTCCCCAAACCATTGCCAGAATTCAGAAAATCATTCAGCAAATGAAGAGCCAGGTTAGATTGTTATATCTAAATGTTAGCTAGCCCAATGCACTCCTCAGTACCCATGCACTTTGTCACGTCTTGCAATTACCAGTGATCACGCATACTGTCATGATCTGATACTTGCAGTTAATTGGGTGCTTGTCTTCAATCACACTCCCCTTGTGCTCAGACCGGCAGTGTCCCAAAGAAACCTCTGTCACTCCTGCAGGTTCACACTCACTTTCATCAGCTGGTGTGCTCTCCACCTCACTACCTCCCACTTATATTTACTTGATACTCACTCTTCCCATTGTCCCCAGATGCACACACCCCCTGCCCTTTCCTGTCTTACTTTAGAGCTCCCTGTTGCTCCCCGCAATCCACTGGGACTCTTGCCTGTGGCTGCTCGCCATCGCTGACCCCCCAGCGCCACTTGCTGAGGCTCACACTCCCCGAGCTGCTGCCCCCCTTCACTAACCCCTCACTTTCACTCACTCGTCACCCCGCGGGTGCTGCCAATCACCAACATTCATTCTTGCACTGACAGTCACACTCACTGCTGCTCTCTGCCACACCCAGTGCTCTCCCCTCCCTTGGAGATGACACACTGGGGTGTCACAGACTTTCTCCGTCCTGAGCGATTATCCACCCTTCTGCTCTCCAAAGCGCACAGTCACTGCTGTGCCCTGACAATTAAATCTCCCTGCCACTTTGGAACTCATACTCACAGTTCCCCCAAGGATAATCTGCCTCTGGTGCTCAAGCTGTCGCTGTCCCACTCCCCCCCCCCACCCAGATCTCACACGCTCACAATCACTTCATGGTACTGCTCCCCAAGGCTCACACTCGCCACTTTTCACCCCTGCTCACACCCACCCTCTGTTTCCCACCACTCACTCCCACTGCCACCCCCCATAACTCACAACACTCCCAGTGGTCGATAGTGCCAATCCCCACAACCACTCCCTATCGCTCAGACCCCTCAGTCCTGGGTGCTCACTGTCCCTCTGGCAGCCACACTTGCCAGTGCTCAAGCAACACACACACACACACAAAGCTGGAGAGATTCAGCAGGCCAGGCAGCATCTGTGGAGACAGTTTCCAGCTGAGACCCTTCATCAGGACTTAGTGAAGGGTCCGAATGTTTACTCCTGCATTTTGGGTGTGTTCCAGCACCTGCCCACTTTCTGGTCTTTGTGGCCGTGCGCTGACACTGCGTTGGGGAAGTCGGCCCCGGTGTTGTTTCACCGTTCTCACGAGCATTGCTGCTCTGTGAAACTCACACTGCCTCTTCCTCACTGGTGCTGACTCTTACTGTCGCTCACTCTTACTGTGGAGGCGAGGCATCACTCCCCTGTGCTCCCACCGGGTGCCCGTCACTCTCCGGTTCTTCACCCTCCATCACTCCCTGACTGGCACCCGCTGCCCCTCCCTACTGCCCGCTCTCTGACACTCTGGATCGCCGCAGGGGCTGGCAGATTTTACTCACTCGGACCAGGTAGAAAACTCCAGATTGCAGGATTTTGGACTCCGGGTGCAGCCAGCCTTGCGGGGGTTTGTTGATGAAGCTCCCCCTGCGATTGCTCTGTTCCCCGGCCAGGCTGACCCCTTGGAGTCGAACGCCGCTGTCGCCGGTTCGGCGGCACCGTGACGGCGGCTGGAGAGAACACGGAGCGGGGCACAAGGACTCGCAGGATCCCAGGGCAGTGGCCAGCCCTGGTGGCGGCTGTACAGTGCTCGGGGCCGGACTCCGGCCGCCCAGGAAGCCCGAGGAGGGCGCCGAGAATTTCCAGGGCGGAAGCTTGGGCAACAGCGCGCAAAAGGTGGTGACATCGTCCGGCTCTTCGGCCACGGGAGTCGCACCGCCGTTCATGGTCAGCGAACCGCAGCCGAAGCGGTCATAGCGAGGCTTCATCAGCACTGACCCCGGCCGGAGAGCTCCCGCTGACCCGCCTGAGGGTCCGAGAGCTCGCACTGACCTGGCGCTCCCACCGCCGCTGATGTCATTTGGGGAATTGGCATCAACTGAGAGGCAGGCGAACGGAGAGAGTCGGCGGCCGGGGGAGGGGGCAGAGCAGAAGACGAGACTGCCAGATGTGTACCAAGAAATAAGTGAGGGAAAGAAGGAAAACAGGGGGGGTTTGGAGAGTGCGAGCCAGCGAAGGTGTAGAGGGAGAGATTGTTAGAAATGACCAGAGGGAGAGACGGAGATGAACTTAACGTGAAAAGAGAGGAGAGAGCACTTGGGAGACCAAAGAGGCGGGAGAAGGCGTAGGGGAGCGTGCAGAGCGAAGGGGAAAGGTGTGGAGCGGATGATGGCGGGGAGGAGGAAGGTGTGGGTAGCGTGGGGGAGTATAATGGAGGGGAGAAGGGAGAGGAAATGGGAGGACTGGGGGAAGGGGGAGAGTGAGAGCGGAGAGTGAGGGAGAACGGGGTGGGAAGAGGGGTGTGAGGGAGGGGTGCGAGAGAGGCAGGTGGCGTGTGAGAGTAAGGGAAGGGGAAAGAGGAGGGTGGAGGGGGAGAGAGGCAGAGAGTGAGAGGACGAGGGGAGAATTAAAGGAGAAGGTGGGATACAGGAAGAGGAAGAACGAGGAGACGGGAGGGCGAGGGGAGAGGGGGGAGGAGGACAATGGGAAGAATGATTGGGAGTGGGGGATGGGACGGGGAGACGGGGAGTGTGGGGGGAGAGTGAGGGAGAGCGGGAGAATGGGAGAAATGTGAGAAGAGGAGGAGAGCTCGGGAGATGGGGAGATTTGGGAAGGATGAGGAGAGGTAGGAGAGTGGGGAAGATAGGGAGCAGAGCAGAAGTGGGAGAGATGGGGACAGATAGGAAGAGTAGAGTAGAGGGGAGGGGAGAGAGCGGAGGGGAGGAAGGTTGAGAGGGGGAAGGAGGTATGAGGAGGGAGGTGAAGGGGAAGGAGGGGAGGAGAGGGAAAGGGGAGAAAGAGAGATGCGGAGAGTGAGAGGGAGGGGGAGAGAGAGGGAGAGGGAGAGATTGAGGGAAGGGGAGATTGACAGGGGGGAGAGTGAAACAGAGAGGGGTGAGAGTGAGAGAGGGGAGAATGAGAGAGGGGGTAGTGAGAGAGGGGAGAATGAGAGAGGGGGTAGTGATAGGGGGAGAATGAGAGAGGGGGTAGTGAGAGGGGGAGAATGAGAGAGGGGGTAGTGAGAGAGGGGAGAATGAGAGAGGGGGTAGTGATAGGGGGGCAGTGAGAGAGGGGGTACTGAGAGGGGGAGAATGAGAGAGGGGGTAGTGAGAGAGGGGGTAGTGAGAGGGCGGAGAGTGAGGGAGGGGAGAATGGGTGAGAGATGCAGGGAGAGACTGAGTGGCAAGAATGAGAGATGGAGAGAGTGAGGGGGAGAGAGAGTGAGCTAGATGGGGAGGGGGGAGGAGGAGAGGTGGGGAAGAGGGGGAAGGGGAGAGTGAGAGGGGAGACAGAGAGAGGGAGTGAGTGGGGAGACAGAGGAGGGGAGAGAGTGAGAAGAGTAGGGAGAGTGATAGAGAGTGGGAGAGAAAGAGTGAGAGAAAGGAAGGGAGGAGAGAGCATGAGATGGGGAGAGAGTGGGTGAGAGGGAGAGGGAGGGGAGAGGGGAGAGAGAGGGGAGAGAGGGGGAGAGGGGGGAGAGGGGGAGAGAGAGGGGGAGAGGGGGAGAGAGAGGGGAGAGAGGGGGAGAGGGAGGGAGAGAGAGGTGGAGAGAGGGGGGAGAGAGAGGAGAAGAGGGGGAGGGGGAGAGGGGGGAGGGGAGAGAGGGGGGAGGGGGAGGGGGAGAGAGGGAGGGGGGAGAGGTAGGGGGAGAGAGAGGTGGAGAGAGGGAGAGAGAGAGGTGGGGAGAGGGAGGGGAGAGAGAGGGGGAGAGGGAGGGAGAGAGAGGGGGAGAGAGAGGGGAGAGAGGGGAGAGAGAGGGGGAGAGGGAGGGAGAGGGGGGAGGGGGGGAAGAGAGGGAGGGGGAGAGAGGGGGGGAGAGAGGGGGAGGGGAGAGAGAGGGAGGGGGAGAGAGGGGGGAGGGGGGAGAGAGGGAGGGGGAGAGAAAGGGAGGGGGAGAGAGGGAGGGGAGAGAGGGGAGGGGGAGAGAGGGAGGGGGAGAGAGGGGAGGGGGAGAGAGGGAGGGGGAGAGAGTGGGGAGATGGAGAAGAGTCTGGGGGAGAGAGAGGGGGCGAGAGGGAAGTGTGAGAGAAGAGAATGGAGAGTGAGAGAGAGAGTGGGGAGAGAGACAGTGAGAGATGGGGAGAGGAATGGAACAGAGAGAGAGAGGGAGAGGGAGAGAGTGAAGGAGAGGGGCAAGAGTGAGGGGGAGAGAGTGGGCGAGAGAGTGGGGGAGTGAGAGACGGGAGAGAGAGAGGGGAGAGTGAAGACAAGGGGAGACTGAGATAAAGAGGGGGAGACTGAGAGATGAGGAGGGAGAACGTGAGGGAAAGTGGGAAAACAGAGCAACGGAGTGAGAGGAAGTGAGGAGGGGGAATGATGGGGAGGATTGGAGAGAGGGGAGAGTGGGGGTATAGAGAGTGATAGAGGGAGAGTGTGAGACAGAGGAGAGGAGAGAGAGAGTGAGAGAAATGGGGGAGTGCGAGTGGGGGAGGGAAAGAGGGGCAGGAAGAGAGGGGGAGGGAGACAGGGAGAGTCAGAGTGACAGGGGGGAAGAGTAAGAGTGAGGGTGGGGAGAATGAGTGAAAGAGGCAGGGGAAAGAGTGAGGGAAAGAAGGAGAGCGAGGGTAGAGTGACAGACAAGGGGGAGATTGAGAGTAGGAGAGAGAGAGTGTGAGAAGAGAAGGGAGAGTAAGAGAGAGAGGAGGAGAGTGAGAGAGGGAGGGGAAAGAGAGTGAGAGAGATAAGGTGAGAGGAAGAGGAGGGAGAGAGCACGAGAGAGGGGGAGGGGAGAGGGGGAGAGATAGGGAAGAGTGAGAGTGACAGAGATGGGGGAGTGAGGGGAGGGGACAGAAATGGGAAAGAGAGAGGGCCAGACAGCATGAGAAAGGTAGATTGGAGGAGAGAGTGAGAGAAGTGAGTGAGTTAGATGGGGAGAGAGTGGGGAGTGGGGCTGAGGGGAGAGGGAGTGAGGGAGAGGGGGAATATGGGGAAGAGAAGGAGAGATGGGGAAGAGTAAGAGTGGGGGGAGTGAGAAGGCAGAGAGAGAGGGGGAAGAGAGGGGGACTGAGAGGGAGAATGAGAGGGGTAGACTGAGAGAAGGAGGGGAGAGAGTGAGAAGAGAAGGGAGAGTGGGAGAGAAAGGGAGTGAGGAAGGGAGGAGAGAGCATGAGATGGGGAGAGAGTGGGGGAAATTGAGGGGATGAGAGGGGAGGGGGAGAGATGGGGAAGAGTGAGAGTGGAGGGAGAGTGAGAGGAATTGTGAGAGCGGGAGGGAGAGAGATGGGAAGAATGAGTGAGGGGGAGAGAGGGGAGAGTGACAGAGGGAGAGTGGGGGAGAGAGAGGGGAGAATGAGAGATGGGGGAGATTGAGAGAGAGGCGGAGAGTGAGAGAGAGGGAGAGTGGGGGAGGGAGATTGCGAGAGATAGGCAGTAAAAGGAAGGGGGCAGAGAGAGTGAGGGGAGGTGAGAGTGGGGCAGAGAGTTGGGGGAGTGGGGGAGAGAGGAGGGAGTGTGAGAGAGTGGGGAGAGTGAAAGAGTGGGAAAGAGTGAGTGAGCTAGATGGGGAGGGGGGGAGTGGGAGTGGGGGAGAGAGGGGGAGTATGGGGGAGAGGAGGAGAGATGGGAAGAGCGCGAGTGGGGGAGTGAGGGTGACAAGAAAGTGAGCTAGATGGGGAGCGAGGGGGAGTGGGAGCAAGAGAAAGATAAGGGAGAGGAGGAGAGTTATTGGGAGAGAGAGGGGGAGAGACAGTGAGGGGAGAGTGAGAGAAAGAGGGGGAGAGAGGGGAGAGTGACAGACAAGGGGGAGATTGAGAGTAGGAGAGAGAGAGAGTGTGAGCAAAGAAGGGAGAGGGAGAGAGATAGGGTGAAGGAGAGAAAGGGGGAGAAGTGAGAAAAAAGGGTGAGATATTGAGAGGGAAAAGTGAGAGAGAAGGAGAGGGGGGAGAGGGGGAGAGTGAGAAAGTGGAGAGAGAGAAGGGGAAGAGAGAGTGAGAGGGGAGAGTGGTGGGGAGGGGATCATAGGGAGACGTGAGAGTGACAGAGGAGGTAGTGAGGGAGAGAGCGAGAGAGATGGGAGGGAAGCTGAGAGAGAGGGAGGGGAGCCAGAGTGTGTGAGTGTTGGGAGACTGAGAGGAAGGGGGGAGAGTGACAGATTGAGGGGAGAGTGAAAGAGAGTAGGGAGATTGAGAGAGTAGAGTGAAAGAAAGGCAGAGAGAGGAGAGAAGATAAGGAATGGGGGTAAAACAGGGAGTGGGGTAATGGATTTGGGTAAAGGGGAAGGTAAGGGGTGGCATAAAGGGGGATTGGTAAGGGATTGGGGTAAAGGGGGGAGTGGGGTATGCTATGGGGTAAAGGGGACTGGGGGAGGGATGGGGGTTAAAGGGGAAGAGGATAAGGGATGAATTAAATGGGGAAGTGGGTAAGGGGTGGGGGTAAAGGGGAGTGTGGTAAGGGATGGGGTAAATGGGAAGTCGGTAAGTGTTGGGGTAAGGGGGTGTGGGTAAGGAATGGGATAAGCGAGGAGAATAAGAGGAGGAGGTAAAGGAGGTGTGGGGAAGCAGTAGAGGTAAAGGGGAGGGTAAGAGGTGGGAGCAAAGGGGTAAGGGTAAAGTGGGGAGGGTAAGGGATGGAAACAAAGGAGGGAGTGTGTAAAGGATGGGGGTAAAGGAGAGTGGGTAAGAAAATAGGGTAAAGTGGGAGAGTGGGGTAAGGGTTAGGGGTAAAGAGGAGTGGGGTAAGGGTTGAGGGTAAAGAGGAGTGGGGTAAGGGTTGAGGGTAAAGTGGGAGAGTGGGGTAAGGGTTAGGGGTAAAGAGGAGTGGGGTAAGGGTTGAGGGTAAAGAAGAGTGGGGTAAGGGTTGAGGGTAAATTGGGAGAGTGGGGTAAGGGTTGGGGTAAAGAGGAGTGGGGTAAGGGTTGAGGGTAAAGTAGGAGAGTGGGGTAAGGATTGGGGTAAAGTAGGAGAGTGGGGTAAGGGTTGAGGGTAAAGAGGAGTGGGCTAAGAGATCAGGGTAAGGGGAGAGTGGGTAGGGGATGAAATAAAAAGGGAGTGGGTAAGAAGCAGGGAAGTGGGGGTAAAGGGATGGATAAGAAAATGGTGGAAAGGGGGTGTGGGTAAGAAATGGGCTAAAATGGGAAAGTGGGGTAAGGGGTTGTGGTAAAGGGGTGAGGGTAAAGCGGACTGGTGGGTAAGGGATGGTGTAAAATGGAGAGTGGGGTAAGAGATGGGGTAAAGTGGGCTGGTGGGGTAAGGGATGGGGTAAAAGGTGTGTAGGTAACAGATGGGATAAAGGGGGAGGGGGTAAGAGATGGGGTAAAGGGGAGTGGGTATGAGAGGGGGTAAATGGGGAGTGGGCAATAGATGGGGTAATGGATAAAGGGATGGGGTAAAAGGGGAGGGGAAGGGGTGGGGTAAAGGGGAAGTGGGGATGGGGTGGGGTAACGGGGAGTGGGTAAGGAATGGGATAAGTGGGAGGGTAAGAGGTGGAGGTAAAGGGGAGGGTAAGGTGTGGGTTAAATGGGGAATGGGGTAAAGGATGGGGTGAAGAAGGCAGGGAAGAGGTGGAGGTAAAGAGGGAGGGGAAGGGGTGAGGGTAAAGGGGGAGTGGGGATGGGGTAAAGGGGTAATGGGTAAGGAATGGGGTAAAGGGGAGTGGGTAAGTGATGGGATAAGGGGGAGGGTAAGAGGTGGAGGTAAAGGGGATGGGGAGGGGTAAGAGTGGGGTAAGTAGGGAGGGGATAAAGAATGGAAGTAAAGGAGAGAGTGGGTAAGGGATGGCAGTAAAAGGGGGTGGGTAAGATATAGGGATAAATTGGAGAGTGGGGTAATGGGTGGGGGTAAAGGTAAGTGGGCGTGGGTTGGGGTAAAGAGGGAGTAGGTAAGGGATGGGGTAAAGTGGGGGAATGGGTAAGGGATGGGATAAATGGGGAATTGTGTAAGAGATGGGGCTAAAGGGAGTAAAGGGAGAATGGGATAAAGGATGGGGCTAAAGGGGGATTGTTGTAAGAGATGATGTAAAGAGGAGAGTGGGTAGAGGATGGGGTAAAAGGGGAGTTGGGTAAGTGTTGGGGTAAAGGGTAGAGGGTATGGGATAGGGGTAAATGGGGGTGGGTAAGGGATGGGGTAGAAGAAGGAGTACAGTAAAGGATAGGTGTAAAGGAAACAGTGGGTAGGGGTGGGGGTAAATGGGGAGTGAGGTAAAGGACGGGGTAAATGGGGAGTAGATAATCGATGGGGTAAAGAGGGAGTGGGTAAGGGGTGTATGTAAAGGGGAGTGGGTAGGTGATGGGGTAAAGGGGAGTGGGCAGAAGATGGGGTAAAGGGGGAGTGGGTGGGGATGGGATAATGGGGGAGTGGGTAGGAGATGGGGTAAAGGGGAGGGGGTAAGAGATGGGGTAAAGGGTAGTGCATAAGTGATAGGGGTAAAGAGGGAGTGGGTAGGGGATGGGATAAAGGGAAGTGGGCAGAAGATGGGGTAAAGGGGAGAGTGGGTAGGGGATGGGATAAAGGGATGTGGGTAGGGGATGGGGTAAAGTGGGAGTGGGGTAAGTGATGGGGTAAAGGGGGAGTGGGTAGGCGATGGGATAAAGGGGTGTGGGTAGGGGATGGGGTAAAGTGGGAGTGGGGTAAGTGATGGGGTAAAGGGGGAGTGGGTAGGGGATGAGGTAAAATGGGAGTGTGGTAATGGATGGGGTAAAGTGGGGAAGGTGAGAAAGGGAGGTGTAAAGTGGGGGAGTGGGGTAAGTGATGGGGTAATGGGTGGGGCTAAAGGATGGGCTAAGGGGATAGAGGGTAAGGATGGGGGTAACGTGGGTAGTGGGTAAGAAATGGGATAAAGTGGGGAATGGGTAAGGGATGGCTGTAAAGGGGGAGTGGGTAAGGGATGGGGGTAGAGTGGGGGAGTGGGTAAGGGGTGGGGGTAAATTAGGAGTGGGTAAGGGTGGGAGTAAAGGAGTGGGTAAGGGATGGTGGTAATGTTGGGGAGTGGGGTAGGGGCTGGAGGTAAAGTGGGGGAGTGGGGTAAGGGATGGGGTAAATGGGAAGTGTGTGAGGGATGGGGTAAAGGGGAGTGGTGAAGAGGTGGGGGTAAAGTGATGGAATGGGGTAATGCAGGGGTGGGGTAATGTGACAGAGTGGGGTGAGGGATGAGGTAAGGGGGAGTGGTGAAGAGGTGGGGGTAATGTGATGGAGTGGGGTGAGGGATGGGGTAATGCAGGGGTGGGGTAACGTGACAGAATGGGGTAAGGGATCGGGTAAAGGGGAGTGGTGAAGAGGTGGGGGTAAAGTGACGGAGTGGGGTGAGGGATGGGGTAATGCAGGGGTGGGGTAAGCAATGGGGTAAAGTGGGGAATGGGTCAAGTGTGGGTGGAGGAAGGTGGGGTCCAGGTAAAGTAGGAGGTAGTGGGAGAAGGGCAGAGAGTAGGCAGGGAGAGTGGGAGGAGAGTAGGAGAGGATGGAGAGAGTGAGATGAGGGACAGGGAGAGTGGAGGTGGGTGTGTTAAGGGGAGGGTAATGTGGGAAAGAGAGCAGGAAGATGGAGTGTACTGGGATGGCGCAGGTTGGAGGAGCATTGATGAAGAGTGGGGGAAGAGGATAGGGGTTTTAATTGGTGAGTGTGGCTTAGTTGGAGGGAAAAAGAGTAGGGGGAGGTGGGGTTGGAGACAGTGAATAGGAAGGGGAGGGTGGGAGAAAACGAAAAATGGATGGGGATGGGGTACAGGGAGTGCTGGGGGACAGTGCCTGAGGAAAAGGTGGGCTGTGAGGGGGGAGAGGAGAGTAGGAACAGGACAGAGGAAGTGTGATAGGAGGGGGAGAGAAGGGAAGAGAGGGGGAGAAAGTGGGAGTGGATAAGGGGGATGGGGAGGGGAGGGAAAGTGGGAAGTGAAGGAGTGAAGAGAATTGTGGAGTGACGGGATGGGAAGAATGAGGGAGAATAGAGAGTGGGGTGAGGGGAGAGTGTGCAAGGGGAGATGGCAAGCACAACGTTGGAGCACAGGCGTGAAGGAGGAAGAGGGAGAGAGTGGGTGGGGCCAGGAGTAGAGTGGGAGGGGAGAGGGACGGAGTGGGGTTGAGTTTATGTTGTAGCTTTATCGAGCTCCGTTGGGCCATATCTGGATTACTCAGTTTTGATCACCCCACTGTGGGCGGAGTGTCGAGGCCGCAAAGAGGATGCAGGAGGTTTGCCAGGATGCCACCTGGATCAGAGGGGATGTGCTGTGAGGAGAGTTTGGACAAGCTTGGGTTGTTTCCTCTGGAGCAGCGGAGGCTGAGGGGAGATCTCATGGAGGTGTGTGGGATTGTGGGAGGAATAGATGGAGGAGAGCCAGTTTCTTTCCCCTCGAGTTGAAATATCTAATACTATAGGGCATACATTGAAGGTGAGGGATATGGGGAGTAAGCTCTGTGGTGATGAGTGGGGCAAGTTGTTTTTTTACGTAGAGTGTGTTGGGTGATACAACAAAGTTGTTCAAGAGGCTCTTAAATTGGAAGATGAACGTGTAGAAAATGGAAGGATATGGACATTGTGTAGGTAGAAAGGATTATTTTAATTGAGAATTTAATTACTGGTTTAATTAGTTTGGCATAATATTGCGAGCCGAGGAGTTTGTTCCTGTGCTGTATTCCTCTATGAAAGTGGGACAGGAGGTGGGAAGAGTGCAGTGGAAGGACAGGGGAACAGGAGGGGGCATAGAGGGAGTGAACAGGGGGGGAATAGGAATGCAGCAGAGAGAGGGGGAGGCGTACTCAGTGAGGAAGGGAGGCAAAAATGGAAGAGCTGGGAAAGGGAGAGAGCGAGGGAAGAAACAAGTGGGAGAGAGGACAGAGAGAAGCAACAGTGGGGAACAAGGAAAAGGAGGTGTGGGTAGTAAGAGTGAAAGACAGCTTAAAGAATGGGGGGCTGGTGGGAGAGGGAGAAAGTGGTATGAGAGGGAAGAGTGATCGGAGAGAGGCCAGAGTGAGTGAGGACCGAAGATATGGGAAGGGGAGGAAAGAGGAGAGAAGAAAGGGGGAGATATAAGAGGAAGGTGAAGAAGAGGGGAGGGAAGACTGGAGGTGGGAGAGGAGGGATGGTGAGGGAAGAGGTGGGAGTAGAGGAGAGAAGCAGTGGGAAAGGGAGAGGGAGGAGAAATGAGAGGGAGCGAAGAGGTGTGAGACGGAGAGATGAATACTTTGCTTCAGTATTCACTATGGAAAAGGATCTTGGCGATTGTAGGGATGACTTGCAGTGGACTGAAAAGCTTGAGCATGTAGATCTTAAAGAAGAGGATGCACTGGAGCTTTTGGAAAGCATCAAGTTGGATAAGTCACCGGAACCAGACGCGATGTACCCCTGGCTACTGTGAAAAGCAAGGGAGGAGATTGCTGAGCCTCTGGCGATGATCTTTGCATCATCAATGAGGACAGGAGGGGTTCTGGAGGATTGCAGGGTTGCGGACGTTGTTCCCTTATTCAAGAAAGGGAGTAGAGATAGCCCAGGAAATTATAGGCCAGTGAGTTTTACTTCAGTGGTTGGCAAGTTGATGGAGAAGATCCCGAGAGGCAGGATTTATGAATATTTGGAGAGGCATAATATGATTAGGAATAGTCAGCATGGCTTTGTCAAAGGCAGATCGTGCCTTAAGAGCCTGATTGAATTTTTTGAGGATGTGACTAAACACATTGATGAAGGTAGAGCAGTAGATGTAGTGTATATGGATTTTAGCAAGGCATTTGATAAGGTACCCCATGCAAGGCTTATTGAGAAAGTAAGGAGGCATGGGATCCAAGGGGATATTGCTTTGTGGATCCAGAAATGGCTTGCACACAGAAGGCAAAGAGTGGTTGTAGACATGTCATATTCAGCATGGAGGTCAGTGACCAGTGGTGTACCTCAGGGATCTGTTCTGGGACCCCTACTCTTTGTGATTTTTATAAATGACCTGGATGAGGAAGTGGAGGGATGGGTTAGTAAATTTGCTGATGACACAAAAGTTGGGGGTGTTGTGGACAGTGTGGAGGGCTGTCGGAGGTTACAGCGGGATATTGATAGGAGGCAAGACTGGGCTGAGAAGTGGCAGATGGAGTTCAACCCAGATAAGTGTGAGGTGGTTCATTTTGGTAGGTCAAATATGATGGCAGAATCCAGCATTAATGGTAAGACTCTTGGCAGTGTGGAGGATCAAAGGGATCTTGGGGTCCGAGTCCATAGGACACTCAAAGTGAGGTGGGGGAAGGGAGAGACAATGGGTGTGTAGTAAAGACAGGGGTGCTGAGGGAGGGCAGAGAGGAGGAAGAGAAGGGAATGGTGAGAAGGAAGAGGGAGACGGAATAGTACAGAGAGGGAATGTGAGAGTGAAAGATAGGAATGGGGAGGCTGATAAGACCATAAATCATAGGAGCAGATTTAGGCTATCTGACCCATCGTGTCTGCTGCACCATTCAATCATGGCTGATCCTTTCTTTTTCTCTCAACCCCAGTTCCCAGTCTTCTCCCTGTAACCTTTGATGCCATGTCCAATCAAGAACCTATTAACCTCTGCCTTAAATACACTCAATGGCCTGGCCTCTACAGCTGCATGTGGCAACAAATTCCACAAATTCACCACCCTTTGGCTAAAGAAATTTCTCTGCATCTCTGTTTTGAAAGGGTGCCCCTCTATCCTGAGGCTGTGCCCTTTCTCCTAGACTCTCCCACCCTGGGAAACATCCTTCCCACATCTTCTCTGTTTAGGCCTTTCAACATTTGAAAGGTTTCAATGAGATCTCCCCCCCCCTCACACACTTCTGAATTCCAGCGAGTACAGATCCAGAGCCATGAAACGGTCGTCGTATGACAATCCTTTCATTCCTGATAGGAGAGGGCAGAGGCAGAGTACAGAGAGGGTGGGGATGGGAGATGGAGATGGCAAGGGAGAAGAGGGAAAGGGCAAGGAATGGGAGAAAGGGAATGATAGAGGAAAGAGAAGGACTGTAGAGGGATCAGAGAGTGAGGAGACAGGGAAAAGGAGGGAAGGGATTGAGATTGGAGGAAATTGTGGGGAGGGGAAGAGGATGGAGAAGGAGAGGTGAGAAGGCAAGGGAAAAGGAAAAGGAGAAAAAGTGGGGAGATGAGGTGGGAGATAAGAGGTTGGAGGGGGAATGGTGGAAGAAGAGGTGGGAGAGAGAAGAAGAGGGGGAGAAGAGGTAGGGTAGAGGAAAAGGAGGGAGGAAGGGAAGAAAAGGGGGAAGAGAGAGAAGGGAGGGGAAAGAGTGCCTCACCCCCTCTCTCTCTTCCACTCTCTTTCCCCTCCCTTCTCTCTCTTCAGTTGGGAGTTGCACAGAGAAGATGGGAAAATGAAGGGAGGTTAGGGTTAAGAAGGAGAGTCACTGGGGGAGTGTTTGAGCCAGGAGAGAGGAGAAGTGGAAGAAGAGTGGTTAAATTGTGAAGAGGGAGGTATATAGAGAGGGGGAAGGAAGTGAGTAAGAAGGAGAGTGGAGTGAAGGAGCAGGGGTGAGAGTGGGAAAACACCAGGAGGAGGTAGAGGTGCTGAGGAAGGACTGAGCAGTGAGAGATGAGGAGGAGGGGAGAAAGAGAAAGCAAGAGGGGAAAGGGGAAAGAGGTAGCAGGTGAAGTGGCTAAATGGGATGAATGGAAGAAGAGAGAATCAGTTTAAGGAGAGTAGCGCAGGTTCTGAGATGGAAGGTGAAAGAGGTGGACCGTGAGGAAAGCAGGAAGGATAAGGGACAGGGAAGCTGAATGGTGATTGTTTGGAAGGAAGTGGGAGGGAAGTGTAGGGCATGTGAAGACAGGGTAGAAGATAGAGAAGATTGAAGCAAGGGAATAAGAATGAAGAGGAAAAAGAAGATAAGGGATAGCAGAGAGGAGCGGGAGAATAGAGAGAAGATGGGGAGGAAGGAAGGGGTTGGGAGTTGAAGAAGAAAGGAACGAGGTATTATGAATGTCAGGGATGGAGTAAAGAAAATGCCCGAAATGTAATCTTGTCATAACCAAAAGTTGGGGGTCATCAAACACACAGCATAATGCCTCACAGCAACACTTTAATCCAAGCATTGATAAATCATCCCAACAAAGGACCATAAATATAATCTCCCAGGATGGTAATACCAGGTATCAGTAATGGAAAGACCAATAACCCCTAATCCAAGCTATCGCCTCCATCTGTCTGGTCCCTAAACAACAATGACAATAGAAGCACTGATTCAGGAAAATCTATTGAAAGACTCAAAGACCCCACAAAGAAAACTTTGTTCTGGCAGCACCTCACAACCTGGCAATTCCCAACCAACAGTAGTTGTCGAGTCTGCCCAGAAGATCGTTATATGTAAAAGCACCCAGTGGCTACAGGAATGGTAAACACTAAAAAGGGACTAACTAAGAAACTGCAAATAGTTTAATTTCAGTTATGGGCAAATTATTGAAATCAATTTGAAGTACAGAATTCACGTCATAGAGAGGAGCACAGAATTACAGTGTACATGGATAGAAAAGGTTTGGAGGATTCTGGGCCAAATACAGGTAAATGGGACTAGGTCAGAAAGACATTCTGATTGGCGTGGATGAATTGGGCTAAAGGACCTTTTTCTGTGCTCAATGACATCTGTGACTCGACAACAAGTTAATTAACAACTGTCACCCTAGAGTTTTGACAAAAGATGATGACTCACGAATTTAATAGAAATGTTTCGATGAGGGAAGAAGGACTGCCAATGAGGACAGTATGTTTGAGAGTCTACACTTTGGCAAGAATTTTGATAAATGTCAACATAGCAGGCTGTTCGTAAAAATTAAAGACCACAGTGTCCAAACTATTTCAGATCTAAAATTGTTTAATATCAAGAAGCAAAGGCTTGTGATTGAAGATGATTTTACCAGAGGAAGCCCATCACCAACAGGGTTCCATAGGACTCAGTACTCAGCCCTTAGATTTTTGTAATATCTTTTGATGAGCAAAATTAGGCCATTCAGCTCATTGACACTGTTTCAGCATTCCATCATGGCTCAGTTATTATCTCTCTCAACCCCATTTTCCTGCTTCTCCCCATAACCTTTGACATCCTGACTAACCACGAACCTATCAACCTTCACTTTAAACATACCCATGATTTGGTCTCCACAGCCGTCTGTGGTAATGAATTCCGCAGATTCATGACCCTCTGGCTAAAGAAATTCCTCTTCATCTCTGTTCTTAATGGACGTCCCTCTACTCTGAGGCTGTGCCCTCTGGTCCTAGACTCCCCCACAAAAAGGACCATTCCACATTCACTCTATCTAGGCCTTTTAATGGGCTTCAATGAGATCCCCCCCTCATTCTTCTAATCTCCAGCGAGTATAAGCCCAGAGCAATCAAACATTCCTCTCTTTCAGTCTTTATACTGTCTATCTGAAAAAACAGTATCCTCTCTTACAGTATTGGTGAATTTACCTTCAGATTTAATCTCTTCTCTCCTTATCACTTTTTAGTTGCCTTCTATTGTTTTTAAAAGCTTTCTAATCCTCTAATTTCCCAGTCATTTTCGCTATACTATATACCATCCCTTTTGCTTTTGTGTTTGACTTCTCTTGTCAGCCATTGTTGCATCATCCTCCCTTTGGAATACTTCTTCATCTTTGGGATGTATCTTTACTGCGCCTTCCAGATTGCTTCCAGAAACTCCTACCACTGCTGTTCTGTTATCATCCCTGCTAGTGTCCCCTTCCAATCAACTTTGGCCAGCTCCTCTCTCATGCCTCTGTAAATCCCTTTACTCCACTGTTACTCCATCTGACTTTAGCTCCTCCTCCTCAAACTGCAGGTTGAATTCTGTCACATTATGATCACAGTCTGCAAATGGTTCCTTTACCCTAAGGTCCCTAATCAAATATGGTTTATCACACAACATCCTATCCAGAATGTCCTTTCCCCTGGTGGACTCCCAGCAGCTGCTCTAAAAAGCCATCTCGTAGGCATTCTACAAATTCTATCCGTAGGGATACAGCAGCAACATGATTTTCTCCATCAACTTGCATATTGAAATCCCCCATGACTATCATAACACTGCCTTTTTACATGCTTTTGCTACCTCCCATTGTAATTTGCACATCCACATCCTGACTACTGTTTGGAGGCCTATATATAAATCTCAGAGCCTTTTTACCCTTGCAGTTTCTTAACACAAGGATTCTATCTTTGTCACCTCTTTCTAATGATTTGATTGCATTGTTTTAGCAACAGAGCCACACGACCCTCTCTGCCTATCTAACTGTCCTTCCGATACAATGTGTATTCTTGGATGTTAAGATTCAAAAGATTCAAAGATCATTTGTTATCAAAGAATCTATAGATTATGTACCTTGAAATTTGTCTGCTTATTGGCAGCCACAAAGCAGGAAACTCGAATAACCCAATTTTAAACCCAAATCCCACTGCGCAGTGAAAGAGAGAGGGAAAAAAACACACATCTTGCAAACGACAGAAGCAAGCCAGCAGCATCCTGAACCAGACTGAGTCCCGGATCTGTTCCCGGAATAGGCCCAGGCCAAGCCTCGGTCCCCAGTTTTCACACCAATAGGGCAGGAACACACTGCAGCTGGCTCAATTCACAGCCTCAACATCGCGGAGAAAGAAATGAACGTTCGCAGGAAGATCAGCCCGACTCCCGACTCCCGGGCTTCCAGTCTCTCTGGGCCGATATTTAAATTGTACAAGCACTGAGTAGTGCCCCATTCCAGGACCCGGATCCAGGCACCCCGATATGCCTGGGCTGCCCCGCCCGAAGCCATTCTTGATCGCTTGGAGTGATCCAACTTGCAGCTGGGTTAGGTGGCCAGGCATCGAAACTCTTCCAAATCGCTCACTCTGCCACCGGCAGTAATACAAATCCATCTGCTTCCCAGTGGCTCAAACATGCCGGGCCTCGCGATGCCCCAGCACGGCTCATCACTCCAACCAACCTCACCTCCACCTGCGCCCCGACAGTCTGCAGTGATAGTTCACCACAATTTGCTTCATGAAAGATATTATAAGTAATGATTTTAGTCGATTCTTTTACTTTACGATTTATCAGTAAGCTGTTGCACATCTTCTTTAGGGCCACTTAAACTGGATCCCAACTATGAGCTTCTTTCAGTTATGACTCAGTGATGCCCACGACTTCATACCTACCAATCTCTAACAGTGCTACATCAGCTACCTTCTTCCGTATACTACGTGCATTCAAATATATCACCTACAGTCCTGTATTCATCACCCTTTTTGATTTTGCTCCCATATTACATTTCAACTCATCCTACTGACTGCAATTTTGCCCTATCATCTGCCTGTCCTTCCTCACAGTCTCACTACACATTGCATCTGCTTGTCTACCAACTGGCCCATCCTCAGCCTTATCACCCCAGTTATTATCCCCTCGCCAAATTGGTTTAAATACACTCATGAGGAGGAACCAGGAAGTGCCCTGGATGGAGATGAGGAAGGTTTGCCCTTTAAGGCCCCACCTCCACTGTTAGCTGGCCTGGAGGAGGCTCTAATTGTGCCTCTTTATACGGAAGATGTCGAGATTTACTGCTACCTATCACATTTCATCCTCTTCAACTTAATGCCACACTGATGCGTATGGACTTTTCATAGGGACGTGTGCTGAGACTTGATGAAAGAAATGTTGTGGTCCAACCAACACCTACTGGTCTTCCAGTAAAAAGGAACTGGTTGTGCCTTAATATTGCTGATGAGCACAATTCAAGACTCCAGATGCATTGTGTGTGATGCATTAAAATGAGACTTAAATTGTGTATAGGTCCTATGGGGCAAAAGCATTGAGCCAAACACACCTTACCCTATCACCACCAACACCAAATATCCTTCATGAGGTGTACAGGGAACCAGAGAAAAGAGGAAAATAATATTGTTGATAGTAATACGGGAATGTATTGTGTCATGTTATGAATTACATGTGTATGTATTTTAGTTACGTGGTGTGTCATATTACGTAGGCGATCATGGTCTTTCCATGACTGTGACTGTCCTTGGCAAATTTTTGTACAGAAGTGTTTGCCCTTGCCTTCTTCTGGGCCGTCTCTTTACAAGGTGGGTGACTCCAGCCATTACCAATACTCTTGAGAGATTGTCTGCCTGGCGTCAGTGGATACATAACCAGGACTTGTGACATCCACCACCTGCTCCCATAGCTTCACGTGACCCCCAGTTGGTGGTGGGGCTAAGCAGGTGCTAGACCTTGCCCAGGGGTGTCCTGCAGGCTAGCGGAGGGAAGGAGTGCCTTACACCTTGTTTGGTAGAGACGTATCTCCACCCTGCCACCCACAGCATTACACTAACAGCTTCAGTCCTGTTTGCTCCCTTTATATAAAAGGGCTTCAGTAGCATTGGAGGCTACTAAAGAAGATTCACGAGGCCAATTCTTGAGTTGAGAGAATGGATCTATTAAGAGGCTAGGCAGTTTGAGTCTGTATTCCTTGTAATGCAGAAAAACAAAGGGTTTCCCATACAAACATATTACATGGCAGTGCAGGTTGGAAGGGCCTGGTGGCTAATGTCAAGGTTACTGATTTTAAAGCAACTTTACAAGTTTTTTTTTGTATTTTATTTCTTCCATCAGCTACATGTGGCCAGGCTAGAAGAGATCAGTTTAATTCACTGGTTTACAGCCATCAGGTTTTATCGTTACCTACTGAAGCTATCTTATTTTCACCAAATTTCCACCTGTAATTAAGAATGTGAATTTAAATAGCACAGATGCACTTTAAAGTAAGTTTAATATCAAAGTACATCTATGTAACCCTATCCAACCCCCACGATTCATTTTCTTGTGGACATACACAATAAATCCAAGAAACACAATAGAATCAATGAAAGACCACACCCAACAGGATGGGCAAATAACCCCGTGTGCAAAAGACAACAAACTGCAAAATACAAAAGGAAAAAAAAGCACTAAGTGAAGAACATGAGATGAAGAATCCTCAAAAGTGAGTCCTTAGGTTGAGGCAACAGTCCAGTGATGGAGTGAATGAAGTTACTTCCTCTGGTTCAAGAGCCTGATGGCTGAGGGGTAGTAATTGTTCCTAAACCTGGTGATGTGGGTCCTGAGGTGCCTGTACCTTCTTCCTGATAGCCGCAAGAAGACAGCATATCCTTGGTCCTTGATGATGGATGCTGCTTTCCTGTGGCAACGCTTCACGTAGATCAGATCAATAGCGGGAAGGTCTTTACACGATGGACTGGGTAAGATTTTGTACGATTTTCCATTCAAGGGCATTGGTGTTTCCATGCCAGTCCATGATGCAACCAGTCAATATACATTCCACCACACACCTATGGAAGTTTGTCAAAGTTCTGGATGTCATACTGAACCTTCGCACACATTTCAGAAAGTAGAAGTGCTACTGTACTTTCTTCCTAATTACATTTATATGCTGGACCCGGCCTGGTTAGATCCTGTTTCTAACCCCTTCCATCTCTGATACCCTGATGCATTGGTGGGATTTGAACTTGTATCTCAAGTGATCATTCTGAAACTGTAAACCAGACAACGTAGATTGCTTTAAACTCAATTTGCTTATCTCCTGTGTTGCCGAAATTCGTGCACAAAGTTGGCCTCTATATATGTTTAACCCAGAGATTAAAATAATATCCGGGTTCTAGGCTCTCACCATCTTTATAAACATGGCCCCCCTTTCACCTGCCACAAAATAAAATTCAGGCTTTTCCCCTACCAGTAGGCCTTATATTACGACAACTGCACTTTCCCGCCACTGAAGCATCCACAAATACAATCTACGGCGCTGCTGAACCAACCAACCAAACATGTTCCGTTCGCTGATTGGTTCTTGTCTTAAGCGTATCATTGATGAGGCGATACGGCGAGCGCATTCGCTGAATGGTGCAGTCAGCTGTCACTCAGCGAGAAGGCGGATTCAGCAAGTTTGGTTGGATCCGGTCCGGGATCATAGGAAGAAAGAGAAAGAGGAAAGCGGCAGGAAAATGGTGAGGAAAATCAGAGAGAAAGAGGGGAAGAAAGTAAAAGAAGGAGGGTGGAAAGAGAAACGGAGAAGGGGGAAAGAGAACGTGGAGGATCGGATGGGGGTGTTCCCATGGTTGTGAGAAAGGATAGTTCGTACTAGTGGGATGCTCTGCTGCTGAAGTTGTACTTGCGTTGTCATTTTACAGCCCAATGCCTTCCATTTAACTATATTTGTCTCGTCACTATGTTAACAGTGGAGTGAGGGTGATAAGAGTTGGAAGATAAGATGATGGAAGGGGGTGCTAACAACCTCCACATGGTTACGGTTGGGTTAGAGCTCCGTGATCTTGCTTGAGGGAGAAAAGTGAAAAATAGGAGCAAGAACAGGCCATTAGGTCTTTTGAGCCGTAGCCTCCGTTGATTTATCTTTTTCAGTGGATGCAAGTATTTGATTGCTACACGTAATGTTCATAGTTGTTGCAGTGAGATTTGAACTTTGTTTTAAGATTGATAGTCCTGTGCTCTGCTTACTGGACTAGTATCTCATAATCTTACTGTGTCCGATGTGTTTTTTGTTGTCCTCAGTGACAAACCTGAAGTTGCTGTAGGTGGGTAAGATACATTGCCATATCAGTGGGTGCAAATCCAAAACGTGAGATGGTTTGGTGAAGGTGGAAGACTCAGCCATCATTCTAGCACAGGTAGAATTTACCTAACATTCTGTGCGGCAAAGAAATTTGGACCTTTCTCACTAGGGTTCTGCTAACTGCTGTCATTGATAGAGTTTAAGGAAACTTATTGTCAAAGTGCATAAATGACACCATATGCAACCCTGAACAAGAGGAAATCTGCAGATGCTGGAATTCCAAGTTCCTCCACACAAAATGCTGGAGGAACTCAGCAGACCAGGCAGCATCTATGGGGGATTAAAAAAAAGTACAATCAACATTTTGGGCCGAAACCCTTTGGCGGGATTGAGATTAATGTTCTTGCGGGCATACTCAGCAAATCTGTAGAACGGTAACTATAACGGGATCAATGACGGATCAACCAGAGTGCAGAGACAACAAACTGTGCAAATGCAAATAGCAATAAATAATGAGAACATGAGATACAGAGTACTTAAAGTGAGATCACTGGTTGTGGAAACATTTCAATGATGAGTGCATTTGTCCCCTTTTGTTCAAGGGCCTGATGGTTGAGGGGTAGTAACTGTTCTTGAACCTGGTGGTGCAAGTCCTGAGGCTGCTGTACCTTTTACCTAACGAAAGCAGCAAGAAGAGGACATGACCTGGGTAGTGGGGATCTCGGCTGATGGATGCTGCTTTTCTCCAACAGCGTTTCGTGTAGATGTAGAGGCATTCAGAAAACTGCATCACAGCCACTTGATGACCCAGTCCAAGGCTGTGTCTTTGGACCGTCTGCGTATTTTCTCAGGATGATGACTTTCATTCTCCCATTCCCTTAGCTCACATCTGGACCAGAACCAGCTAACTCAGACAGCCACTACTAGTGCCAAAACAATTCATGCTTAAGCTTGGTTTTGAGCCCAGGTTATCCTTCAGTGTCATCTACTGTCTTCTGCAATGCAAGTAATTAGCTACCCAGCTGCTCCGCTCCAAGTATGGTGCGAGTGTAACGCGCATAGTGGAAGCAGCAGCAGTCACAAAATGGAAGCACAAAGCTGAATATTTACTGTTAGTTTTGTATGTTTGAACTACATCTATTGCTGAAGATTTAATTGTTTTGTTCATTATTTTTTTTGCCATGCCGGAAGGATACTAATAGGGTAACTAATAGAAGGAAGCCAAAATGAGAACCAAGTTGGTTTGGGGAAATTTGGCTTTGTTTATTACGAGTGAGGTGCCTTGGCTGTTGTAGAGAGGTTTCATTGTATTCATTGAGTGCTTTCCCATAATGTTACAAAGGAGCTCTCGTCCAGATTTCCTACTGTGCTTGCATTGAATGATGCATCAACATCACTTCAACAAACTAGTGTTTAAGTAATTTCAGTTTCTCCACATGAGTTTGTTTTTAAATTGAAGCCCCCTTTGCTGATGTAAAGTTATCTGTAATTAGAAAGCTAGCCCTGAGGGTTAAATTATAAGGACAGGTCACACGTACTTGGCTTGTTTACACTTAAAGTTTAAGGGATTGAAATGTGATCCAGTTGATGCATTTAAAGTGATTCAAGGATTTGATGGAGTGAATGGGGAAGCTGTTTGATTCAAAGGGAATCTTAATTTTATGCTTAGCGGAAGGACATTTGAGAATGAAATCAGGAAGCACTTTATGTACAGTCAAGCTTATTGTCATTCGATGATATATTTGTATACCACCAAACGAGATGCTGTTTCTCCAGTCCAGGGTGCAGTACACAACACAGAATAATTTAGGAAAATAAGAATTAAATCTACAAATTATGCATAAGTAAAGTGCATATATTAAATATTATAGGGTACGGTACAGATTGTCCGGTGACAATTCAAATGTGATATGGCAGCGAGTTCAGAGGCCTAATGGCCTGTGGGAAGAAGCTGTTTCCCACCCTGATTGTTCTTGTCTTTATGCATCAGAGTCTCCTGCCTGATGGTAGAAAGTCAAAGAGGATGCTGGATGGATGGGTGGGATCCTTGATAATACTAAGGGCCCTGCATAGACCACTCTCCTGCTAAATGTTCCTGATGGACAGTAGACCCCTATGATCCTCTTGGCCATTCTCATAGTCCTTTGTAGGACTTCCTGTTCGATGCTCTGCTGATCTCGTACCAGATGGGGGTGTAGCTTGTCAGGACACTCTCAATGGTGCTCCTGTAAACTCAGTTAAGGTGGTCGACGATTAGAAGATGCTGTTTGGGTAACCACTGACCCACACTACTGTGCAGAGTAGGTGATGTAAATATGTTTGTCCTGTTCTGAGATGAAGGACAAACACTTGGGATAAGGGTTTACAGTAAAATAATTTTGAAGCTGGCTCTGTTATTTGATAAGATCATGGCTGATCTGCTATCATCTCAACTTTCATCCTCTTAAGTAGGAGGTGTCTTTTACTTGTGTCTTAAATATTCATTTGTTTCTGTTTCCACAACTCTTTAAGGAGATAAATCAATTTACTCCATCTGTCTCAAAAGAGCAAACCTTTTATTTTTGAGAGTGAACTCTTGTTCTGGAATAACATCTCCACATCTAGCGGCAATGCTCCTCAGGATTTTGTGTTTCTATCGAGTTCATTCTCACTTTTCTAAACTCCAGTAGATATAAGTTTTATCTGTCCACTCCTTCCCTTTCCATGTATTAATCTAGTTAGCTTATTGAGATGGGTGTTTGGGGGGGGGGTGTTACTGATTTTATTCGTTGAGGAATGTGAATTTTCCAAAAGTTCTCTCTCTTGTATCACTAAGTAGATTCAAAGCTGAATAAGATAGATTCTTGGGGAATCAAAGCAAGATGATCAGACAAGAAAATTAAGTTTTTACCAATATTCAGCCAAAAAGTCTATTGGATGACTGATCAGGCTTTGGTGTCCTACTGTTAGAAAATGTTTCTTTTTATGAATATGGTATTAAGTGTAACATGGGTATTTAGGGTTAATTTTAAAGATGTAGTCAGAATATTACTTGTAATGACATTGAAGAAGTGTGATAGCAGTAATGTATTGTTTGAGAAATAGTGTAGTGAAACTTGTGTTTAGTTGTTTAAAGCATAGTATGAGAAAAAACTGGACAGCATACTTGTAAAATGCAGAGGCAGGAAGATTTCCAGCTTCTCTACAATCTCTCGTCTCTGAGGTAAGAATCACATTTAAGGATAATAACGAGCTATTTACATAATGCCTCTGTTTTGGAAAAGAAAGATGATCATAAATGCATTGCAAGGCTCTTCCACTGAAATCAAGTGCAGGTCCTCCCCAGCTAATGAACCCATAACGTGTATGCAGCCTGTACACGTGAACGACTAGGTGACCAGTGAGACGAATTTGCTGGCTCCTGTGGGGCTGCAGACATCTTCTGCCTTGTAACTCAGATCATGGCCATATTTCTAACTTGCAAAACCGTTCTTGGGAATGGATTGCTGTCGTAACCTGGGCGGGATGTGTAACTGCACAGCCGGAAGTGAATGAATCACCAGTAATCAAATGCAAAACAGCTGATGGCTTTCACATTTTTTGGGATTACCTGCTAGAATGGATCATCAAAGGGAGTCCAAAGGAAATGCTCAGTATTCTGAAGGCATTCCATTTCCATGGAGTGTTGTGTGGATCTTCATGAAAGCAATTGAACTGCAATGTTAATAATCATTAAAATAACTTGCAAAGGAATAAAAAAACAAATGGTCTGACCAGCATTGTCATAGCAATATGGTTGCTTGCAGCCAGCTAAAGTGCTAGATGCAAACCACAATGGTGGTACATGAGTTCTGCCCCTTTCCTCACTACCTATACCCCCTCTCACCCTTTGCCTGACAGAGCTTGCATTGAGCCAAGACTGCATTATCTCAGTACTGGAAGCAATATAAGAGCTAGCCAA
Source organism: Mobula hypostoma (assembly GCF_963921235.1). Lineage (NCBI taxonomy): Eukaryota > Metazoa > Chordata > Chondrichthyes > Myliobatiformes > Myliobatidae > Mobula > Mobula hypostoma. The sequence continues at coordinate 26,540,926 of NC_086120.1, read as the reverse complement.
CAATATTATGTATATGAATCAGTATAGATCCTGATAAATAAAAAAAAGATTTAGCAGAGCTGCTGGAAGTTTAATATATCACCAGAACTCCGTCCTTGACTCCACAATAAACCACAGCATGTGCTGATTCTTAATAAATCCTGTGTTGGATTGGCAGGGAGGGGGGACAGCAGAGGAGTGTATGCCTATCACAGTTATGATATTACCATAATAGGATTGTATGAGGGATGAGTCACAGTAAAAACCCACATTGTGTCCCTGTATGATATTCTCTTGGCTCTTAGCCATCCATTTTTTCTTCAAATGTCCTATCAATATGTATCCATGTTTGTTCACCATACTCAGAAATGGCTCCAAGAGTTTCCCCACTGTCATGTTGTTCTTAGTGTCTCCATCAATGCGGGATCTTAAGACAGACTAGCAATCTACTGACCACAACTGGAGTTCTGGCTCTGCAGAAGTTTCCATCCAAGGTGGAAGGTGGACATTTTCATCTTCCCTTATCATCTCTAGAACCCATTATATGAACCAGAAAGCAGGGTTGAGTGTTTTGTTGGTGCAGGCTCAGATCTGGTGTAATTGTTCAATCTGGATGTTGCTTCAGGTCAACTCTTACAGAGCTGGAAGAGTTGGGAGTGGGGAAAGAAAGCATATTTTAATTTCAGAGTGGGGGTAAGAATAAAGAGAACAACTGTTGAAACAGAGCTGATCTGTCTGAAGGAGTATAAATGAGGGAATTAGCAAAGGAAAATTAAGCATCAACGTGCTGAAGTTGTGAGACGCACAACACATCGGTTCCTGAAAATAAGAAATAAATGCTCATGTTCACCAGTTCAAGTAGCATTTGTAAAGAGAGAAAACCCCAATTACTATTATAGGCGTATGATCTTTTATTAGAACTGGGAAATTCTGATACAAGGAGGAATGAGTAGTTATCTGAAACTTCTGTATTCAATGTTAAGTACCAAGGACGGCAACATGCCTAGATAAAAGGCAAGAAGCTGTTTCTTGAGCTTTCTTAGAAGGCAGGAGTTGGGGTGAAGAGCTGCAGTGACCAGCATCTTGGAAGGTCAAGTCACCTTGTGGACTGAATGAACTACGAAGCGTTCACCCCAGTCAGAGGTTAGGTGTAGGAGAAACTGCTGAGAGCAATGAAAGCAAACACTTGGAAGTACCAAAGGATTGCTGCTTCGCCTGGAAAGGTTGGATTCCTGGATGGTAGGAAGGGTAAAAGGCTTGATATTGTTTTCTCATTGCATTGGTAAATACCACGAGAAAATGATTAGTGATGGTGATGGAAAGGCAAACCAGAGAATCTCGGAGGGAGAGCTGAAACTGTATCTAGTAGTGGAATCTCACTGATGTTTACAGAAATGTTGGACAAATTACGATTAAATATTGTTGAATGCAGAGGCAAGAGCAAGAGGAAGGAGTATGAGCTGGGTTTTAGGAAGAACAGGCAATATCACTGTGAGCTTTCTTAATCGTGACAGAGTCACCTCAGAAGTTCCCCTTTATTTTCAAAGAGGCCTTGAGTTGTTTTACATGCAACTAAAATGGCAGATAGGACACATCCTGAAAATGGTACCTCAGATTGTACAAATACTCTTTCTGCACTGAGCTAAAGTATCAGTCGGGATTTTATAGTCAGGCCACTAAACGAGGGCTTAAATCAGCATTCCTCTCTGTGATGCTGTTCACAGTCAATCGCAGTATTGTTCCCGCCAGGGCTTTGTCAACCTGCACCATTGAAGCTAATTGGACTGCCATATTTGACATCTCCATTTTAAACTGCACTGAACTTTTTCTTTGACACTAGAGATTTTTTTTGGAAACATCTGTACTGTGCTGTGTCCATTTTAAACATCCCGGGCTGCTATGCATCCTCTGCCAATGGTGGCACTATTTAGCTATGAAAAAATTTGTGTTGTGAAAGTGAGCAGAGAGCATCAACAGCTATGAGAATAAGGTTGTAATGTTTTTGACAGATCCTGGGTTTGTAGCAGGCAAAATGTTTTCCATTTGTTTGAAGTGTGTTTTTATCTTGACTGGAATGACAGTAATTCTAAGGCTGGTGCTTCTAAATATTATTATTCTATAATTGATGGTTGTAGCTTATTTCCAAATTGCTGCATCATTATGTTACAAATTGGTTTGGAGAAATTTGCGGCAATATACTCAGCTCTGCAGAATGGGTTAAGGAGCACCTCAAAGTGATATTGCCTGAAATGTTTTAATTCAGACAAAGATAAATGATGCACACTTATTTTAGTGTTAAGCTACTGTAGCCAAAAGTAACTACTGATTTATGCAAACTTTAATTGTAGATAATTTTTGTTAAAGGGCACAAGAATTTCTGGTTATTATCTAGAGGTGTGGAATAGAAAATCAGGGAGGTTACTGAAATATTTTAAGTATTTAGCAGGCCTGAGGTTGGGAGGACTGTGTATGATGTTAACGACTCGACAGAAAGACTAGCAAAGTAATGGGAATGAGGTTTGCCAGGAGGTGTTGATTAAAGTGAGGGATGCAAACTTAGGGCCTTCGATTTGTAATTACAAAGTGATGGAGTGACAAGAGAATTGTGTTTTGTGTTTAATTATGGCAAGTTATGGCTAATGCTTCAGTGATTAAACAGCACAAATTTAAATCTTTCTACTGATTAAGGAGGAAGATGGAAATTTTACTTTATCTTGAAGGTGGGTGGAATGTAAATTTCGATGCCAGCGACTACACAGACTGAGTATTGATTAAAAGTGAGTAGAAAAACTAAAAGGTGCTGCATGTAAAGGATAAAGCTTAGGACATGGGTGAATGGACAATTCAACCACTTGAGTATATTCAACTATTCAGTTAGATCATATACTGTTTCTTAACTCCATCCACATTACACTTAGCAGCCACTTTATAGAGGTTCTTCAAGTAACTAATGAAGTGGCCACTGAGTGTACATTTGTGGTCTTTTGCTGCTGTTCTCCTTCCACTACAAGCTTTGTCATGTCATGTGATGAGATGCTCTTCTACACACCACTGTTATAACGTGTAGTTACTTGAGGTACTTCCACCATTCTGTTAGTTTGAACCAGTCTGATCATTCTCCTCTGACCTCTCATTAACAAGGTGTTTTCGTCCACAGAACTGCAACACACTGGATGCTTTTTAGTTTTTCCCACCATTCTTCGTAAATCCTAAAGACTTGTTCATGAAAATCCCAGGAGATCAACAGTTTCTGAGATGTTCAAACCACCCCATCTGGCACCAACGGTCACTCCATTGGCAAAATCATTTGGTTCACATTTCTTTCCCATTCCGATGTTTGTCTGAACAGATCATGTCTGCATGTTTTTCTTCACTGAGTTGCTGCCTCCTGATTGGCTGTCTAGATATTTGCATTAATGAGCAGGTGTACTTAATAAAATGGCCACTGGGTGAATTTCCTTTCTATAGCTCTTTGCCCTCTCCAATAAAAATCTACGCACAACACCAGAGGAGCTCAGCAAATTGGGCAGCATCTATGGAGGGGAATAAACAGTCACTGTTTCCCTGATATCAGCCCAAAACAATGGCTATTTATTCCCTTCCATAGATGTAGGCTGAGTCAACAAAAATTCATTACTTGCTTTGGAACTTCCTGGCCAACAGCCTACAAGATTAAGGATGGGTAGCAACAATTCCGCCGTGATTGTTGTCAACACTGGTGCTCCACGAGGATACATCGTGAACCCCGTAATCTACTCCTTGTACACTCGTGACTGTGTGGCCAGACTCTACTCTAACTCCATCTATCTATAACAATTGGATTATTGATCATTGTCGTACTTCTTGCTGTCTCAGTCAAACAGCCAGCATAATCAAAGACTGCCCCCACTCAGGACATTCTGTCCTCTCTCCCATTGGGCAGAAGCATGTACAACCAATCCTAAGGGCTGCTTATTTTCTGCTGTTGTCAGACTATTGAATGGTTCCCTACTTCTATCTCACAGCGCACAGTACTCTGCGAAAGTCTTAGGCACCTATATATAGTTAGAGTGCCTAAGATTTGCACAGCATTGTATTTATTACTGTGGAGCAGAGAGTGAGTTTGTAAATCTGGCATGAAAAAAGGAATGTTGAGAGTGGCGCGGGTGGAGCGATGTGGGAGGGGTGTGAGACAGGTGACAGAAGGACTACCAGGGCTGGGGGGTTGGTGGTGCAGTTGCAGATGCACCCACCCTTGAGACACCAGGCAAGGTAATTTGATTCCAACCAATTGTTTTATTGATCATTACAGAATGTCTCTCTGGTGCTTCCTGCTCCCTCCCCTCCCCTGCCCCCCTTCCCCTTTTCCTAACCGTGATTCCCCTCTCCCTGCCCTCTTCCCACTCTCAGCCTACAACAGAGACCCATATCAGAATTGGATTTATCATCAATCATGTGTCATGAAATTTGTATTTTTTTGCAGCAGCAGTACAGTGCAATATATACGTCACTGTAGTACTGTGCAAAAGTCATCCTAGCTATATATATTATATATATATTATGACTTTTACACAGTACTGTACCTTGTCATAATGTTGCATCTTGTTGTCTATCTGCACTGCACGTTCCCTGTAGCTGTTACACTTTACTCTGCATTCTGTACCTCGTACTACCTTAATGCACTGAGCAATGAATTGATCTGTATAAACAGTATGTAAGACAAGTTTTTCAATAATAAACCAATTCCAGTTCTTTAGGTTCCTTGAGCTTCAGCAGTCCTTTGGGGAAGAGCGAGAGAGTGCTCCATCTTCGTGTGAAGATGTGCTTTCCCAACTTGCTTTGGTTTTGAGATGATCCTTTCTGCGTCATCTTCCCCCTCTTGATTTTATCTCTTTAGACTGACAATTTGTTTACAGGAAGAACAGAAGGGTTAAATTGCTAATTTGTACTCTGTCCGATTCCCCCCGCCCCCAGTGTGTCAAAAGTTCCAGTGTACCTGGTTTGAAGCTATCCATATTATTGACTGGAGTGTAATAAGTTTGCTGCTACTACAAACCCTGATGGTTTATAGCAGACATAAGACATGGTAGTAAACAGAAATAAGGTGTGATGAAGTTTTTAACAACACCTTTCAAGCCTTACCTAAAAGGATAGAACAGTAGGTTCATGGGAATACCATGAATTCCCAACAAGTCACACATTATCCTCACTATGGGATATGGAAAAGTAAGCAACTGGCAACGTGAATGTTGTGTCGACTTTCAGAATCCAAGAGTAATGAAGTTCTTAACTCTAGTTCTGCTTGGTGGTGAGACAATAACTGGAGCGTTGTGAGCAGCTCTAATTTAATAGAAGAAGCATTAAATTTGTCTAAGATTCTCTAGGTTAATTCATGGGTTCAGCTGTCTGTCTCATGATGTGAGATTAAGTCAGACAGGTTTATAATTCCTGGAGTCGTAGAGTCACAGAACACTGCAGCAGAGAAACATGCCATTTGGCCTGTCTGGTCTGCGCCCAACTGCTATTCTGCCTACTCCCATCAACTTGTACCTGGACTATAGCCCTCCCATCCAGGCTTCTCTTAGATGTTGCAATCGGGCCTGCATCCTCCACTTCTGCTGGCAGCTTGTTCCACACTCAGACCACCCTCTGAGTGAGGAAGTTCCTCCTCAGGTTCTCCTTAATATTTTACCTTTCACCCTTAACCTATGACTTCTAGTTCTAGTCTCACCCAACCTCAGTAGTAAAAGTCTGCTTGCATTTACTCCATCTACATTCCTCATAATTTGGTATACCTCTATCAAATCTCTTCCCATTGTCCTTCGCTCGAGGGAATAAAGTTCTAACCTACTCAATCTTTCCCTGTATCGCAGGACCTTGAGTTCCAGCAACATCCTTATAGATTTTCTCTGTATTCTTTCAATCTTAGTGATATCTTTCCCATCGGTAAGTGACTAGAACCACATAAAACTCCAAATTTGGCCTCATCAACGTCTTAGAAGACTTCAACATAACATCTCAACTCCTGTATTCAGTACTTTGATTTATGAAGGCCAGTGTGCTAAAAGCTTTCTTTATGTCCCTCTACCTGTGACGCCACTTTCAAGTAATTGGGGATCTGTATTCCCAAATCGCTCTGTTTTACCACACTCCTCAGTAGAACTATGGAGAAGGAGCTCAATGAAAGAAGCTATTCTAAGGGGCTTGAAAATATTGACACTGAGTCAAGAACTAAGAAGTCAGCCATTTAGGAACAAGATGAAGAATTTCTTCACTCACATGTTTTAGATGCGGTCCTGAAGGCAGATCGAATTGAGGGATATGGTGAATGGACAAGAAAGTGGTGTTACGGTTGAGGGTCTGCTGTAATCTCATTAAATGGTGAAGCAGGTTTAAGGGACCGAATGGCCTATTTGCAATCTATTTCATTATAATTCACTTCTGCCAGACTAGCTGCCCCCAAACACATCCAGATTATATCAGAGTAAAAAAAATACCTCAGAATCATTCTGTGGAGGCCATTTGGCTTATTGTGCCTGTCTGGGTGTTCTTTGAAAGAGCTCTCCATTGGTTTAAATCAATCACAAAATCCTGTAACCTTTTAACAACTTCAGTTAGATAACCTTTAATTTTCTAACGTGTGGAGATTAAATGGACCAAGTTTTATAATTCCTGGAATTAAGAAGAATGATCTCATTGAAAAGGCTGATTCTTAAGGGCTTGGAAAGATTGATACTATTAAGAAGCAAGAACCTGTATGGGCCTCAGTGTTGTTACTGATGGATCTCTATCTGCGCTCCATGGCTATTTTCACTTTGCTCTACTCACTGTCTAGAACTGAATGCAGTAATTCCAGCTGGCTTCTAACTAACTAAATGTTTATATAAATTATAGCACAATATTCAACCTTTTTGTATCGTAGAGGAGCAAAACCTATTTACGTGTAACCTCTTTGCATAATCAGATAACCACCATTTCTTAACACAGGCTACCAGTTTCACCATAGTACGTTACTTGAGAGGTTCTGGGAAACTGACAGACAATTGTTTCTATTGCGCTGGTATCAATGATACTCTATTAAGCAATGTAACACCTACTGATACTTCAAGCCCAACAAAACCAGCCATTGTGCTTGGGACATCCTGATTCTTTGCCGCTACGCTCCAAAAACAATAAATATGCTGGTGTTAATTGACCTTCATCAGCAGCTTTCATTACAGTACTGTGGAGATATGGTTAACGTATTGACTTTTTTTTGTTTGTGTATTTTCCAACTTGCAGATGCAAGTAAAGACAGCCTGTTTGTACCCAGCAACGGTCTCTGTACTATTTCAGGTGGGATCAGCACTGGTTATCAGAGCTTGCCTTGTATTTAGTTACCCTTTAATTGGGGGTGCTGTTGAGTTTTCGGGGGAGATTTTGTGGGAGGTTGTATTTCAATTACAAATATTGATTTTGTGAAGCAGATCCTTCTGCAACATTTAATTTTGTTCTTGTTTCAGCTACCCCTCTCATTACTGAAGACAGCACAGAATCATCCCATGGTGAGTCCAGTTAAAGCCATTAACAGATATTGGTAATTTTGTATGCTAGTCATGACCCTTCATCCACTTGCACTGGTATCTGGAATATATCCTGTTGAACCCACCAATCAACAGCTTGGTAAAATTTTTGATTATGTTTCTGAGAAGTCGCCTTGCACTTTTTTTTAGTCAAATTCAGATGCTGTAGAAATGCAAGTTGTTCGAAGAAAATAGAATACGCTTCTTTTCATGCCTTGTTAAGATCCTCCCCGTACTTGCTCTTGTTATTCAGGGGTTTAAATTTTAATTTCTGAAAACTCCTGGCACCGATAACCTGGTAAGGTTTACCAACTGAGCAACTTGTGGATCGAGAACTCAAGAGCTGGCTCCATCATCTGCATGGTATTAAACGGCTTTGTGTAGATGGCAAGCTGTGCTAGTCAAAAATGGTTTAGAATTTGCAGAAAGCTTTAATTCAGGCACTAAAGCGCCTCAGTCCAATCTCCAATTCCTGTTTCTACCAGACTTTCAGGCTCTTTGATTGCACTCAGACAGCTGTCTGCACGTTCCACTTTTCTACAGCGTCTCAGTATCCACACCCTTGGTGATATGTGGTAGAGTTTGACGTTGCCGAGCCTGTCTGGAGAGCTTGTGTTGACAAATGTTTGTTTGTGGAACAGACGCAGTCAGGCCGCCTGGTGCCTGTCTAGATTGAGTTAATGCACAATTTCAGGAGCTAACATTGCTGAGACTACTTTCAATTCCATGGAACCTCTTTATCCATTTACACCACTTTTTTTCTGATGCGTATCAGAAAAGAAAAAGGGAGAGAAGCAGAGAAATAAAGGAAAAACAGCAATGGGGAAAACCTGGATCCTTTTGAGATCTGCAACTGTAAAATGTTAAACACTTCACTCCCTCACTAATTTTACTTACACTTTCCCAAAACCTGAACATTCTGTGCTCAGGTCTTTGCTATTTGTGATGGGAAAACCTCTTGGGGAAATCCAGGAAGGGATTTTTGAGTCATTGTATTGTCTTTCACAATCTTGACTTTGCAGTGCCCGATGCAGCCAGACTTTTTTCTCTCGCCAGTTACCTGTGCCCAGCTGCTGCAGACTGGATGCATTTAGAGCTCACCGTCCTCAGAATTGCCTCTTTTATTATTTCAGTGATTCGTTCATGGGGCAAGACTTTGATGTGGAGCTCTTCATCCCACTCTGTAATGTTTCTTGCCTTTGTTTGAGTAACAAATGTTCAGTGCTTCCCTGGCAGTATCAAATTGAGGTTCTGGCTACACGTTCTCTCAGGGACCCACTTTGTCGCACCCCAGCATCAATGTTGGGCCACCCTTAACATACCAGTTATAACAGCCTGTAACATTACCAGCATCAGGAGAAAGGGCAGACCTTGACAGGAGCTAATTATGGGATTAAATTCACCTAAAACAGTGGAATTAATCTCTTGAAATGCAAGCTGAGGAATATCTAAAGAATACCAGAGCAAGGTCATGGCAATATTTCAGAAATTATGTTCCATTGAATAAGATATGTGTTTTGTTTGACAGCTTGTGGAGTTGAAGAATGGGGAGACGTACAACGGTCATCTGGTCAGCTGTGACAACTGGATGAACATCAACCTGCGGGAGGTCATTTGCACATCTCGGGTATGTGGCTCTCAATCACTGTAGTTTTTTAAAGTTATTCAGGCTGTTCACTGAACATTCAAAAGCATGACCTCAAGGCATAGGGAACATATAAATTGTGGTATGGAGCAAGGTTTTAGTGACGTGATTTGTAGGAGGAGGAGGGGGTAGAGTAAAACATAGGGCAATGGAAATATGATTCTTTCCATTCCAAGAAATCTTTGGATTTGGTCCTGGGGGTTGGATGAACTGAGAAACTCAAAATGGATACTTCTTTTGTGGGGTAAATATCTCAAGGGGAATTAAGTTGAAATTAACACCGGCCAGTACGTGATTGAATGGGGAAGGCCTTCTCCTGTTTGTGTTGCTAACAGGATTGGGTAAGAAAATGATTTTTGAGAATCAGTTTAGTTGAAACCCATGATTCATAGAACATGAGCAGGTAATGAAATATTTTGAGCACAATTATTTTGTGGCAAATCACAAAGTCTATGTCAGCGATGCCACAAAATGTTACTGGCATCAGATTCTGTATGAATACTAGTGGTGTCCTGTCACTGAAGCATTAGGCTACGGGGAACACTAACCACTACTGGCTTTGATGATTTTCCATCTGACTTGTTTGCTTTGATTTTTGTCAAGGTTATAAAGGAGACCCTGTTGATTCTAGGTAAGAATGAGGAAATGTGCTGCTCAGACTGTGGATAGGAACTGGGTAGTCACTTCACTAAGCCTCTTAGATTGATTATTTCAAAATAAAGATGCTGTGTAAAAATGTTCCCTTAATGACTAGTGTGCCCAATTTAATGTCGTTTAATCTAAATTTTACAAATTCCTCTTCAGTGTTTGGCGCCTTTGATCAGATTCTTTCACAGGCTTTACAGTACAGAAATAGACCATTCAACAGTTATGTTTCACTGAGTCTCCTTTACCCTATCATCTTGCTCTCACTATGTTCTTTAGAGAACAAAATCTTCAACCTTATGTCTGGACCACATGTCACCGTAGACCCACCAGTGATATAGTGGGAATGGTGGTTAAAAAAACAGATCTGCCAGTGACCTCCACATCCCATGAGTAAATAATTAAAACCTATACGTTAGCTTGATTTAAACACATTTCTGCCAATGATCTCGATGGCAAGTTCTACTCTCAACGCAAGAACGCTGCACTTTCTAATGCATTTATTAGTGACCATTTTCTAGTTTTGGATTCTTCCACAAGTGGAAACATATTCCTTGTCTGTGTGCCAAGGTTCCCACCTCTCGGCTGCTTAGTGAGGGCCCTTCACTGTCTCCAGTGCTCCACCCTTCTTAGATTCTAGAGATTGCAGTTTCAGTCTGTTATGAAAGTGAGATTTTCAATAATAGTAATGTTTTCCGTGAGGACTGTTACTGGAACTCTGGGCTGCCTGGGGGTGTAGGTTTAGCTCCCTCCTATGCAAAACCTTTGCTTCTCATACACAGTCATTGATGTGGGTACACACTCTGAGCCCATCCGGCCACTCATGCCTAGCTTGTCACCTAGCTAAAACCCTGAACTTTCCTGTTTAGTCAGAAAATTATACAACACCTAAAGAGACCCACAGATTTTTATTGTTAAGTCATTGTTCCAATTCCTTTTTGAAAAGTTTCATTGGAAGTGCTTCTGCCACCCTTTGGACAGCTTATTCTGGATGAGTTTCTCCTCTTCCCTTCTCTGGTTTCTTCGGCTATGTCCACACTAGACCGGATAAATCCGTAACCGAAGCTTTTTCTCTTCGTTTTGACACTCCGTCCACACTGAAATGGCGTTCTCCTCCCCCGAAAACGGAGCTTTTCAGAAACGCTCTCCAGAGTGAATAAATCTGAAAACGCCTGACATCCAGCGTAGTGTGTACGGGGTAACCGGCTATTTTTAAAACCGCTGTCATAACGTGCCGGAACAAATGGTGGTGGCAGCATAGCATTTCATTGTTTTCTTGAACACAACCTCCAACACCACAATATCTGACAATAGATGTGTAACAGCCTAATGCAACATTGTATGGAAATACAAGATAATACTGATGCAGACATGTTTTATACATTTAATAAGGTGTTTTAGTAATGTATTGCTTGTGCAAACATTCAATAGATGCAATTGTCACTTCTGCTCAGTAACTCGTTTTATTGCACGTTAAATACAGCAAAATAATACACAAAGACATGGCAAAAGTAAAGGCAAACAAATGAGTTAACAGCAAATTTCACTTTTGCCCAGTAACAAGCCTTATTGCATTTAGTTGTAGCTGTCGTCCCTTTCATTGGTAAAGAAACTATGACTGTAGGAAATGTTTCTGGACAAATGCACACCAAGTCTTTCATTTGGCAATTTCCTTTTAAGTTTTTCTAGTCTGTAACTGGACAAATGCGCACCAAGTATACCATTTCCTCTTTGCTTGTTTTCTGTGTGTCCTGCGCATACCCAGTAGGAGGAGATTCGCCCAAATATCCGTTTTAATGTGGACTGAGATATTTTCAAAAACGCCTGGTGTGGACGCCTATCATTTTTACGAGAAACCGGCGTTTTCAAAATTATCCAGTCTAATGTGGACGTAGCCTTTGTCTTCTCCCTTTATCGTCTCTAATGTGATTATTTAAATCAACTGTAAAATATCATAGCTGATTTTTGAGGTGATAATTAGAACAATTAATTGATAATCTTTTGCTTGCATGCTAATGATAGCAAGAACCATAACATCAGGCTTAATGGTTATCTGGAAAACCACCAGCAGCGTAGAGTCTGTAGATGTACCCACTTTGCTGCAATTGACTCCCATAATGGAGGCACATTCAACTACCTCAGTGCAGGAAGTTTAATCTATATTATCTGGAGCACAAAATGATTACAGGAAAGGAGGTGGTTGTTTGGATCCCAAGTCCAAAGGGGTCATGCAAGCCCCTTAATCCCACTGCCTCTGTCTCAGCACTGCAATGGATTCCTGACTCTAAATGCTGACTGTATTTTTTTAAATAGACTTTCCTCTTTTCACTTTTTTTTGTGCATTCATTCTGTGTTGTATGGTTCTGAACTCTTCTGCCAATAACAACAACTTCTCTCTATCTGTTCTCTTCTTGATTTGTTTTTTTAAAACTACCTTTTGTTACTTCTTCTCGAAATCCACCCTGGTCTAAGGAGAAAACCACAACTTCTGCAGTTAATCTGCATTACCAAAGATCTTCATCTCTGGAACCATTTTAATTTCTTTTGTGACCTCATAAACCCTTTTCATCTTTCTTGTAAAGTATTGAATGTCGGACTAGACTCCACTTCATTTGTAGCCATGATTTGTAATCATGATTTCTTTGTTTTGGAAGCTCATCCCTCTATTATAAACATTTATAATGTTGCTTGACTGGGTGCATGTGTAAGAAAGGTTTGCAGGAATATGTGCCAAACACAAGTAAATAGGACTAGCTTAGGTAACCTTGTCTACGCGGATGAGTTGGGCTGTGCTGTATAACTATGACTCTCAAGCACAGGATAATTTGTGCTTTCCCAACCTGCCCTACTATTTTCAAAGAATTTTTGAACATATGCTCTTAGACCTTTCTGTTCTTGTACCCTTTTTAAAAACACGTCTTTATAATTCATTTCTTTGTTCTTTCTACCAGAATGCAAGAAAACATGACATACTTTCACCATTAAATCTCATCTGCTAATTATTCACCATTCTGCAGTCTTGTCTGCATTTTCTTGAAGAATGTAACTATCTTTCTCAGAAACTACATGGTTTTTTTTCCTGCATTGAGAGACCCGTACGGAAATTCACCCTGCAAAACCAGCTTCCTTTTTGTTTGCTAAGGCAATACACAGGAACTTAGGATTTGTGAGATGCTTTGGAGTGTTTGTGAACGGCGTGTATTGGGTCACTGTAACTTACCACAGTAAGTCATCTCCAGGCATATCTGAGAGGGTAGGTTAATGTTCCATGTGGATTGTGGGAAGGCTGCCAATAGTTGGAGCTCTGCCCATGTCCATGAGCACCCATCTCCTAGTCTGTGTTACTTGGCTACTTCCTTGAACACGAGTTCTTTGTGTCGGTTATGCTCTGAGATATTACTACCTCCTGGTGTAACCACTGGGTGGCAGAACAGGCTTTGCTCTTGCCGCGGAACCAGTCAGATATATTTCTTTCCAGCAGCACTATGGCCTGCTGACTTGGCATCGATATCCTCCATTGGACAGGACACAATTTATGACTTCGTCACAGGCTCACAGCCTTTTGCAATATCCTAAGAATGTAAAAGGTAACATGTAAATCCCAAACCATAGTTTTTTTTATTACAATTTTTTATTGCAACACCAACAAATTACATTCAATACAACCAGTTGCAATTATATTTGACTGTTTATCCCAGCCACCCCCCAACCTTCATCACCATCCCCCCCCACCCCTCTCCCCTCCACCAACCGACTGAATAGTAGTGCATACACAGACAAAGCATTCCTATTTTAACAAAAGATCTTTAAGTTAGATACCAAATTTGTCCACATTAAGATTGTGTTTGGTCGTGCATCATTTACTCTTGCTGATGCAAGTTCCAGGTAAGAAATTTCCAAAAAGCTCCAGAGTCAGTGGGTATTTGAAATATCATGGGGAGGTTTCCAACGCTGGACTACAATCTTTTTAGCTGCAGTCAGGCCTGCCAGCCAGACTTTGTGTGTTTTTTCCGTAAGGGAAAGGTGGGAGTCGTCATTTAGAAGATGTACAGCGGGGTCCATTGGTAATTGCACCCCTGTTAGTTCTGTAAGAGTACTGATAACCTTCCCCCACAAACCAAAAACCCCTGGACATTCCCATACAACATGTATAAAAGAGTCAATGGTTCCGTGGGGGCAAAATGAGCAATATGGGTCAGGAACCAGTCCCATTTGATGTCTAATTCTCGGTGTTAAATATGCTCTATGACAACATTTCAAGTGTATATACCGATGATTTGGGTTTTTCGAAGCACCGGCAGCATTATCCCAAATCGCATCCCAGTCTAAGTCCTGTCCCAGTTCAGATATGTCCCCATCCCAGGCTTTCATTCCCGATGTAGGCATATATTTCTGGGAGTTTAATTTATCATAGATATATGACACGCTCTGTCCTGGAGCACTGTAAATCCCAAACCATAGTTAATTTTATTTCTGTTTTAGCTACTTCTTTCCCACATTACGCTGGTGTATAACACTGTGTTAGTGCTGATGGGTCTGACACTGTCACACTGGGATCAAAGATTCAAAGTGCATTTATTATCAAAGTATGTATAAATTATACGATGTTGAGATTCGTCTGCTTACAGGCAAGCACAAAACTGATTGTTCCCAATGTTGGGGGAAGTCCAGAACGAGGGGTCACAGTTTGAGGATAAAGGGGAAGCCTTTTAGGACCGAGATTAGGAAAAACTTCTTCACACAGAGTGGTGAATCTGTGGAATCCTCTGCCACAGGAAACAGTTGAGGCCAGTTCATTGGCTATATTTAAGAGGGTGTTAGATACGGCCCTTGTGGCTAAAGGGATCAGGGGGTATGGAGAGAAGGCAGGTACAGGGTTCTGAGTTGGATGATCAGCCATGATCATACTGAATGGTGGTGCAGGTTCGAAGGGTCAAATGGCCTACTCCTGCACCTATTTTCTATGTTTCTATGTAAAACAGAAACCTGAAAGAACCCAGTTTAAAAAAAGATCAACACAATGCGCGGGGGTGGGGGGGTGTTTATAAAAAAAAAACACAACACAATAAAAGCAAGCAAGGGCATTCAGAATGAAATGGAGTCCATGGACCCAGATACTGGAGCAACTGGAGTAGGCCTATAGCGGTCTCAGTTCATCACACAGCAGGGCAAATCGCCGCAAAGCTCGCTGATACAGCCGGAGCAGTCTCACAGCCTCAGCACTGTGGGGAGAGAGAGGACTAAGTGTTGTGTAGGAGTGAGTGGAATCAGCCTGACCCTTGCCTCCCATCCTGACACCCTGCCTTTTCAGTCTACTTGGGCCGGCGTTTAAATTGCCCCAACACTGGGTCATCCTCCGGCACTAGGACCTGGACCCCACAGCAGCCATACGCTCTGGGCCTGGACCTCGCCAATCAAACCGTGGCCAGCCCATTCACAACCTGTCCACATCGGCTTGGCACTTAAATCAATCCAACCTCACTCCTGTACTGGTGGAAATGGGTCAGGCACTACATGAGACTGAAGTACATTATTAGGCAGAGATGTATCTGTACTGACTATCATAAGGATTCAGCATTGGTGGGGACAGAAAAGCTCCTCTCGGTAATTTATGGCTATGTGTTGCGAAAGAACTAGCGACACCACGTAAAGTTCTAGAATTTCCACCAATGAGTTCAGTGACGTGCTGTGTAATAACTGTACTGTGTTGGTGTAGCTCCTTTATATTCTTAGTTGATTATGTTCCTGTATGTGGAGTGAAATCCTGACTCATGAAGATGCACCATATCCCCCATCCCCCAATCAAACAGATTACTGTTCCCCAACACACACCCCCACCCCATACCTCCACCCACCTCCCCACTGGTCTGATTTGTTTTGTTTTCCTCTCCCCTGCTCCACAGGATGGTGACAAGTTCTGGAAGATGCCAGAATGCTACATCCGTGGCAGCACCATCAAATACCTCCGGATCCCCGATGAAATCATTGACATGGTGAAAGAGGAGGTGCTTTCAAAGGGCAGAGGTCGAGGTGGCCTCCAGCAGCAGAAGCAGCAACAGCAGCAGAAGGGGCGAGGTGCTGGCGGCGGGGCTGGGCGAGGTGAGTCTCAGCTTGATATATAATGGGAGTGGCAGACTATGGGGTGAGGTGCTGGCGGTGGGGCTGGGCGAGGTGAGTCTCAGCTTGATATATAATGGGAGTGGCAGACTATGGGGTGAGGTGCTGGTGGCGGGGCTGGGCAAGGTGAGTCTCAGCTTGATATATAATGGCAGACTATGGGGTGAGGTGCTGGTGGCGGGGCTGGGCGAGGTGAGTTCTCAGCCTGATATGTAATGGCAGTGGCAGACTATGGGGTGAGGTGCTGGCGGCGGGGCTGGGCGAGGTGAGTTCTCAGCCTGATGTATAATGGCAGTGGCAGACTATGGGGCAGACTTGTTGCCCAGCACCTAACCATAGCCAAGGTCATGGACTATTGGTTAGACCAAAGGCAGTATTGCACAGTATAGTAATGCTCTTCACTGTTGGTAGCTCCAGCCATCTGTGATGAAAGACTATGCCCCAGCTGGGAAGCATCAGTCAGACCCCACTCTGGGCTCAGAGTGAAGGGGAAAAAATCCTCATTCAACCAGAGCTTGGGTTCTCCACTCAAAAGGCCTTCTTGGTTTATCAGTGCTATTAAGGGCAGATTTGAACTCTTATTGCAGTTGGGTTGGGGGGCACAGAGATTACAGAGCACCCAGTGTTTCTGATCACTTTCTGATACCCCTACCCCCACCAGTTTTTACAGTCTTGGGATGTATCATAGCACCTCATAACCAATGCCATCATTATCATCAAAATACGTAAAATATGCAGTCACTTCCCACAAACCCTAGTGAACAGTTTATATTTTTAGTAATGTTCTTTGAAGGATAAGGATTGGCTTCCAATACAGCCAGGCTAAGCCACTTGCTGTTTACAATAGTACCATAAGCTGTTTGATGCTACCTGAGAGACAAGGCCTCAGTTTAATATAAAAACAGAAAATGTTGGAAATATTCAGCAGGTTGGACAATATCTCTGAAGAGACAAACAATTGTTTCTCTTTATTTCTCCCAGCTGTCTGACCTAATTATTCATAGAATTTTGTTTTTTTTTCCTTTTTGTTTCACTATTTCAACATCTGCAACTTTATTTTTGCCTTTCAGCTCAGTTTAATATACTGAAGTTGCATTGCCTTAATAACTGATATGTCATCCTGGATTACTGTGCTCATTCTCCAAATTGGAGAGGACACGGGATCTTCTGATTCCCATAAATTTTATGACTAATACTCAGCTAAAACTTGGGCTGGCTGGGACTAATTCCTCAGTGGGAGAGTGGGGAATTCAGGGGTCAGTGGAGCCAGTTTACCATCTAACCTGTTGGGGAAACCAGGAGTCGGGGGACCCAGCACCACAACTATGCTGTAGATCTTTAGTGGGACCTACTCCTCAGGCTGAATTTGTTTTTACTCTGGGTGTTCTGAAGGTTGCAGATTGAGCTCAGTGTAACCCAGTACTTTTCACTGTCAACAGGAGTGTTTGGTGGCCGTGGTCGAGGGGTGGGCGGAGCAAACCGAGGACAAGAGAAGAAACCAGGAAAACTATCGGGAGTGAAGAAGCAGTGAGGAGAGCAACAAGTGTGTGTTTGTGCGCGTGCGTGTGTGCGTGTGTGTGTGTGTGTGTGTGTGTGCGTGCGTGTGTGTGTGTGTGTGTGTGCGCGCGCTCATCCACTAGCTTCTGATGGTCTTTGCTTTCTGTATAAATTGTGTACATGAGTGACAAATCCACGACTGGAGATTGGTTACCTGGGTTTTGTAAATTATAAATAAATTGTGTTTGAAGGGAGTCTAAGGAGCAGATTTCTTTACCGGCAGTTTGCAGCTTAACCAGCAATAACACTTTTTTGAATTTGAGAGACTGGAAATTAAGTTTATGTAGTCCAAGGATGGAGGCTGGTACTCTATCGCTGAGCAATGGGGCACTTGATTTAGAGTTCTGATCCTTTTGGTTCCAGTAGCTGTGCGCAGAGAGAGCTTGAAAATGTTCTGATGTCTGGGTGGCCTACTGGGAGTGTTAATCCAATAGCAAAGCTGTCAGTTGTTGCTCTGTTATTACAGCCTCTCCCATGGATCAAGCTGCACCTCGGCCCACTGTCACTATACATGCTCTGTTTATTCAGAGAATTTTTAGACGGGAGCAGTTGCCAGGCCATGATTCATCTGGGTGTGTTCTTGTATTTATCCTCCGAGATATGTCAGCTTAGAATTGCTGTTCTGCTTTGGATTGAAAGCAGGAGCTTGCGTTTCTGAACCCCCCAGCCTTAGGCTTACCTCAAGCCTGCCAGTCACGATGATGTGACACCTGCCAGCTGCTTCCCATCACACTCACTGACTCCAGAATACATTCTTCATGGACATAAATCCCCCTGCTTAGCCACAGATCTTGATGCCTTTTTTCAAACACTTAATCCATTCTCTGACCTTTGCCCTTGCAATTGGTGACACAAATGGAAATAAGTATTGAAGTTTGGTGTTGGGGGAAGATTGGGGGTTTGGAATTGTTTTAGTGGGACAGTCAAAGCTTATTTTCCCCCTCCACCCACTTCTGAGATGCTGAACGTCCACCCCTATCTCTCCCACTCATCTTGGGCTAATTCAATCACAAGTTGTGGCTCATGTAGACACTCAACAGCTGCCTTTACTTACTGTCAGTATTTGATTTATTGAAGCTTATCTCTCGTGTTCTGTGAACACTAAGCAGTGAGCAGGGAGGGAAACCCTCAAAAGTGACAGTTCTTTAAACAAAATATTCTAACAGTGAAATGCTGTGCATTTATGAGTTGGTTTTGCACAGACCTTGGACATAGGAATTAACTACCTGGAATGGTAGGGTTTCCTGGAGACTGGACTATCCAGTTCCAGTTGGTTATCACTGATTTTGGTTAAGTATCTGTGAGCTTGGTGTGGATGGGAACAGAGTTTGTCAAATCATTCATTCTTGGTTAATAAGGAATTTCAAACCTGTAGCTAGACTTTTGTGTGAGGTACATACAAATTCATATTGCATCTACCAATCCAAGTTTTTTTTTGGTCAAACAGTATATTCCACCCATTAAACAGATAAAGGAAAAGCTGTTGCCAAGTAACAAGAACACCACAGCAACACAATATCAACAAGATTTCTCTGGAGGATCCTGGAAGGGAGGGATGTTGGACTCGGAGGACTCTGTTTGAGTGGGAGGTGGGTTCAATGAAAATGGGGAAAATACCAAAATGAGACAACTTGTCCGGCAAGCAGTTCAACAAAGTAGGAACCATGCCCCAAGGTAGACAGGAGATCCTCATCTTGGAATGCTGTCTGTAGCGGTGTTCCCTGGACTCGGAATACTGTGTGGAAACCCTACCAGCACAACCTGAAACATTGACAACTCCTTTCCTCCCACAGATGCTGTTTGACCTGCTGAGTTCCTCCAGCAGATTGTTGCTGTAGATTCCAGCATTTGCAGTCTCTTGTCTTCAGCTGGGGAATTTAAATTAATTAAATAAATCTGAAATTTAATTATATGAAATCTCTCTCTTCGGTTGTCCATCGAAATCCGATGAAGATGTCCACTGCTTTAACAGTGAAATCTTTGACTATACAGTCCTATCCTGGACCCACAAGCTGTATTGCAGGTGGGACATGTAAGTGGTGGCAACCACAGCTGCATTTCTCCTGGCTCTCTTCTGCTGTCTTCTGGTTGTTCTTTCCATCTCCAGAATACGAACCCCGTCCCTACACAGCTGACGCCAAGTGGTACGGTCAGCAGCAACATCCTCCAGGTCCTCAGGTCTAATCTTGCACTTCCTTAAAGCATTCTTCATCTGATCCTTATAGTGCTTCTTGGGCCCTCCAGCTGAGGGTCGACCATGATGTAGCTGACTGTATAATTATATACTAAATCACACTAGCTATGAAACCACTAACATACTTCTGGGGGGGTGGGGGTTGGAATCTGTTAACTTAACCTAGCCATCTGGAAGTCCAAATCTCTCAAAGTGGATTGTTCATTATTGCTGCCTCTTTTAATGGATAATTTGGATGAACAATAAATGCCAACACTGCCAGTGATGTGAAAACCCCTTGAATGGATAAATGATAATGATAAGAAAGACAGAGTTCTTCACTGTGCTTATATTGTTTAGATTTGGATTAGTAGACAGTGTGTCACTATATCACACAATGACAGACCCAGTGGTCTTCTGGATGACAGGGACCCCACCTTCACTGTGCCCATGTTAAACAGTGATGAACTTATACTCACCAATCTTGTATCTTAATCTCACAAACAATAGTATTATAGGGGAATAGCATTGACTTGGTTTTTCTCCTTCTAAGTTTGCTGCCTGGCCTGATGAACATCACCCAGAATTTTCTTCATTCCGATTTCCAAAATCTGTTTTTTTTTTTGGCATTTAGTCCATCCTGTCCCGGCGTGTGAAGTCTGGCCGTGGTGGATTGAGCGGAAGAGACCAATTAATGGTCCAATGGTCAAGAAGGCAGGCCAGCAGGCGTTGGTGGAGCGCTAAGAGCACGACAAGGCACTTAGACATCCTTGTCATCCACTACAAGAGGTGGTGATCTCTCTAAACTCACTCGACAGAAAGCAAAGGTAAACCAGTGCTGTAACCTGCCACGAACATGATTTCCTAACATGTCAGAGTGGCGTGGAGGGAAATCGCCTGCCAAATGGAAATTCCAGATGCAACCTAACGACGACGTCCTCACTAGTCCCTTATCCCAGGAGTTTGCAGGACAGGCCTGTGCCACAAGTATTGAGCCCCTGTGTTGCATGTGATAGATCTGTACTTGCCTGGATTGTACCCTAGTGTTATAGTAATCCAACTTTGCACAGTAACATGAGTACACTAATACTGATCCAAGCCTTGCACATCATGAATTGAACTGGGTAGGACAAGATTATGTAGGTAAATAATGTTTCTCCAGGCTTTCTGTTCTCCTCAACCCTGTTTCTCATTTTTGCATTTTGCATTTCCCATGGTTGGGTTTGTCGAGTGAAATTGTGTGTTGACAGCAGTCACACCCCAGACATCATTTCCCAGGCAATTTATCTTCCATTTCTGCTCCAGATAAACCAGTTGGGACAGATTGTTCATGCCCAGAGAAGTAGCAGGTGGGTAATGACTAATAATAAGACTCTGAATGTTTAGTATGATGATATGAGTTTGATCAGTGCTTTCTGCTTCTGGTTGAAATGATTGACATGTAATTTTGTGTCTGAGAAAGGGAATAAGTCCAGTTTTAAAGACTTACTGGGTGTAGACTTGTAAAGGCCAAAGACCACCTGTACTTCAGATGCAGATCGACCTTTGAATGTTTTCACTCAGTGCCCAATTCAAGCCGTGTGTCAAAATTGGGTTATTTCACATGCTGGGCTGATGTTTCTGACATTTACTCAGTTCAGTCAGAGCCAAGTAATTTCCCTTTTCTTTTTAAACTGTTCCGGTTTTTTTGGAAAGAGGAAGTGAGAATTTTAAGGTTTGTAATGTGATCCCGGTTGCTTCCCTTAACTTCATGTATTTTCCAACCCACTTTGAATTTTCTCACATCCTGTTGTGTGCACTTCTTTGTCTGGTTAAATCCATGTTACAGACAAGAAGTTGGCTCTTGTATAGCTCCATGCCTGGTATGGGACAGGAGGAAGACTGCTAAGGTGGAGTAGATTGATATTATTCTGTCAACACTAACAGGTGCAGAACAGCCAGCTGGGTGAATGTGTCTCATTAAGAATTGTGATGATAGAATCTCTGTCCTGATCTTACCTTGGAAACTTTTGAATAAAAAAAAATACATTTATAGAGTGCATTTCACCACAAAAACACTTCACTACAGATTATGTTGTTTTGTGGACGGTTATAGAAACTGCAGCAGCCAGTTTGTACGCAGCAAAATCCCATAAACACCAAAATCAACAAACTGGTCAATCACAGAAGATGATTGTCATGTGAATTTTAAAACAACCTTCCAGGTGAGAATTATGCTGTACCTGATGAATGTAAATTAGGTAGGAAACTAGGATTGAGTGATAATTTTATTCATGTTTAGCAGGGCTTTCTGTACGACCAATGATTAGCTCAACCTTGTTACTGGCCTTCCAAATATACACTGGCCTGTAATACTTGTTTCTCCAATACGGCAGCATATTAACTGGCACTGGACAGTGTCAACTAATGTCTTTAAAAACAAATACTGGAAACACTTGGCAGTTTAGGAAGCATCTACAGAAAGTGAAGCAGTTTATTCAGTGTCTGGGCCAGGAATCTACATCAGAACTGGGAAAGAAAGAAATCAAGTTGGGTTTTAGGAAGACTAGAAGGGAAACTAGAAGCCACCAAAGGTGAATAAAAGAAAAGGAAAGACAAGACCCACCAACGATCAGAGGAAAACTTATTCAAAGTTAGTATTCCTGGAAGAGAAGTTGACAGTAAATGAAAATAAAACAAGTACAATTGCTAGAAATACTAAGCAAGCCAGGCAGCATCTGTGGAAAAAGAAAGTTAATTTTTGGTTTCAGGTCCAGGATTCTTCATTAGAGAGAGAATGAGTTAGTTCACAGCAATTGCAGTTGTTTTTTTCTGTCAACTGACATTTTGTTCTGTATCACAAATCCCTCTGACCAGGATTGGCTGCAAAATCATCCCTGCTGCAGGGATTCAGCATGTGGGGAGTCCATCAAGGTAGAAAACAAAAAGCTTGCATTCCACCTTCAAACAGTCCATCCAGTCTAACTCCTCACATTTTTCTCCCTCCACATCTTCCTCATTTACAGCAATATCCTAGAGATGTATCAATGATCCCTGTTGAATTGGCAACTGTAGTTCTACATCTGTCATGCCTGTACAGGGAAAGGGAAGGAAGAGGAGGAGTGTGAGGGAAATGTTGGATTAAGTTTTAATTTACCAATCCACATACTAATCCAATCCAAGGATGTGCAGTTTGTGCAGAAATGGCATTTAGATGAAATATCAGCCTTGATCTTGTTGGTGGAACTGATTGGCCTAATGCTTCTGTTCCTGATGTGTTCACACAATTGCTGCAGTACACAGCTTTCAGGTCCAATCTGCGCTTCTATTTAGCTGCCTTACTGAGTGGGATTTCCAGCCTCTCTCAACCCCTGCTGCAGAGAATGCAGTCATCAAAAGATGTCAGTGTTGCCATGGTGTTAGATGCTGGCTTTTCTGTCATAGGCTGCTGCTGATGCAGGCAGAGCTCTAAGGTAATAGTCTCCAGGCCCAGATTATTTTTAGCTTTTGTTCAGAAATGGCTGTTTGTCAGATGACGTCTGAGTCTGACGCACTTGATGACATCTGAGCCTGATCCATTCCTAGGATGTGTCTGGAGAATGATGTGGAGATCAGGGCACAAACGATCAGCCCACCAGATTTATGTCTTTATTCATGTAACTTCTTTACTCTGAAAACTGACTGACTCAAAGTTCAGCTTTACATTCTCCATTTTTGCCACTGAAAGTGATTATTGGGGGTGGGGGGGCAATAAGAATCATGAGGTTTTAATGTGAAGTCGGAGGGCTGGCCGGAAAATAGCAGAGGGATTATGTTCCACTGGAAAAGTGAGGGTACAAGTTGTTCTTTAGTAGGGAGAATAGAAAAGCAGAAAATCCTCTTAATGGTATGAGAGGAATGAATGTTCGGATATACCAGGCTGTCCTTGATCAAAAAGCACAAAATTAGTGTGTCTGTACATCTTGTACATAGGGAAGTAAATGGCATGTTTGGTCTTAATTGCAAGATGAATAAAGTATAAAGAGACTTGCTACATCAGGGTCTTAGTGAACTCACAAATGGAGCACTGGTAATAGCTTTGATCTCCTTGCTTGAAGTGACTGGTTCATCTGGAAAGACTGAACAAATTGAGGCTATTACTCTCTGGAGACTAGAAGAGTAGCAGGATGCTTTTTGAAAATGATTTTGAGAGGGTAACACTGTAAAAATGAATCCCCTGGTGCATTAGAGAAGGCACAGTTTTAAAGGAAAGAGATGAGGAGGAATTTCTTTCCAAGTTTGAACCTTTGGAGTTCTCTACCCCAGAGAGCTGTGAAGGATGAATCACAGTGCTTTCAATCCAGTCTCAATATAGATGACTGCCAAAAAAGGCCAAGTCAATGTCCCAGCACTGTGCTTGACCTTTCTCACCCCATTGCTGTACTTCATCTCCTAGCCTGCTTCCTACTGGTGTGGGACTGTACTTCAGAACAAATGGAGAAACTTCAAACAAGTCACCTCCACTCCAGCAGAAAGATCACCCCAACTTAGGCTGTACTGTGCAGACAATGCATGCACATACGCATATTCGGAGGCTCATCCAGTGATCCAAACAAGTGCAGATCTCATGGTCTATCGAGCAACAATGATCCCTGCACTCTTACTTGTTTCTGTGGCATGGGCTTGTAGCACAATTTGTGGGGACCCCTGTTGTGCTCAAAAGGAATGAGGAACATTCTGGAAGGCAATAAATTTTCGAGTTGGAAGAACACACAAACCCATTCTAAATGGCTGTGGGAGCACCCACCGTTCCAAGCTGCCAAGATTTCTTTCTCCAGCTGTGGAAGAGTCTTTGTGCCAAACTGGCCTTATCAGTCACCTCAGAACTAATTAAATCAGAGTAGAAGGGTGCTCTTTGATCCTGAAGAACTGCCTAAGAAGATATAAAAGGGTCAGTTGTCAGTGGAATTGGTGCTCTACTGAGAATCAATAACAGTGCAACCTGAATCTTAATAACAGTCTTTGATGCAGGGGTTCCTAACGTTTTTATGCCATTAGCTGAGGGGGCCATGGACCCCATGTTGGGAACCCCTGCTTTAGTGAGAGTGTATATTAAATAGGGACCCTTACCCAGTGAGTGTAAGTGTTTTGCGGATTCTACCACACAGTGAGAGCCCATATCCCAGAAAGAGTCTCTAAGACCATTAGGCTGTTTGACCAATCTAGTTTGCTGCGCCATTTTATCATGGCTGACCCAATTATCCTCCCAGCCCCAATTTCTTGCCTTCTCCCCGTATCCCTTCATGTCTGACCAATCAAGAAACTATTAACCTCTGCCTTAAATTTACATAAAGACTGGACCTCCCCAGCTGCCTGCACATACGATCCCACAGATTCACCACTCTCTGGCTAAGAAATTCTCCTCACCTTCGTTCTATAAGTATGCCCCTCTATTCTGAAGCTATGTCTCTAGTCTTGACTCTCCCACCATAGGAAGCATCCTCTCCACATCCTTTCACCATTTGATAAGGTTTCAATGAGGTCGCCCATCATTTTTCTGAATTCCAATGAATACAGGCCCAGAGCCATCACTCTTCATATCCTGAAATCATTTTTGCGAACCTCCTTTGAACCTGCTCCAGTTTCGGCACATCCTTTCTAAGATGAGGGGCCCAAAACTGCACTCAATTCTCCCAAGTGAGGCCTCAGCAGTGCCTTATAAAATCTCAATATTACAGCCTTGCTTTTATATTCTAGTCCTCTTGAAATGAATGCTAACATTGCATTTGCCTTCCTCATCACAGACTCAACCTGCAAATTAAACTTTATGGAATCCTGCACAAGGACTCCCAAGTCTCATTGTGTCTCAGGGTTTTTTTTGCATTTTCTCTTAATTTAGAAAATAGTCAACTCTCATTTTTTCTACCAAAGTACAAGACCACACTGACTTCCTGACTCTATTCCATTTCTGTATTCTGCTATTTCTTTGCCCATTCTCCTAATCTGTTTTATGTCCTTCTGTAGCCTCTGTACTTCCTCAAAACTATCTGCCCCTCCACTGATCTTCATATCATCTGAAAACTTTGCAACAAAGCCATTAACTCCATCATCCATGTCATTGACATATAACGTAAAAAGAATCCATCTCAACTCAGACCCATTTAGAACACCACTAGTCACCAGCAGCCAACCAGAAAAGCTCCCTTTATTCCCACTCTTTGCCTCCTAAGAATCAGCCACTGCTTTATCTGTGCTAATATCATTCCAGTAATATCATGGGCTCATAGCTTGGCTTGTTAAGCAGCCGAGTGTGGCACCTTGTCAAAGGCCTTCTGAAAATCCAAGTACGTAACATCAGCCGATTCTCCTTTGTGTATCCTGCTAGTTATTTCTTCTAAGAATTTCAACAGATTTGTCAGGCAAGATTTTCCCTTGAGGAAACCATGCTGACTACAGCCTATTTTAACATGTCTCGTGTTCCTCCAAGCATCCTGACACCTCATCCTTAATAATCGACTTCAGCATCTTCCCAACCACTGAGGTCAGACTAACTGGCCTATAGTCTCCTTTCTTTTGCCTCTCTCTCTTCTTGAAGAGTGGAGTGACATTTGCAATTTTCTGGTCTTCCATAACCATTCCAGAATCCAGTGATTTCTTGAAAGATCATTATTAACGCCTCCACGATCTCTTCAGCCACCTCTTTCAGAACCCTGGGGTATATACCATCGTGTCCAGGTGACTTGTCTGCCTTCAGACCCTTCAGTTTCCCAAGACCCTTCCCTCAAGTTATGGTAACTTCACACACTTCATGACCCCTGACACCTGGAACTTCCACCATACTGTTAGTGCCTTCTACAGTGAAGACTGATGCAAAATAATTATTCAGTTCATTCGCCATTTCCTTGTCCCCCATTACTACCTCTCCAGCATCATTTTCCAGTGGTCTGGTATCCACTCTTGTCTTGCTTTTACACTTTATGTATCTGAAGAAACTTTTGGTATCCTCTTTTATGTTATTGGCTACCTTACTTTCTTACTCCATTTTTACCTTGTTAGTGACTTTATTAGTTGCCTTCTGTTGGTTTTTTAACCTCTAACTTCCTACTAATTTTTGCTCTATTATATGCCCTCTCTTTGGCTTTAATGTTGGCTTTGACTTCTCTTGTTAGCCATGGTTGTATTCCCTTTCCTTTAGAATACTTCTTCCTCTTTGGGATGTATATATCCTGTGCCTTCTGAATTGCTTCCAGAAATTCCAGCCATCACTGTTCTGCCATCCATGCCAGAGTTCTTTTCCAATCAATTCTGGCCAACTCCTCTGTCATGCCTCTGTAATTCCCTTTACTCCATTGTAATACTGATACATCTGACTTTAGTTTCTCTTCAGATTTTAGGGTGAATTCGATCATATTATGATCAAAACCTTCCAACCCTATGTCACCTCTTTCTAATGATTTGATTTAATTTTTTATCAACAGAGCAACACCGCCCCCTCTGCCTTCCTGCCTGCCCTTTCGATACAATCTGCATCCTTTGGACATTAAGCTCCCAATTATAATCTTCTTTCAGCCATGAGTCTGATCCCTACAGTATCATGCCTGTCAATCTGCAACTGCACTGCAAGTTCATCAACCTTATTCTTTGTACTGCGCGCATTCAAATACAACACCTTTGGGTAAACTTTGAATGTTACTCTGTACAAGGGTTCTCATTGGTTTCCATTTTAGGAACTTCGCTTCCCTTTGTTCTCTCTAAATTGAATAAATTAATTGTTAATCCAATAGTTAAACAGACATTACGAATATGGTTTCAATTTTGTAAATTTTTTGGTTTGAACAAACTTATTTTATCAAGCTCTATTATATCTAATTTTTTTTCCAACCCTCTGTTATGGATCAAGCCTTTTTGATATGGAAAATGAAGGTATAACATGTTTTCGTGACTTATTCTTCAGTAACTGTGTCATGTCTTTTGAACAGTTGTCCAATAAATATAATTTGCCCAGATCCCATTTTTTTTTAGATTTTTACAAATAAGGAACTTTTTAAATACTATGCTACCTACTTTTCCGACTTAATATCATGGAAAAAATTAGGTTTAAATCCTTATTAGAAAGGTTTAATAACAACTATTTATGATATAATTATAAAATTACAGCCAGGTATATCTGATAAAATTAAAAATGAATGGGAAAGGGAACTTCAACTTCACTTACCTATAGAGAAATGGGAGAAAATTTTTCAATTAGTTAGCTTTTCCTCTATATGTGCTAAACATACGTTGATACAATTTTAAGGTGGTGCATAGGGCCCACATGTCTAAAGAAAAACTAGCTCGTTTTTACTCTCATACAAGTCCTGTTTGTGACAGATGTCATCCTGAAGTAGCTTCTTTGACTCATGTGTTCTAGTCTTGCCCTATTTTGGAAAGATATTTTTGATAGTAGAACAATTTTGCGCATTGATTTACAACCTCACCCTATTACGGCAATTTTTGGTTTACCGATGATGGAACATAGTTATTTATCCTCTTTAGCTCGTGGGATGATTCCATTTGTCATATTAATGGCTAGAAGATCCATTTTATTGAATTGGAAAGAGACCAACCCCCCCCCCCCACTACACTTCAATGGTTTTCCCAAACTATATCATGTTTAAATTTAGAAAAAAATCAGAAGTGTCATTTTTGATCCTTCGGTTAAATCTGAAGAGACTTGGAAGCCATTTATTCAACACTTTCATATGATATAGTTTGACTTTCCCAAATTCTTTTTTATTAACCTAAAATATATGGACAGAGGAGCAGAGTTCATGACAGATTGTATTCGATGTAATATATTAGCCGAGCCTTGTTTTGTTTAGATGAGTTATTGGTTTAGTTTAGTTCTTTTTCCTTAATTTTTTGTTACTTTGGAGTTATTTTTTCATGTGATTTTTTTTTCATTTTTCCTTTTATCATGATTAACTATATTGAGAGTTTGGTGGGGGGGTCTATTATACTTGTATTATCTGTAGCTTTACTTGCATATGTCTATTACCAATAATGTAATTCCAATCTCTTTGTATTACTACTGTTACTATGTTTATGAACTTGAAAATTAATAAAAAGATTAAAAAAGAAAGAAATACAAACACCTTCAGTCCTGTATTCACCCTTCTTGATTTTGTCCACCTTTTACATTGCAACTCAGCCTGTTAACTACAATTTTGCCCTATAGTGAGGGCCTCTCCCTCACTACACATCACCTCCATTTGTAAACCAGCTACCTCACCTTCAGCACTATTATCCGCCTTTGCTACAATACTTCTTGCATTGAAATATACGCAGCTCAGGACACTAGTCGCACGATGCTCAACCTTTTGATACCTGACTTCTCCTGAGGTCTTACCTCCATGGCCTCTCCACTAACTGTTCTGACACTCTGGTTCCCATCCTCTGCAACTCTTAAGTCTTGTGCTGAACTAAGAATTGGTGTTTATGGGGCCTGTATCTCAGTGAGTGCATCCACCACAGGGTGTTTGGTCAGTCCAGATTCTGACAAACTATTTCTGAGAAGAACTTATTAAAACTTCTGCACTGTTTAAATATATTCAATATTGCTTATTGTGTGGTATTGCTAATAGCTTGGTTAATTAGTCACAGTTTGAGCAGTCTTATGATTGGTAATTAACTTTGGCCATTAACTCAAAAATGTGCACTTGTACCCAAAATGTATAAACCATTTGCTGCCATTGTGGAAGTCACTGACTGCTTTACTGTAACCACATACATCAGTAGAGTGTGAAGTCAGTTTCCTTTTTAACCCCTTTCTGACCACAGCTAGTTAGGAGATTAAATTAAATCATTGTCAGAGCCAATGATCAGGTACCACTATTTAGTAGATATCTTGATGAATTAAAGAGAGAACTTGATTTTGAATCTAGTGGAAGCAATATGCCAATGAAAGTCAACATATACGGAACTAGAAGTCAGTGAGAACCAGAAGTTAGTTAAGGTAATAGCGTTTTGCATTACCATAAACCTCTATTTGAATGCAAGTTCAGTAATAAAAGAGTTAAACAAGATTGTAATATGCTGCACCCATTAGGCCTGCCCTGTGAATAAATATCACTCCACCCCGCAGTCTCTGAGTGGAAATGTATCAGAATGTGAACCAGATGTTCGGGAATCCCCAAGCCAATTAGCATGGAAACACAGATAATGTCAAGCCTTCTTGAAACTTTGCCACAAGGCCCCGTGTCAGGGTGTGTGACAAACAAAACTATCCTTCCCACAACTACGTCAGGTTTCTGTACCGCAAGGTTGTGAAATCTTTCAGTTCCAAGCACGGGTCACAACAACATTTGAAGAATTAAGCTGCACGGAAGTAACAGTGGGGCAGGCAGCCCCATAATTTGAGATGATCTCTCTGCTGATCTAAAATTACCTGAGAATATAATGACCGATCTGTCCATTTACAGTGATTAAAAGAAAACTGTAAATGTGCGATTAATGAAAAACGTATAGTTTAGAGCAGCAATGCATCAGAAAATATCTAGGAGGTTAGGCTCTGAATTAGTATTTGCTTTCCCTGAGTTAATACAATAGATGCTGTCACTGTAAGCTAATACTCTGTTTTGGGGATTTGTATTTCATTGTTTTGGGCTAATATTTATGACTCTGATAAAAATTTTGGGATCATATTACATTTCTCTAAATTATAAGCGCTCTTTCCTGGGCTGGTTTAGGGCGGGGGTTCCCAACTTGGGGTCAGCTTTCTTGTTGCGTTAGATTCATTCTGTATACTAGTACTCTGCCACCCTATGGTAATACTTAGAGCTAGTATTCTTGCCTGGGATCAGTGCTCTTAGTATCCTGAGGTGGTGCTCTGTTGCTCTTAGCATACGCTGTTTTGTCTCCAACTCGTATTTAATTGCTCTGGGTTTGTATTCTGCTTGCCGTGTAACCCCATTGTTTTCTTTGCAGTATCCTGTCTGATATTGGAAAAAGTACCTAAATTACTTGTGGGTTTCAATCACACACCCCCTATACATCTGCGTTGCTGTTGTGTTTCCACAGGTCTAAGAACAAAGCAGGGTTCCCATGCAGTTTATCAGTGAAGATTATGAGGGTGGGGGAGAGACACACAAGACAAGGAACAACATCATCATTTTTTTTTACAACAACTTTAAGTTGTGGAGAGAAGCACTACAAGGGTTTTACGCAGGAGTGTATTCAAACAAGAAATTAATTCCCTGTCACTTAAGGCAATAATTTGTCATTTATGATCAAAAGACTGATTAATGTGGTGTTTAAGGATCATTTTCAGAAAGAGGGAGAAAAAGAGGGAACTGAAGACCAAGTCAGATGAAGACATCTGCACTAGTCAAGGAAGAATTAAATTTGGCTCTGATTCAAAGTGAAGGTTTAGAGATCTTTAGGAATTTTAAGAGTAGAGCAACTTGCAAGGAATGGGGGCAAGACAATTGAAAATCAGAAGAGAATTGTAAACTTACCTAATCAGGAATCACTAGATCAGCAAGTTCAGGGATGATGGGTGAATGGGACGATACAACTTGGGACGTAGTGACAGTTCAGAATTACTGAGAATAATATCAAGAAAGCTGCAATACATAGTCAAGTCTGGAGATAACATTGCCGGAGTTAAGGCTTTCAGCAACAGGTGAGAAAACAATACTGGGAAGGAAAATCAAAGGAACTATAGGTGCGGGAGATACTTGGCAGGTGAGGCTGCCTTTGTGGGAAGTGGAACAGGGTCAAAGTCTCAGATCATAAACCCTTCATTGGAATGTTCTGATGAGGATCTTTGACCTGGAACTCTGGCTCCGTTTCTCTTCCCGCAGATGCGGCCTAATTTGTTGAGTATTTCCAGCATTTTCTATTTTTGTCTGAGGGCTGTACCAGGTTGGGTGGTGGGGTGGTGAGTGATTAGAGGGAAAGAAAATAACGGTTCCGCTGGTGACAAAGGCAGGGGTAGATACAGCTATACAATCAATAAAAATGTGTTAAATGGAGTGAATGATTTGAAAGAGTTGGTGTAAGAAATGATTAGGAGGAGAGCTTTTGCCAGGGTAAGGAAGAAGGAGACAGGGCTGGCTGGAGGTAGGGGGAAGACTGAAACGAGGAACATAATATAAGAAATAGGAGTGGAAGGAAGCAGTTTGGTCTTGTGAGCGTGCTCTGCCGTTCAGCAAGATTGCAGCTGACCTTTCACATTAAATCCATTTTCCTACCCAAAATAAATGTCAAAATAGCATTTTATTCCTGTAATATCCATAAATCTAATGATACCTGTGTCGATATAGTCAGAGAGAGAGAGCCCCTACAGTCCTATTGGATAAAAAATTCCAAACATCCTCAGTCCTCGAGTGAAAAAATTTATCTTCATTGTTCAAGAAAGGGAGTAGAGATAACCTAGGAAATTATAGCCCAGTGAGTCTTACTTCAGTGGAGGATAGTTGTTGGAAAAGATCCTGAGAGGCAGCATTTGGAGAAATATAATCTGATTAGGGATAGTCAACATGGCTTTGTGAAGGGCAGGTCATGCCTTACGAGCCTGATTGAATTCTTTGAGGATGTAACAAAACACAGTGATGAAGGTACAGCGGTAGATGAAGTGTATAGGATTTCATTAAGATGTTTGATAAGGTTCCCCACACGAGGCACACTTAGAAAGTAATGAGCCATGGGATCCAAGGAGACCTTGCTTTGTGGATCCAGAATTGGCTTGCCCACAGAAGGCAAAGGATGTTTGTAGATGGTTCGTATTCTGCTTGCAGAATGGTGACCAGTGGTGTTTCATAGGGATCTGTTCTGGGATCCTTTCACTTTGTGATTTTTATAAACGACCTGGATGAAGAGTGGAGGGGTGGGTTAGTAAGTTTGCTGATGAAACAGAAGTTGGGGATATTGTGGATGGGCTGAGGGGTTGTCAGAGGTTACAGCGCGACATTTATAGTACGCAGAACTGGGCTGAAAGTGGCAGATGGGAGTTCAACCCAGGTAAGTATGAAGTGGTTCATATCGGTAGGTCAAATTTGAAGAAAGAATATAATATTTATGGTAAGACTCTTGGCAGTGTGATCTTGGGGTTCGTGTCCATAGGACACTCAAAGCTGCTGCGCAGGTTGACAGTGTTGTTGAGAAGGCATATGGTGTGTTGGCCTTCATCAACTGTGGAATTGAGTTCAAGAGCCGTGAGGTAATGCTACAGCTATATAAGACCTTAATTAGACCCCACATGAAGTTCCAGTCACCTCACTACAGGAAGGATGTGGATATTATAGTGAGAGTGCAGAGGAGATTTACAAGGATGTTGCCTGGATTGGAGAGCATGCCTTATGAGAATAGGTTGAGTGAACTTGGCCTTTTCTCCTTGGAGTGACAGAGGATTAGAGGTGACCTGATAGAGGTGTATAAGATGATGAGAGGCATTGATTGTGTGGATAGCCAGAGGCTTTTTCCCCAGGGCTGAAATGGCTAACACGAGGGGGCACAGTTTTAAGGTGCTTGGAAGTAGGTACAAGGGGGATGGGGGATGTCAGGGGTGAGTTTTTCACACAGAGAGTGGTGGGTGCATGGAATGCACTGCCAGTGACGGTGGTGGAGGTGGACACAATAGGGTCTTTTAAGAGACTTTTATGTACATGGAGCTTAGAAAATATAGAGGGCAATGGGGTAGGGAAATTCTGGGCAGTTTCTAGGATAGGTTACATGATCAGCACAACATTGTGGGCCAAAGGGCCTGTAATATGCTGTATATTTCTATGTTCTGTGTTCTATTTCAATCCTAAATGGCTCACCCCTCTGATTAGGGTTGTGCCTTGATAATGATCAGAAGTTGCAAGGAAAAGTTTGTGAATCCTTTGCAATTACCTAGCTTCTGCATTAATTACTAATAAAATGTGGTCTGGTCTTCATCTAAGTCACAATAATAAACAAACACAATCTGCCTAAACTAATAACACACAAACAATTGTACTATTCATGTCTTTATTGAATACATTGTTTAATCATTTACAGTACAGGCTGGAAAAAGTATGTGAACCTTTGTATTTAATAACTGGTAGAACCTCCTTTAGCAGCAATAACCTCCACCAAATGTTTCCTGTAGCTGCTGATTAAACTTGTACAATGGCAAGGAGGAATTTTAGACCATTCCTCCATACAAATCTGTTTCAGTTCATCAATGTTTCTGAGATACCTTGAATGAACAGCCTTCTTCAGGTCACACCATAGCATCTCAATTGGGTTAAGATCTGGACTCCAACAGAGCCATTTCAAAACATGAATTTTCTTATTTTTAAGTCATTCTGTTGTTGAATTATTCTTGTGTTACAGATAATTGTCTTGCTGCATCATCCAACTGTATTAAGCTTCAGGTGATAGACCACTACCCTGACATTCTCCCGGAAAATGTCTTGAAACAATTTTGAATTCATTGTTCCCTTGATGATTATAAGCTGTCTAGGCCCAGAGGCAGCAAAGCAGCTCCAAACCATGATGCTCCTTCCACCATGTTTCACAGTCGGGGTGAGGTTTTGGTGTTGGTGTTCAGTGCCCTTTTTGATCCAAACTGTGGTGTGCATTTCTGCCAAAAAGTTTAACTTCAGTTTCATCTGTCCACAGAATATTGTCCCAGAAGTATTGTGGAACATCCAGCTGGTCCTTTGCAAACTTGAGACATGCAGCAATATTTTTTTTTCACAGGGCAGTGGTTTCCTCCATGGTGTCCTTCCATGAACACCATTCTTGTTCGGTGTTTTTCTTATAGTAGACACGTGAACAGAGACTTCAGCCAGTTCTAGAGATTTCTGCAGGTCTTTTGCTGTTACCCTTGGGTTCTTTTTCACCATCTTCAGCATTGTATGTTGTGCTCTTGGTGTGATCTTTGCAGGATGCCCTCTCCAAGGGAGAGTAGAATTTCTTCCATTTGTAAGCAATTTCTCTTACCATGGACTGATAAACACTGAGGTCTTAAGAAATGTTTTTGTAGCCTTTTCCAGCTTCATGCATCTCTACAATTCCCCACAATTCTTCTAAGGTTTTCTAATTTGTTTTGATGGAGGCATGGTACACATAAACAGATCTTTCTTGAGAAGAGCAGGCTGTGTGTCTTTTTGTTTATATAGGGCAGGGCACCTCTATAACCCCACCTTCAATCTAATCTCATTGAATGGAACACCTGATTCCAAATAGTTTTGTAGAAGGCATTATCCCAGAGGTTCACATACCTTTCTGAACCTAGACTGTGACTGTTTAGATGGTGTACTCAGTATTGACGAGAAGAAGTACAATTGTTTGTGTGTTATTAGTTTAGGCAGATTGTGTTTGTCTATTATTGAGACTTAGATGAAGATCAGACTACATTTTATGAGTGATGAATGCAGAAAACCAGGTAATTGCAAAGGGTTCACAAACTTTTACAATTGTAAGTGAGACAATGGGAGTCACAATGCCAAGATGGCAGATGTCGAAAGGTGACTTAAAAAAAAATGAGCTGAGGAATTTTCACAGATAGAGAGAAAATCAACGTGTAAATATTTCTTCTCGCAAAAGTTAATGGCTCTCTGGAATTCTCTGCCACGGGTGGAGGCTAGTGCAGTGGAAGTATTCAAGGTAGATCAGTTTTCCAATTTTTGAAGATTGCTGATTTGAAGCTTTGGGGCGCTGGCACAGAAATCAAATTTGGATATATCAGCCATGATCATAGAATGGTGGGACAGGCTTGAAGAGCAAGGCGGGCTACCCATTCTGCTGGTTCCTTGTGTTTCTATAGAAACTCAGAGTGCGAAACAGTGAAGATTATCTTCATCAATCATCACCCAAAATAATCACTTGGATGACTTTGTTTAGAAATGAGTGATAGACAAATGATTGAAGAGGATAAGCATTGACCGTGGTATCAGAGTCTGATGTCCTACAGTATGTGAAAATGGGTGTGCTCCATGCCACAGTTCATAACACAGATAACGTGAAAGTCACTAATCTTATACACCCATTCTCAGTAAACTGTTTTATCATTCTGACAGCTCATAGCAACACACCCACAGCCCATTGACACACCAACATTGGGTCAAAAAAACTCCCCAAGTCAGCAACATGCCAATCCTCCTACTCCTTCTCATTTGAAGAGTCCAGTGACAATACGCTCCTCCCACTCTCTGAACTATCACCCATGTATCAGAGCGTAGAACTGGAGGACAGAATGATAAGTAAGGCTCCACAGAGTAGGGCCGGGGAGAAATATCAACAAAATTGGGAAAATGCTGAAAAGTGTAACTAGTGGAAGATTATATCAGCTAGAGTGGATCACTCAGTAGAATACTGGATAGCCTTTCATATGTGGCCTCATCAACTCAAATCTAGCCACATCAAAACTAAACAGTGCATTAAGAAGAATAATGACCAGACCTACAAGGACTGGCTTGGAACTGTAGTGTGATGTGATATTTGCAGCTTTCAAGGTATTTATCCTTAAATTGCAACATGGCTCCAAAATCCATTTAGAAGTCGAACATAATATAGTTCTATTAAAGTGAAACCGTTTGATAGATTTGCTAGTTACTTTAAGAGGGATGAAGGTAGATAAAGGAGGACCAGAGGACTTATGTGTAAGAGGTCATGGGGCTGGAGATAATGGCATCAATAGGGCAGTGACTTATTAACAGAAAACATAGAATCATGATAGATGGGCTATTTTCAGATGATCAATTAATAATTAGTGAGGTGCCAAGGGGATCAATGCTAGGACCTCAGCAATTTACACTGATACATTTTGTTGAAGTTGATAGTGTGGTAGTGAGGGCCCATCCCATCTGGAATACTAGGTAATTTTTATCTCTGTTATTAAGGGGTGATACACTTGTCGGCAATGCAGAATACACGGGCTGATTCATGATGGGACTGATGAATGCAGAAATGCTGATGAGACTGCAGCTGGTCACGGTGGAGAACAGAAGAACGAGAGGGCTGTCTTATGGAAGGTTCTGAGGGTATTGACGTGTGAATGCTGGAAGAATAGTTTCTCTCGTGGGGACTTCTGCAACCAGGGGGCATAGATCGACATCTGAGACAAAGATAGGGAGGAATTTCATCTTTAAGAGTTACGGCTCTGGAATATTCTACCCCGGGAGCTGTGAAGGCGCAGTAATGGAATCTGTTCGAATTGAAAACTGACCACAGCGTTTCAGCTGCAAGGGAGTCAAAGAGCATGGGAGAAAGCGGGGAAGTGGTTACGCGGCCCATAGTATCTCAGTCCATGTTTTACTGAATGGCACAGCAGGTTTCGTGAGGACAGCTCGCCCACTCCTGGCTCATGTTCTTATCGAATATTAGCGGAGGAAGGACACGGAGTGGCAGTGGAGGAAGCGTACAGAGAGAGGATGTGGGGGAGAGTACGAGGTGAAGATGGAAGGAAGAGGTATAGAACGTGAGGTAGGAGAGATAGTGAGCGGAGGGGGTACGGGGAGAGAAGGATACACGGAGTAAGATTGGGTGGAGGGTGTGAGGCATGGAAGTTCAGAGGGAATACTAGGGTAAGGGAAAGAGAGACGGGGTGGGGATGGCGAGTGGGAGAGAGCAGGAAGCGGGAATGGTCTGAGATCAGTACAGAATGAGCCATTGACGACGAGTTGGGGAGGCCGTCGGAGTTTGAAAGAGCAGAGTCGGTCGGGTAGGGCACATCAGTTGGATCTTGACAAACTCGTTCTCCTACTTTTTCACTGTACTTCCTTGTTCAAACTCATTGCAAAATCTCACAGCTAAATATAGGGCGTGTGATTTCTTGGCACGCATTCATTTCGTCCTAAATATAGGCGTGTGCTGATAGAAGCGCGCAGCAGCAACGTAAACCAAATAGGGTCTGGGCTAAGGGTGAACTGGGTCGCGTCGAGATGATCGTTACTGCCCAATGCTTAAACAAGAGGCGTAAACATGTCTGATTTCACGGTCTGTCTGTTTCAAGGAAACTTTCCTTTCGGTGTCTTCGGAAAGCTGAGGAACTTATCGGTTCACCCACTCTCATCCCACACCGACTGCAAATGTCTGATTTGACGTGTGTCTGCCTCTGCACTCACTTCCCGCCAGGCGCACACGCACACGCACACACGCATCTGTAATATTGTGCACACGCACAGAACACGTACACCTTCACGTAGACTCACGCATACGTCATTTCATTTAGGAGGACCTGGGAATGGCTTCATACTTTCTCCAGACGTCGTGTAGTAGCTGCAATGGGACAAAAGAGAATGGTCTGATTGAAAAAATGAATCTTGTTTAGGACCAGACCTTCTCACATAACTGTGTACAACCCGAGACAAAGTGTTGCCGCGTATTAAATATTCCAATCCCTTTGTATAACGGCTGGATCTTTCTATTTTACTCCAGAGCACAATCTAATACAGCATATTCAAACAGGGAGAGATCATTTATCCGTGGTGACTGGGATGCGGCTGTTATATCCTGAATACTGTGCTGTGTGAACAATAAATGTTGCTGCCCAGTTTGAGATAAAAAGTGAAATCAAATCCTGAGAAAGAGCTGACATAGGATCTGAAGATGTAGAATGGTTGTGAGTAGAGTTAAGAAACTGCAAGGGTAAAAAGACCCTGGTAGGAGTTAAAGCAACACACGTAAAAGTTGCTGGTGAACGCAGCAGGCCAGGCAGCATCTCTAGGAAGAGGTACAGTCGACGTTTCGGTCCGAGACCCTTCGTCAGGACTAACTGAAAGAAGAGCTAGTAAGAGATTTGAAAGTGGGAGGGGAAGGGGGAGATCCAAAAGGATGGGAGAAGACAGGAGGGGGAGGGATGGAGCCAAGAGCTGGACAGGTGATTGGCAAAGGGGATATGAGAGGATCATGGGACAGGAGGCCCAAGGAGAAGGAAAAGGGGGAGGGGGTAAAACCCAGAGGATGGGCAAGGGGTATAGTGAGAGGGACAGAGGGAGAAAAAGGAGAAAGAGAAAGAATGTGTGTATATAAACAAATAACGGATGGGGTACAAGGGGGAGGTGGGGCATTAGCAGAAGTTAGAGAAGTCAATGTTCATGCCATCAGGTTGGAGGCTACCCAGATGGAATACAAGGTGTTGTTTCTCCAACCTGAGTGTGGCTTCTTCTTTACAGTAGAGGAGGCCGTGGATAGACATATCAGAATGAGAATGGGACGTGGAATTAAAATGTGTGGCCACTGGGAGATTCTGCTTTCTCTGGCGGACAGAGCGTAAGTGTTCAGCGAAATGATCTCCCAGTCTGCGTCGGGTCTCGCCAATATATAAAAGGCTACATCGGGAGCACCGGACGCAGTATATCACCCCAGCCGACTCACAGGTGAAGTGTCGCCTCACCTGGAAGGACTGTCTGGGACCCTGAATGGTGGTAAGGGAGGAAGTGTTAGGGGCATGTGTAGCACTTGTTCCGCTTACAAGGATAAAGCCAGAGAAAGCAGGATCTCCCTGTGGCTGCACATTTTAATTCCACATCCCATTCCCATATGTCAATCCACGTCCTCCTCTACTGTAAAGATGAAGCCACACTCAGGTTGGAGGAACACCTTATATTCCATCTGGGTAGCCTACAACCTGATGGCATGAACATTGCCTTCTCTAACTTCCGCTAATGCCCCACCTCCCCCTCGTACCCCATCTGTTATTTGTTTATATACACACATTCTTTTTCTCTCTCTCCTTTTTCTCCCTCTGTCCCTCTCACTATACCCCTTGCCCATCCTCTGGGCTTCCCCCCCTTCCCCTTTTCTTTCTCCCTGGGCCTCCCGTCCCATAATCCTCTCCTATCCCTTTTGCCAATCAACTTTCCAGCTCTTGGCTCTATCCCTCCCCCTCCTGTCTTCTCCTATCATTTTGGATCTCCCCCTTCCCCTCCCACTTTCAAATCTCTTACTGGCTCTTCTTTCAGTTAGTCCTGACGAAGGGTCTCGGCCCGAAACGTCGACTGTACCTCTTCCTAGAGATGCTGCCTGGCCTGCTGTGTTCACCAGCAACCTTGATGTGTGTTGCTTGAATTTCCAGCATCTGCAGAATTTCTCGTGTTTGCCTGATAGGAGTTATAAGAGGGGTGATTGATAAGTTCGTGGCCTAAGGTAGAAGGAGACAATTTTAGAAAACCTAGCACAAATATTTTTCAACATAGTCCCCTCCTACATGTACACACTTAGTCCAGCGGTCGTGGAGCATACGGATCCCTTCCTTGTAGAAGTGGTCCACAGCAGTGATGATTGATAAGTTCATGGCCTAAGGTAGAAGGAGATGAGTTATACAGCTCTTGTTACATGCAAGTGCAGTGTAACTCTTTGAGTGAAAATGCAGAAAGTTTGAAGTTAATAACTCATCTCCTTCTAACTTAGGCCACAAACTTATCAATCACCCCTGCTGTGGACCACTTCTGGAGGTCTAAGACACCGACTTCTACAAAGAAGAGATCCGTATGCTCCACGACCGCTGGATTAAGTGTGTAAAGGAAAAATAAATGTGCTAGGTTTTCTAAAATTGACTCCTTCTACCTTAGGCCACGAACTTATCCACCGCCCCTCGTATACAGGCCTCTGAACAGTAGCCAGGAAGTGGGGTACAAATTACAACAGGAGATAGAAAAGGCATGTCGAAAAGGCAATGTTATGGTAGTTATGGGGGATTTCGAAATGCAGGAAGATTAGGAAAATCAGGTTGGTGCTGATTTTAGACCCAAGAGAGAGATTTGTACAATGACTACATGATTGCTTTTTAGTGCAGCTTGTGGTTGGCCTACTAGGGAATCAGCTATTCCAGCTATTGTGGAATGAACCTGATTTGGTTAGGGAGTTTAGGGTAAAGGGACCCTTAAGAAGCAGTGATCGTAATATGGTAGAATTCACCCTGAAATTTGAGAGGGAGCAGCTAAAGTCCGATGTATCAGTATTACAGTGGAGTGAAGGCAATTACAAAGGCATCAGAGAGGAGCAGGCCAAAGTTGATTGGAAGGGGACACTAGGCAGGATGACAGTGGAGCAGCAATGGCTGGAGTTTCTGGCAGAAATTCAAAAGGTGCATAGGTACATCCCAAAGAAGAAGAAGTATTCTAAAGGCAGGATGATGCGACCGTGGCTGACAAGGGAAGACAAAAACAACATAAAAGAAAGAGGGCATATAATGGAGAAAAAATTAGTGGGAAGATAGAGGATTGGGAAGCTTCTAAAAACCACCAGAAGGCAACTAAAAA
The DNA here is from genome assembly GCF_963921235.1 of Mobula hypostoma. NCBI lineage: Eukaryota > Metazoa > Chordata > Chondrichthyes > Myliobatiformes > Myliobatidae > Mobula > Mobula hypostoma. The sequence goes on along the minus strand of NC_086120.1, from coordinate 26,500,096 downwards.
AGTCGTAAGGACGGGAAAGCTGCAATATGAAGGTAAGATAGCCAAAGAGGATACCAAATGTATTTTTTTTCCAAAGATATAAGGAGTAAAAGAGGTGAGAGTGGATATCAGACCACCTGAAAATGACACTGGAGAGGTAGTATTGGGGACAAGGAAATGGCGGATGAACTGAATAAGTATCTTGCATCAGTTTACTGCAGGCTTAAGAGTATCAGGAGGCAAAAATGAGTGCAGTTGCTACTACTAGGTAGAAGGTGCTTGGGCAGCTGAAAGAACTGTCGGTAGTTAAGTTGCACCAAATGGGCTACACCCGGGTTCTGAAAAATGTAGCTGAAGAGATTGTGAAGGCATTAGTAATGATCTTTCAAGAATTATTAGATTCTGGCATGGTTCCGGAGGACTGGAAAATTGCAAATGTCACTCCACTCTTCAAGAAGAGAGGGAGGCAGAAGTAAAGAAGTTATAGGTCAGTTAGCCTAACCTCAGAGGTTGGGAAGATGTTGGACTCTATTGTTAAGTATGGGGTTTGGGGGTAATTTGAGACACATGATAAAGTAGGCCAAAGTCAGCATGGTTTCCTTAAAGGAAACTCTTGTCTGACAAATCTGTTGGAATTATTTGAGTAAATAACAAGCGGGATAGTTAAAGGAAAATTGGTGGATATGTGTGCTTCGATTTTCAAAAGGCTTTCGGCAAGGTGCCACACATGAGGCTGCTTAGCAAAATAAGAGCCCATGGTATAACAGGGAAGATACCAGCATGGATAAAGTATTGGTGGATTGGCAGGAGGCAAAGAGTGGGAATAAAGGAGCCTTTTCTGATTGGCTGCTGGTGACTAGTGGTGTTCCACAGGGGTCAGTGTTGGGACAGATTCTTTTTATGTTGTATGTCAATGATTAGGATGATGGATTTGATGACTTTGTGGTCAATTTTGCAGATGATACAAAGATAGGTGGAGGGGCAGATAATGTCAGGGAATCTGACAAAAGGACTTAAACAGATTAGGAGAATGGGCAAAAAAGTGGCATATGTAATACAGTGTTGGGAAGTGTATGATTACGCACTTTAGGGGAAGGACTAAAAGTGTAGACTATTTTCTAAATGGGCAGAAAATTCAAAAATCCAAGGTGCAAAGGAACTTGACAGTCCTCGTGCAGGGTTCCCTAAAGGTTAACTTGCATGTTGAGTCGGTGGTGAGGAAGGCAAATGTAATGTGAGCATTGATTTCGAGAGGGCTGGAATGTAAAAACAAAGATGTAATTCTGAGGCTTTATAAGGGACTGCTGAGGCCTCACTTGGAGTATTGTGAGCAGTCTTGGGCCCATTATCTAGGAAAGGATGTGCTGATGTTGGAGAGGGTTCAGAGGAGGTTCATTAAAATTATTCCAGGATTGAAAGTCTTATCATATGAGGAGCGTTTGATGACTCTGGGCCTGTACTTGGTGGAATTTAGAAGAATAAGGGGGGGGTGGGATTTCATTAAAACCCATTGAATATTGAAAGGCCTAGATAGAGTGGATGTGGAGAGGATGTTTCCTATAGTGGGGGGGGGGGGAAGTCTAGGACCAGAAGGCGCAACGTTAGAATAGAGGGACATCCATTTAGAACAACAATGAAGAAGTATTTCTTTAGCCAGAGAGTGGTGAATTTGTCGAACTTGTTGCCACAGGCAGCTGCATTGATTGTATTTAAGGTGGAGGTTGATAGGTTCCTGATAAATCAGGGAGACGGCAGGAGATCGGGGCTGAGAGGAAAATAGATCCGCCATAATCAAATGGCAGAGCAGACTCAATGGGCCAAATGGCCTAATTCTGTTCCAATGCCTTATGTTCTAAGCATCTGGAAGAGTAATTTAGGAATGATGTGGGGGGGCGGTATGAGTTAAGGAGGGAAGCTTTTGCAGTCTGCCTGCCCATGAAGAAACAGAGGGTCCATTCCAACAGTTTTTTTTTAACCCCAAATCACCGCTTGTACCCACCCCACCCAGCACACCAAGTATCACTTAGCACAATCAATAGCATGCAGTGCTGTCCAAAGCACCCAGCATTATACAGCCCAGTGTACCCAGAGGAACCCAGGTCAGCCAGTAGCCGTCAAGCATACCCATTATATCCCAGTAATCCTCTACATTTCCAGCAAGTGGGTCACTATTGCCAAAGGCCAGGAGTGGATGCCACGTGCTCCGTCTTATTGTCCAGCAGAGTTCATATCTCATCTCTAGCTACCTATATTCCACCTGTGCAATATCATTCTTGCAAAACCTTTAGGGGAGTGGGCAGTCCTGTCTCTGTGCAGGCAGTCTCACTGAAGCTGACTGTTACAGTTGGATTCGTTCTAGACCTGGGTGCTGCAACTTTCTTCACCTCACCATCACAGACCCCACTGGCTTGCGGAGGATATTGGAGAACTAGCCACGTGAAGTAATTAGGAGAAGTGTTCTGGGCTTGTATAATCACTGCTGGAGAAGATGAGAGTACCTGCACAGAACATCACACACCTCCTCCATCTGGAGACCTACCTCAGCACAGCAGAGGAAGGCCGGCTTGCAAATGGCAGGTGTTAGAGGTGGAAGTGCCCTCGCAGCCTGAGCACTAGACAGGACACTGCTCTTTGCATTTTCCCACAGGAGCTCAGTGCTGGTCACAAACCAACTTGTGGCCGCAGTGCTTTGGTTCCTGTTGAGTACTTTAATCCTGTTCCTGCTCTTACCGTCATAATGCAGAATAGACCTGTTGATTCTGTCTTGGGCCAGAGGAAACACAGCTCTGAGCCTGCTAATTGAAAAGGTCATTTAGTTGCTGATGTATGTCCTATTAGATTAATTATTTATTAGATTAGGTTTTATTTGTTAGTCACATGTACATCAAAACATACATTGCAACCATACCCAGATGATGACTCTCTGTCTTGGGACCCTGCAGGATTACCTGTATGTACAGCATCCTCCCAGATGGTGTGTGTTGGTGAAGTATTTGAGATGCTGTCGCCTCCAAGCAGAATCTACACTTCTGGCAAAGATGGGGCTTCTGTCAGGATGGCTGGGAGTGGAACAGAGCAGGTGGTGGGACAGCCACGTACTCTCCCCATTGTTTACAATTTAGCTTGAATCATTCAAGACCTGGGTCCTGGAATTTCCCTGTGAAGCCGGTTCCAAATAACAAGCGGTTCCTCAGAAATTCTTCCTGTCCTGTTTCACACCGAACAAAAACTGCTCCCGTACACTCCCCACTTCATCACCTTTGTCTGCAACCTTGAAATGGAGGGCCAGTGGTGGTCCATTCAGTGAGTGTGACACGGAAAGACTTCCACTTAAGATCACCCCTCATTGATGTTGACTTTGGAAACTTGGCTGGAGAATATTGCAAAGGGAGTTCTGTATAACAGTTTCTTACATTGGTTTACAGTCTCCCACTCCACTTGTGATTTTTGCATCCCGAAGGAGCCCAAGCCCGTGAGTGTTAAGGATGCAGGAGGTCGCTGCCTTTGTTTGAATATTTATGGGGAGGGGGTTCCACGTTCTGAATGCACATCCATTCTACCCTCCTGATCACCGGTTCAGGGATAGATCATAGAGTAATACACCCCCCCCCCCAACAATATATCCTTAGGTCCGGCCAAAGTGCCCACTGATAACTATTTATGCTGTCTATCCCTTTCTCGAGTTCACTCCTGCTCGGTCCCTTGTAAAGGAGTGTGAGGTATCCACGAGCCCACTGGAGCCCCTTTGAGGCCGGTGGTCTCCACCGGGATACAGGTATGTTGTGGGTCCAGAGAATAACATTTTTAAAATTTGTGCTATTTTAACAAAGCACTTTTAAACAAAAAAAAACTACGAAAATAGAGCCTAGAAAGCAAAGCCCCCTCTACCCACACCGAATCTGCACTGCCCCTGCCCTTTCTGCGGTGCATCAAGGAATGATGCAGCAGCGTCACTCTCGGAGATTGTGTGGCCCAGGCAAAAGGAATAAAGAGCAGATTATATTTATTCCCGTCAATTTGTCCGAAACAGGACCGAGTTTGTGTGCTGTGAGTTGGAAGCTCTGGGATGGTATTTGTGTAGTCAACGTGTGGAACAGTACACCCACCCACGCTGTGAACGGGGATCTGCTGCGGTGACTCACAACCCGTCGCTCCAAAATAAAGTAAAATCTCCACTATTCGGGGGGGGGGTTGTAGTTTTGTAAGATGTCAGTGACAGACTGAAGGAATGATGCTTTGTAATGTAATTCCTATCATTATGCCTTCCCCTTTGAGTGGGAGGATTAGCAGGCGCTGTCCTTCAATCTCACTGTTTGTCTTTCTACACAAGTAATAATCACCCCACCCATTCCTAACATAATAATTGGCATTAACTGTAGTATTGACATTAACTGCTTGAAGATTCTTCAGTTGACACGCACTCCTTAAATATGGAGCGATATATGTATATTTTAGTTTGGGCTGAGTTATTTGAAATCACAATGTTTTCAGAATAATGTAGCTGGTTCACTGTGCGATTCCAGTTCCTGGCGCTCACCTTCCTTTGTCCATAAATAACACTGACGTGATCGCCGATGTGATTCCGACATCTCTATTTAAGGGGGTGGGGGTGGCTATCGTCAATTACAAACAGCCCCAGGCTCGCAGAGGAAAATACGCTGAACGTACGGGGGGTGCGAGTTGATCAGGGTTGATGGGGGTCTGAAAACCAGAGCGGGCAGCAGCTGCCCGGAGAAATGGTTAAAGGTGATAAAACAGCGGAGAGCTGTAAGCAGGAAGTGATCATGGGGAAGGGGGTGGGGGAAGGCAGGGGAGGCGTTTTTTTTTCAAAAATGTTTTAAGGCGGGCATTAAATAGCTTTAAGGAGAGGTGCGAATGCTTCAGTCGAGATATAAGGGGGCTAAGAGGAAATGAGATAGAACGAGGCGCGTTTCAGTCACGGGCAGCTGAACCAAGAAGTGAGAAAGTTTAAAAAAAATTTTAACTTTTAATTTTATCATATTTAGGTCTATCAGGTTCAGCTTGCCGATCGCATTGGGAAAATGATTTTATAATTAAGCGATTTGGTTTAATCTCTGCTGCGCGAAGTCATGTTACCCTCATCTGATCCCTCCATTTCAAGAGAAGTGACCCCCAATCTGATTGATTTTACCTGGTAGTTATAACCTCGTATAACCTCTCAGTTTCGATATCAACCTAGAATTTAAAAAAGATTTTCCACTTTTTTTTACTCTGGTTGTTTATTCAATTGCTGTTTGCGCTTGTTGTGTATAAATTAGCCAATACATTTCCCAGCATTGACTAAAATTCGAAAATGCAAAGAGCGATTGTAAATCCTGAGATTATGGAAGTCACCTTTCAATGATAACACGTTATTTATCTAAAATTCCCTTTCTCCGTGTGGCCCTGCTCATTTCTGCACAACTCTTTCACTTCAGCCCGGGTTCCTCCTGGCCAAGGGTCAAAGGTCACCCTCAGTCACCACTTGCTACGTCCATTCTCACCCCAGTTCCTGCTCACCTTCAGTCCCTGTGTTTCAGTGATATACATGCACACAACCGGTTTGAAGCTATGCTAATCTGTTCCATATGTCTCTACATAGCAGAATCTGCTACTTGTTACAGTTTGCTACACCCATGCAGAATATACATGTTAACAAAACGGGAGGGAGCACTATAGGGAAAGGAGGAGGCAGAATTGTAACTCTTAACCTTAAGGCAGGGGTTCCCAATTTTTTTGATGCCATGGACCCCTACCATTAACCAAGGACCCCGGGTTGGAAAGTCCTGCCTTAAGGAGAGGAGAGGGGGTTGTTTCCTGATGAGAATAATCACCTTAGAGAAAGGGGGGAACCATTTTCCAGTGAGAAAGTAACACGGGGAGAACATTCCCAGTTAACATCTTCAGAAGAGAAGGGAACTGGTATCCCAGTGAAAGGTTAGCACTCTCTGAAAAGGTCAGGTTCCCCAGTCAGAGCCAGCAGCCTGGAGAATTTATTCAGTCATGTCTCCACTCAGAAAAGATGCAAGGTTGCAGAAGAGATATACCAAAGAAAAGTTTTGGAGTAGATTAGAGAAGCAGGAATCGCTTTACTTGCAAAAGATCTATGAGTGGATATGGTATTTAAAGCAAAAGGGTTACATAAACGGTTGTAGAAAGAATAGATTGTATGATAACAGTTTTCCTTTCTCAGTGTGGTGAGAAATGACGGTAAATAAGATGATGGTGACTGGTAATTTTTTTTGAAGTGTTCCTTTACTCAAAGAGATCAGGTATGGAATGGTCATTTAGGGGTAGTGTTGTAGGCAGGTTCTATTGCAGCATTCAAGAGGAACTGGATAAATATCTGAAAATGTTTGCAGGGCTGTGGGGAGGTGAGTTGAACTGGCTGAACTGTTTTTACATAAAGTCAGAGCAGACTCATTAGGTCAAATGACTTTCCTCCATACTGTAAGCATTCCTGTGATTTTCATTTTCAGAAGAAGCATTCCCCATTCGGGCCAGCAGCATGAGGAAAATATTCCAGTGACAGACAGTGCCCTCTCTCTGAAAGGAGGGGGGAGCCTTTTTCACCCAGGGAATGCACGCTCTCACTAGTCTGTATCAGCGAATCAGAGGTGGAGAGAGTCAACGTTAAATTTCTGTGTTACCATTTCAGAGGATCTGTCCTGGAAAACACGTAAGTACCATTACTAAGAAAGCACAGCAGTGCCTTTAGAAGTTTGCGAAGATCCGGCATGGCATCAAACTCCTATAGATGTGTGGTGAATATATTTTCTGGATGATCACAGCTTGGTATGGAACCCCGCTGCTCTTGTATGGAAAAGCCTACAAAAAGTAGTGGATATGGCCCAGTCCATCATGAGTAGAGCACATCTGCATGCAGAGCTGACACGGGAAAGCAACATCTATCTTTGAGGACCTGCACCATCCACGACATGCTCTCTTCTCACTGCTGCCATCAGGAAGAAGGTACAGGAGCCTCACCACCAGGTTCAGGGACAGTTACTCCTCAACAAGTGGGGGATAACTTCACGCCTTATCACTGGACTTTTCCCACAACCTATGGACTCACCTTCAAGGACTCTGTTTCATGTTCTCAATATTTATTGCTTATTTATTTATTAGTAGTATTAATTTTCCCCTTTGTTTTGTATTTGCAGAGTTTATTGTTTATTTTTGCGCATTTATCCTGTCGAGTGCAGACCTTCATCGATTCTATTGTGTTTCTTGTAGTTACCGCGATTGCCCACAAGAAAATGAATTTCAGGGTTGTATTAGGAGACACGTATGTAATTTGCAAATAAATTTACTTTGAACTTGGAACATGGACGAGTTGGGCCAAATGACCTGCTTCCATAATGTGAAGTCATATGCCAAGTAGGAATGGGCAATACAGCAACCCCCAAGATCCCAGAAAAACAGTAAATTATGAACTTTTCAAAATATGCAGATTGCAACAGTTGTTTGGCTGAAAGAGAATTGTGGCTGGTGTTGTGAAGGAAGTTTCATGGCTTCTGTTGAACAGCCTCCACGAAATGCACGAACACGCAGAGCAGGAACGGCCGAGTCGTGTGTTCCTCATCCGCCTTGTTGGGAAGGACCACACACAGTAACTCTCAGCAAATGTCCTCATTTCAAGGTGAAGGTCGGCCACTTGTGGTTTTAACCCCACTCCTCCTCCTAGCCATCTCTCTTTACCTCTCCTCCAGTTAACGCCCCCGCAACATTGACCTCCTCTTGTGAAGTTTGCTGGGAGCCGAGACCAGCTTCAGATCCACCTTAAATAGGCAGCCACGTGCCTCAAGTCGCCACACCCCGAAACCATTACGTCACCCCACAACACACCGCGCTATTTGCAGTACACAATCCGTCTCCGTGACAACGATTGGCCAATGGTCGAGCCACATGCAAAATAGCCGTGGAGGAAGACGTCACTGACGGCCAATCGGAGGACGAACATATGACATAATGCAATCAGGTGAACACGTGGGCGAAGGGATATAAAGGGTCAGGTGGGAGGCGAACGGTAGTGAGCTGGGTGTCTGCAGGAGGAGCCGGAGGTCTGTCGTTGGAGCTCGGTATAAAGCAGCCGCGGAGACCGAGGTCCGGGCGTCCTTTCCCAGCGGCAGTTTGGACCCGGCATGGAAACGCCCTTCTACCATGACGATACCCTGATCACGGTCAGCAGCATGAAGAAGAGCCTGAGCTTGCCTGTGTCCGACAACGGCCTCAAAAACCAACGCGACTCCGAGGCCCCTCTCAACTCGCCCGACCTGAGCTTCCTCAAACTCGCATCTCCCGATCTCGAACGCCTCATCATCCAGTCGAGTGGCCTGGTGACCACCAGCCCCGGGCCGGCGCAGAGCCTCTTCCCCCGCAGTGTGACAGACGAGCAGAACTCGTTCGCCGAGGGCTTCGTCAAGGCGCTGGAGGATCTCCACAAGCAGAACCAGCTGAACGGCCTGGCAGGCCCGCAGGCTCCGCTGCCTGCCCCCGGACCGGTCTCGGGAGCTGGCGGAAGTTCTGGCGGCTTACAACACTCCGAGCCTCCCGTCTATACCAACCTCAGCCCGTACAGCGCGACGCCGGGCCCGGCGCCGGCAGTCAGCTATAGCCCGGAGACCTCGACCGCCGCCGCCGCCACCTACCCACCACTCGGGCACTCTCTGTGTCCGCAGGGCCGTCTTCAAGTCCCCAAGGACGAGCCGCAAACCGTGCCGGACGTGTCGGGTCTTGGCGACAGCCCGCCTGTCTCGCCCATCGATATGGACACTCAGGAACGCATCAAAGCTGAGAGGAAGCGCCTGCGGAACCGTATCGCCGCCTCCAAGTGCAGGAAGCGCAAGCTGGAGCGCATCTCCCGGCTGGAGGACAAGGTGAAGAGCCTCAAGTGCCAGAACTCGGAGTTGGCCTCCACGGCCAGCCTGCTCCGGGAGCAAGTGGCTCAGCTCAAGCAGAAGGTGCTGACCCACGTCAACAGCGGCTGCCAGCTGATGATCAGTCCGCAGGTGCAAGCTTACTAGCCCCGGGCTTGCACTCATCCTACCCCCATGGACCATACGAGGACCCTGCGGGTTCTACCCTGAAACCTGGGGCAGGACACCACCCACAGGCCATCAGAGGAACCATCGCTTCGAAGCAGACGCCCGGGGGAGCATCCAGTCCGTGATCATCTGTTTACACACCAGGTGCAACCCCATTAGACTTGTGGACCTGTGCAGGCCATTATAATACTGTACTCTGGCTACATTCGTCTTTCAGCACCTAGCCTCCTGAGGCTTGTCCATCCACCTCTCTTGCACAGAGCATCCTCCAAAATATCCTACCCAGGCTCGTGGACCATGTTTAAGATTGCCCTTCCAGCAGTGAAGTCGAGTTTGAAGAACTCCTGAGAGCTCTGCCCGGAAGGGCACACCAACAGTGACTTTGAGATGAGAACTTGACTGAGTTCTGTTGACCAAAAGCCAGTAGCTTTGTCTGGCGCTGCATGTCTGGGTTGGTGTTGACGTGCGCTCAGTGTACTGCTCTCTGCTGTTTGTAGAAAGCTGATGCATGGACTAGCTGTGGCCTTAAAACCACCTGCAGACTGACATCGGATGCCTGCTCGTTTTGTGCAGTGTTTGTGTTTGCACGCAGGTGCAAACTTTTAAATAATTGTAAATAAGTGTCTGATTCTGTTACAATATTGTTGGAATGTATGTTTTTACCATTTGAAAGATGCTCTATTTATATACAGTAATGGGAACAGTCTGACTAGATTCCATGTTGCTATACATTCCAATGTGTATTGCTACAATGTGATTTTTGAATAAAAGTATTTTATGTCTAAGATGTTAGATGTATTTTGCATTTAATTGCAAATGGCGAATAACCCACATCCCAAGCCTGCTGAAGAGGAAATATTTTGCATTGGAAAGACTGGGGTGGATCCTTGTTGAGAGTTGGCCCATTTTAAGGGGAATTGATATCAGTATTTTCTGGTATTCCATACTTGTGGATGTTTTTAGAGTTTGAACAAATATTTTAAGCATCCTTGCTGATGTAGTTGTAATGTAGTATGAGGAATAGGACACTGTTATTCATGTTGTCCTATTTGGCAATAGGTCAGTGACAACACTTAATTATCTTTGTACAGTATTGCACTGGTGTATTAAGGGTGCAAGAGTTGAAGAGGCTGCTATTTTACTGTTTGTTTAACTAATTTAATCTTTTTCCCCCCCGAATCGGAAGCAGGTTCACTGTCACCAAATTTCAGGAGAGTGACAATAAATCTGATTCTGATTCTGAGGAAGTAAGATCAAATTAAACAGTCAAATCGCAGTCTTGTCGATTCTCCCACACTCACGGACGGGCCGGCACTATTTTTTTGCTGCTGCTTGCTTGTCTGCTAAAACACCAGTCAGCAGGCCGGTCATTATCTTTGCAACCTGATTATCAGCCACTCAGTAGGGCTGATGAAGTTTATTACGCAACATGAAACAGCCCTGCGAGTTGTTCAGTCAGCTCTGTTATCTTACCTGAGTTCCCTAGAGTCACCGGTGAGGAATGTTGGCATTTAGATGAGGTTGGAAATCAAAGTTTGTTATTTGTACTAAAAAAAAATCTGACTTTCCTACCGTTTCCTGTAGCCCCATAATTGAATAGTTTCAGCTTCTACTTGAATGACTGGCACTTGAGGTAACACAAAAATCTCTTTTAAAGGAAAATTAAGCCAGTTCCAGAAATATTAATCATGAAGTGGTGGCGGTGAGTTACACAATATGCAAAGATTGAGAGTGATGGGTTGATTTGGAGTGTGGGACTATTTTTACCCATCCAGTCTTGAAATGGGTGTGGGCAATGTGTGATTACTGTTACGGTATGGGTGGTATCCATTCGGTGGTAATGGATATGAAATGTACTACTTCAGCGTTGTACTAGCTAACTCGTGTCTCGATTGCATTCCCCCACTGAATGACGCTGCTTCCTAGCACAGATTACGGATGGGAAAGTGACATGTGGGACTACGAAAAAAAACCACAAACAGAATGGGGATTGGGCAATATTCTGATCAGCCTGCCAGATTTAGTTTTCCTATCACTGGGGAAGATGACTGTCTGGATCAGTGACCTTTGATCCACCGCTGGAGATTAATGTTGCTTTGTGCTCAGTGGTGTTTGGGTTGGGGGAGGTCTCAGCTGGCAATGGTTGGATTTGATGCCATCTAAGATGGTGAAATTCACACTAAAAGCTTACGGTGAATGCCCTATATCGTGTTTGGGGTGTGTCCTTGTATGGCAGAGCCATGTATTGACCTCCATCCAGTCATGATGTCAGGGGTACCATCCACAGCCTGGTGAATTCTGCCTGTGGATATCTGTCCAACTGGAAACCTGGGATGATTGAAATGGGCTTGCTTCTGTTGGGATGTGCTCACGAATTCAATAAGGTACACTGATTAAGATGGGTTAATTACATTGCATCTCCTTTCCCTTGAATGTTATCTCCAAAAAAATTTAAGTACCTCAGATGATAAGCTTAGTAATTAACTGAGAGAAGGAAGAACTATGGCATGTGAATATTATTGACTTGAATGTAGTAAAACAATAAAAAAACAAGCCACATGATGTTAGACCACATGACCAAAGGTTTCCTAAGCGATAGATTTTAAGGAGTATCTTAAAGGAAGGAGAAGCAGAGAGATTTAGTGTGTGAATGCAGTGGTGTGAGGTGACTGAAGGTATGAGGAGCATTTTGACAGCCCAAGGCCTGCATTCAGTGGAGTTTTAGAAGAATGAGTGAGGGATCTCATTAAAACCTATGGAGTCTTGAAAGGCCAAGATAGAGTGGATGTGGAGAGAATGTTTCCTATAATGGGGGAGTCTAGGACCAGAGGCCACAGATTCGGCATCAGGGTGTCCCTCGAGGACAGAGGTGAGGAGGAATTTTTGGTCAGAGGGTGGTGAATCCATGGAACTGGTTGCCACAGACAGCTATGGAGGCCAAGTCATTGGATGTATTTAAAATGGAGGTTGATGTCCTCTATATTGGTAAAGATTATGGGGATAAGGCAGGATAATGGGGTTGAGAGGAATAATAAATCACGACAGAGTGATGAAGCAGACTCAATGGGCTGAATGGCCTGATTCTGCTCCTATGTTTTGGATCTTATGAAGATATAACTGCTAAAAATGACACAATTAAATTCAGGAATGATCAAGGGCTAAAAACGTTTAGTGAGATGGGGGGAGATTGTCATGAAATGGTTTGAAAATCAGTTTAAAATCTGTGATGTTGATAAATGGGGTAGTAATGATGAACAAACCTTGACACAGGTTAGGACACAGACAGTGAAGTTAAGCTCAAGTGGAATGGTGAATTCTGGTGGGGACAATGGACGTGTGGGGATTTGAGCAGCTCGGAGATACTATTCCCACCAACACTGATTCTCATTTGGGTCAAGTCCCACAGACTCTGGTGGACCCAAAGATGCTAATTTGTACTGCGATATGGATTCCACAGATGTTTTTGAGGAATGAGGAAAAATATCTGACCAAGAATAACAGAGGGTTAAAAATTGTTCTGGGTTGGAACTCAAATGCTAGGTGCACCATGAGAAAATTCATCTTGCCCCACTGATATAAATACCATCTTTCTGACATTGCAAAAGCTGCCCCTTTTCCATCAATTTTTCCACTAGTATTACTGACATCACTAAGATGGGGAGTCCTGATGTTCACTGTCATGGGTGTGCCCTGCTGCCTTGGTTAACATTTCTTGAACATCCCTGGTTCTTATAAGGTGGGAGAGTGAAAACCTGATTGGATGAGGACTAACCAATCAGGAGGGACAGACTACAGGGGTATAAATACCACTGCACTAGACGTAACTTTGTCACATGGTGTGAGCAGAATTATCTGCAGCTTAATGTGAAAAAGACTAAGGAGCTGGTGGTAGACCTGAGGAGAGCTAAGGTACCGGTGACCCCTGTTTCCATCCAGGGGGTCAGTGTGGACATGGTGGAGGATTACAAATACCTGGGGATACGAATTGACGATAAACTGGACTGGTCAAAGAACACTGAGCCTGTCTACAAGAAGGGTCAGAGCCGTCTCTATTTCCTGAGGAGACTGAAGTCCTCTAACATCTGCCTGAGGATGTTCTACGAGTCTGTGGTGGCCAGTGCTATCATGTTTGCTGTTGTGTGCTGGGGCAGCAGGCTGAGGGTAGCAGACACCAACAGAATCAACAAACTCATTCGTAAGGCCAGTGATGTTGTGGGGATGGAACTGGACTCTCTGACGGTGGTGTCTGAAAAGAGGATGCTGTCTAAGTTGCATGCCATCTTGGTCTATGTCTCCCATCCACTACATAATGTACTGGTTGGGCACAGGAGTACATTCAGCCAGACTCATTCCACCAAGATGCAGTGCAGAGCGTCATAGGAAGTCATTCCTGCCTGTGGCCATCAAACTTTACAACTCCTCCCTTGGAGGGTCAGACACCCTGAGCCAATAGGCTGGTCCTGGACTTATTTCATAATTTACTGGCATAATTTACATATTACTATTTAACTATTTATGGTTCTATTACTATTTATTATTTATGGTGCAACTGTAACGAAAACCAATTTCCCCCGGGATCAATAAAGTATGACTATGACTATGTACTCGGGCATCATCACTGATGAAGATGGCGGAGATTGTCATCGATACCTGTACCTGGCTGGAAGCCAGAGAAGAGTTTATTCAGTGTATATGACAGGAAAGTACCAGATCCTTTATCACTAGTTCTGTTCTCTTACATCACTAACACTTCCACCCTGATATCACTGAGGGAATGTCATTGCTGATGCCTATCAAAGTCACATGAGTGGTGCTCTTTATGAAGTCACAACAATTTAGAATCTGACCCAGCCAATGAGAAGCCGGTGCTGGGTGATTGCATAGTATGGCTTTCAGTTAAACACCTTGAAGCTTTGAAAAGTTGTGGCAGACTGTTGGCAATCCCAGGAGGTGACGGTGAGTGAGTCCACATCGAGACGCAGAAACAGATGTATACCACCAATATTAGGTACAGCAATGCGTAAACAAGTCTGAGTTGAGAACTGAATTCTGGGCACAAAACTTTAAGCATGTCAAGGCCTTTGGGTCAAGAGATTTTCCGGGATAGTCCCAGAGCCAGCGGGGCTTCAATTATCAAGGAAGTGGTAGAAGCTGTGGGTGGTTGGGGGGCTTTGAGTTGGAGTAGGGTTGAAATTCTTTCGTTACACCCCCATTTTTACTTCCTCTGTCTATCAAAGTCTTTTAAAACTTGAATGACTTGGTTTAAAACATGACTTGTCTTGAAAGGGAAAGTGGCAGGAAGGTTAATATCTAACTGGCGCAGGTACAAGATGATCAGCGAAAGTACTGAAGGAGAAATATCATTGAATAAAGAATCTAAGACAGCAGATTAATTAGTGAAAGTCAGCTCAGATTTGTAAAAGGCAAATCGTTTTTAACTAGCCGGATTGACTGTTTTTGATGAGGCGAGATGGCAGTGGAGAGAAATGCAGTTGATGTGGTCTATATGGACCACATGAGAGAGAAAGGCCATTTGATGAAGACCGCAAAGTAGGCTTGTTAGCAAGGTTACAGCCTACAGTATAAAATGGGCAGTGGCAACAAATGACTAGGTGACAGAATACAGTGAGATAGACAGTAATATTCACCAGGCACCAATGCAAGGGCCAGGGCTTTTCCTGACTTATTTCAATGATACTGCTACAAAGGGAATCATTTAATCTGTAGATGACAGAAATATTTAGAGGAAGACTAGGATAAATGAGGAAAATAACAAACTGACAAAATATTAAAAGCTGCCAAAAGATGGAAAAACTGTGAGCAGTGGATGATATTAAAATGTTTTATAATTAAAGAGAAGCCAAGGGACACTTGCCTCTTTAAAGGCAGATAATTGTAAAGAAAACAAGGATGTGGTAGACAATGTGGCTGGTAGATGAAGAATGTAAAGTAAAAAAAAATAATTCAAGGGAAGAAATTAGCTGGGTTCAACATTAATGAAAATTAGTAATGGTGAAAATAATGGGACTTTGGGGAGATAAATCACCAGCACCCCCCCGCCATAAAGTTACAGGTGATGAACAATACTTTTTGAAGCTTATTATTTGGAAATTGGCCTATTAGATTGGAGATATGCCAATGTCATTCCATTATCAAAGGAAGGTGGATCAGAAAAATCATGTTTTCAATATAAACAATATTCTTTAGTGAAATCTAGAATCATTCACAAGGGTGCAAGTTCATGTTCCAGCCTTCATGGGGAATGCTTCTCAACCCTTCTGTGCTATGTTGACCATTGCATTGGTGCTGTTTCATGCACACATGCTGATCTCATTAACCTTGCCTCTAACTTCCACCCTGCCCTTAAATTCACTTATCCGTTTATTACACATCTCTTCTCTTTCTCAACCTGTCTCCATCTTTGAAAACAAACTGTCTGCTGATATCTTTTATAAACCTACCGATTCCCACAGCTATCTTCTATACCTCTTCCCACTGTGCTTTCTGTAAAAATGCTATTCCCTTTTCTCAGTTCCTTCATCTCCTCCACATCTATTCCCAAGACGAGGCTTTTCTTTCTAGAACATCAGAGATGGCCTCCTTAAAGAACAGGGCTTCCCTCCACTATTGTTGCCGTCCTCATCTGCATCTCCTCCATTTCCCAGACACCTGCCCTCATCCCATCTCCCTGCCAGCTTTAATAGGGATAGAATTCCTTTGGCCCTCACCCACCACTCCACGAGCCTTCACATCCGACACATCTTTCTCCGCAACTTCTGCCATTTTCAGTGGAATCCTACCACCAAGCATATCTTTACCTCCCACACCTACCCCCTACTCTCCACTTTCCACAGGGATCACTCCCTCCGTGATTCCCTTGTCCATTCATCCCTCCCCACTAATCTCCCTCCTGGCACATATCTCTGCAAACGGAAGAAGTGCTACACCCACCCCTTTGGTCTCCTCCCTTGCCTCCATCCAGGGCTCCAAACAGTCCTTCCAGGTGAGGAAGCACTTCACCTGCAAATCTGTCAGCATCATCTACTGAATCCAGTGCTCCTGATACAGTCTCCTCTCCGATGTTGAGACCAGGCATAGATGGGGGGATTGCTTTGTCGAGCACCTTTGCTCCTTCTGCAGAAAGCAGGATTTCCCGGTGGCCAACCATTTTAATTTCAATCCCCATCCCCATTCCCATTCTGACATGTCAGTCCATGGTCTCCTTTACTGCTATGATGAGGCCACTCTAGGGTCACATTCTGTCTGAGTAGCCTCCAACATCAATGTGGCATGGACATCAATTTTCCTAACGTTTGGAAATTTACCCCCTCTCCCTTCGTCCTGCTCCTATTCCCCACTCTGGATCCCTTCTTCTCTTCTCATCTGCCTATCACCTCCCCCTGGTGCCCCTCCTCCTTCCCTTTCTCCCATGGCCCACTCTCCTCTCCTATCAGAGTCCTCCTTCTTCAGTCCTTTACCTTTTCCACCTATCAGCTCCCAGCTTCCTACTCCATCCCTCTCCCACCCATCGGGCTTCACCTATCAAAGTTCAAAGTAAATTTATTATCAAAGTGCCTATATGTCACCACTTACAAACCTGAAATTCATTTCCTTGCAGGCATACTCAATAAATCCATACAATAATAACCATTACAGAATCAATGGAAAGACTGCATCAACTTGGGCATTCAACCAATGTGCAAAATACAATGACAAGGATGTTGCCGGGACTTGAGAAACTCAGTTACAGAGAAAGGTTGAATAAGTTAGGACTTTATTCCCTGGAGCATAGAAGAATGAGGGGAGATTTGATAGAGGTATATAAAATTATGATGGGTATAGATAGAGTGAATGCAAGCAGGCTTTTTCCACTGAGGCAAGGGGAGAAAATGATGGGGTGAGTGAAGTTATCCCCTTTGATTCAAGAGCCTCATGGCTGAGGGGTAATAACTGTTCCTGAACCTGGTGGTGTGGGTCCGGAGGTTCCTGTACCACCTTCCCGATGGCAGCAATGAGAGGAGAACATGTCTGGGGTGGTGGGTTCCCTGATGATGGGTGTTGCTTTCCTGCGACAGCGTTTCGTGTAGATGTGCTCAAAGATAGGGAGGCTTTACCCGTGATGGACTGGCCATGTCCACTACCTTTTGTAGGATTTTCTGTTCAAGGGCAGCGGTGTTCCCAGACCAGGCTGTGATGCAGCCAGTCAATATAATCTCCACTACACATCTACAGAAGTTGTCAAAGTTTTGATGTCATGCTGAATCTTCACAAACTCCTGAGGAAGTGGAGGGACTGCCGTGCTTTCTTCATAATTACATTTACTGTGCCGGGCCCAGGACAGATTCTCTGAAATAACAAGACAGATGAATTTAAAGTTACTGACTCTCTCCAACGAGGACTGGCTCGTGGGCCTCTGGTTTCCTCCTCTTAAAGTCAATAATCTTAACTGAATAAGAGGTTGTTGTTATCGGAACGCTCAGCCAGATCTCCTATCTCCCTCCCGTATGCTGATTCATCACCACCTTTGGTTCGGCCAAAGACAGCGGTGCTGTCAGCAAACTTGAATATAGCATTGGAGCTGTGCTTAGCCCCACAGTCATAAGTGCAAAGCGAATAGAGCAGGGTTGGGGGTGGGGGGGGGGGGAAGCATGCAGCCTCGTGGTGCACCCGTGCTGAAGGAGATCGTGGAGGAGATGTTGTTACTGATCCAACCTGACTGGGGTCTGAAAGTGAGGAAACTGAGGATCCAATTGCACCAAGGGCTTGGTGCTTATTGATTAGTTTTGAGGGGATGATGGTATTGAATGGTGAGCTGTAGCTGATAAAGAGCATCCTGATGTATGCATCTTTGCTGTCCAAATGTTACCTGGTTGAGTGAAGAGCCAGCGAGGTGGCATCTTCTGTGGACTTGTTACTCCGGTAAGCAAATTGGAGTGGCTCGAAGTCACTTCTCAGGCAGGAGTTGATATGTTTCATCACCAACCTCTAAAAACACTTCATCACAGTGGGTGTAAGTGCTACTGGACGACAGTCACTGAGGCAGGTTACCACGTTCTTCTTCGGCACCGGTATAATCGAAGCCTGCCTGGAGCAGGTGGGCCCCTCAGACTGCCGAAGCGAGAGGTCAAAGGTCTCAGTAAAAACTCCAGCCGGCTGATCAGCACAAATTGTTAGTACTTGTCCAAGTACCCCGTATGGGCCAGATGCTTTTCGTGGATTCACCCTCCTGAAGACTGGTTGCATGTCAGCCTTAGAGACCGAAATCACAGGGTCATCGGGAGCTGTGGGAGTCTGTGATGGTTCCTCCATGTTTTGGCGGTCAAAGCGAGCACAGAGGCACTGAGCTCATCTTGGAACCGAAGCCCCGCCTACGTCACTTGATTTAACTTATATTGAAGCCCTGCCATGAATGACGAGCACCCTTCATTGATTCAACTTCAGCCCAAAATTGCTACTTCACCCACGAGATGGCTTTCCAGAGATTGTACCTGGCCCTCTTGTAACTTTCTTCTTCGCCAGGTTTGGATGCCGTTGCTCTGGCTCTCAGCAGACTGTGATTCTCATGGTTCACAGGGCTTCCGATCGGAGAAAACTCTGAATTACTATTGTGTCGACGCATTTGCCTTCAGTGGTGTTAACGAAGTCCGTAACATGGTGCATTCATTCAGATCCATGACGAATTCTTCTGGTTTGTACTCCTCCTCCCACTCCTACCTTCTTATTCCGGCTTCTTCCCTTTCCCTCTCCAGTCCTGATGAAGGGTTTCACCCCAAATTGTTGACTGTTGATTCATTTCTTAGATGCTGCATGTTCTGCTGAGGAACAAGGGGTTGGCCATTTACTCCCTCCTGACTGCTGTGCTATGCCATTCAATAAGATAATCATCTTTTCCCTCAGCTCCACTTTTCTGCACTAACCCCTAACATTCAAATATCTCTTGTTCACTCTTTTGAATCAGTGACTTTGCCACCACAGTTTCATTCTCCTCTCGGTGGAGAGTGTTCTTCTCCTCTCATTCCTAAATAGCTATCTGTTATTCTCAGCCAGGATGATAATCACTCCTCCACCCACTGCAATTCTGTATGGTTGAATGAGATCGCCTCATTCTTCTCAACTCCAGCAGAGAATCTACGGTCTCTTTAGATTAGATTATGAGAACACTCAGTCCTCTTTTATTATCATTTAGAAATGCATACATGCATTAAGAAATGATACAATGTTTCTCCGGAGTGATATCACAGAAAACAGGACAGACCAAAGACTAACACTGAAAGAACCACATCATTATAACATATAGTTACAGCAGTGCAAAGCAATACCATAATATGAGGAAGAACAAACCATGGGCACGGTAAAAAAAAGTCTCAAAGTCCCCGAGTCGATTGACTCCCGAGTCCCCGATAGCAGGCGGCAAAAGGGAGAAACTCCCTGCCATAAACCTCCAGGCACCGTCAACTTGCCGATGCCTTGGAAGCAGCCGATCACAGCCGACACTGAGTCTGTCCGTCCGAAAACTTCGAGCCTCCGACCAGCCTCCCGAGCATCATCCTCTGCCAAGCGCCTTCAACCTCGCCCCGGCCGCTGAAACAAGCAAAGCCGAGGATTCGGGGCCTACTGCTCCGGAGATTCCGGTTACCACACAGTAGCAGCGGCAGCGAAGCGGGCATTTCAGAAGTTTTCCAGATGTTCCTCCGTACTCTCACGTCTGTCTCCATCAAATCAGAATTGTACACGGTCCCCTACTTGACAGATAACAGATACTCATCACCGGAGAGGCCGCGCGCGCTGCTGTCACGCCGCCATCTTCTCCTCCTTGTATCTTTGTGAGTAGAATGGAGACACAAGAGACTGCAGATTTTTTAATCTAGAGCAATGAACAATGCACGGTTTCAATCCACGCCGTTAACAATTCCTTTCCGCCTATAGATGCTGCTTGACTGGCTAGGATCACCGGCAAATTTATCTTTTATTTAGCACGGAAGAGGCCCTTCCAGCCTTTTGAGCCGCACTGCCCAGAAACCCCCAATATAACCCCAGTCTAGTCAGGGGACAATTTACAGTCACCAAATAACCTACTAATTGGTACATCTTTGGACTGTGGGAGGAAACTGGAGCACCCAGAGGAAACCCATGCAGTCACAGACAGCGGTGGGAATTGAACCTGGGTCACTGGTACTGTAATGCGCTGTGCTAACCACTCCACTACCGTCCTGATCCATAATTGTTTGTTGATTCAAAGCGAATAGACCTTGTTTGCTTAACCTCCCCTAGAATCTGACATTTCCCCAGTCCTTAGTTTACCACCTGTTTTTGGTACAGTATAAACCCTTTAATCTAAAGGAGTCCTGACGAAGGGTCTCGGCCTGAAACATCGACTGTATCTCTTCCTAGAGATGCTGCCTGGCCTGCTGTGTTCACCAGCTACTTTGATGTGTGTGCCTTTAATCTAAATGTACTTTTGATTTCTCTTGATTCTTTAAATATTAATAAGGCTTTTGAATATATTTCACTGAAGATATTAATGTGTAACGTTGGAGTGCATGGGATTTAGAGTATGGACTGTGGATTAGCTAATAGACAAAAAGGAGAGAGTAAGGATAAAAGTGAAGGGTCCTGCCAAAGGGTCTTGGCCCGAAACGTCGACTGTACTCTTTTCCATCGATGCTGCCTGGCCTGCTGAGTTCCTCCAGCATGTTGTGTGTGTTGCCTTGGATTGCCAGCATCTGCAGATTTTCTCTTGTTTCAGTAAGGATGAAGAGTCTGTTTTGATTTGAGAGGCAGTAGTAACTAGTAGGGTGCCTGGCTACCCAAATGCTCTGCAGTCTGTATCAGTGAGTTAACTGAGGGATTCGTGTAAGCCTGGCGGCTGATACAAAGGTGAAGAGAGTGCGGGCTACGATGGGGAAGCCAGCATGTGGACAGGATGACGGAAGTTAGAACGCTCCCTCTTGCCCCCTTGCTCCCCAGTAGTTAGATCTAAAGTCCTACCTACAGGCCTTGTTATTTGGTTTGCTGAGACGCTGGTCTCAGATTGATTCAAGTGAAGCCGATTACAGTGGAAAAGATCACCCTTTGCCTAGTAGTGATGTGAAGTGCAGCCTATTTCTCGGTCACCAACTGTGAGCCATGTATTCAGCTCTGGTCTTACTGACCCTCTATCAATTTGCACATGGTTCAGGTAGTAATCCAGGGGTTATTATCTATGTAGCTCTGCTTTTTAGTTTAAACTGTAGCTGCTCATTTTCCATCAGTATCTCCTCCTTTGTTGTATCTTTGTCGATGGTTACCACATGCACAAAAACAACTGGATCCTTCTCATATCCCTACAAGCTCCTTTCTCGGCCTCTCGGTCTGTAGCCCTGGCACAAGGCATCAATGCAGCTTTAAGAATTCTTGCTTTTAGTTGTGGAGAGTAATGTTTATCCCCCCAAGTATATTCTCCCCATTCACCTGAGGCCCCCCCTTGGTCAGGGTCGGCCGAGGATGTTGTGTGCCAGCTGTCTACGTGATACACGAGCCTGGGCAGTACGACGTGGAGAGCAAGCTGTTGCCTATGCAGTAGGCTCCCTCTCCATGCAGCTGATGAACCCAAAGGAACAACAGAGACTGATACGGTTTGGCACCATCACAGAAGTTGCCAGTGTTGATCCCAACGCAGGACTCCTTTTGGGACTCCAGCTCCGGATTTTTCCTCAGGGTTTACTTCCGAAGCCTTCCTCACGGGATCTCAGCTCATTAAATCTGAACTGATGTTCCTTTAAGTTGCAGACCCTTAATAAAGATGTGGTCACCATGATTTACTACATCCTGTTCTTCCATGGTTATCTTAATCTAAATTATTTGTTTAATATTTTAATCAATTTCACTCCCTCACCTTTGATTTTAGAACATAGAACATAGAAATCTACAGCACATTACAGGCCCTTCGGCCCACAATGTTGTGCCAACCATGTAACCTACTCTAGAAACTGTCTAGAATTTCCCTACCACATAGCCCTCTATTTTTCTAAGCTCCATGTACCTATCTAAGAGGCTCTTAAAAGACCCTGTTGTATCTGCCTGTACCACCATCACTGGCAGTGTATTCCTCGTACCCACCTCTCTGTGTGAAAAAGTTACCCCTGACATCTCTTCTGTACCTACTCCCAAGCACCTTAAAACTGTGCCCCCTCGTGTTAGCCATTTCAGCCCTGGGAAAAGCCTCTGACTACCCACACAATCAATGCCTCTCATCATCTTATACACCTCTATCAGGTCACCTCTCATCCTCCGTCTCTCCAAGGAGAAAAGGCCAAGTTCACTTAACCTGTTCTCATAAGGCATGCTCGCCAATCCAGGCAACATCCTTGTAAATCTCCTCTGCACTCTCATTTACCAAAGTGTTTGCTCTAAAGCCTCCTCACCAAGTGAGCACTGCAGCCAATGGAAAGCACGCTCTTCAACAAAATGATCAGAGTGAGTCAGCGTGTTAAAGTCTTACCTCAATAACTGAGTTGTAATCCATCTTGGAAAGAATCCTATGAAGGTAGATAAAGTATTCCAGAAAACATTCCATCAGATTTGACTCCAAAGATTATTGGGTGGGGAGGGGGACCCTATAATTGAAGCAGTAAAGAAATATGGATCTGGCATCTGAGGTGCAGCTCAGGCACCATCTAATTGTATGAAGAGGCTGAACGGTTTCCTCTTCCTCGTCCCAAAGTGTCGTGAGGTGTTGATGTCTGACTATTGGGATTAGTTTCTTAAGGTCACATGTACCAAGATGCAGTGAAAAGTTTGTCTTGCATACTGTACATGCAGGTAAAATCATTACATGGTGCCCTGAGTTAGAATACGGTAAAACAATAACAATGCAGATTAACGTGTAAAAACTGGTGAAAAAGTGCCGTGCAGGTAAATGATAGAGTGAAAGATCAAAATGCGGTAGGCTGTGAAGTCGAGTCCTTTTTATCATATAACAGGACTGTTCAAGAGTGATTGGTATGAACTGCTAGGGATTCGCTGAGTCGCTTTAGCCTCCTGAGGATGGAGAGGCCTTGGTGAGACTTCTTGGCCAGGACATCAACTCGTTGTATTGTACTGGCTGTTAAAAGTCCTGCGTCCAATAGTGATGTGAGGTTGACTTACCTATGGTTGAGAAATTGCTCATCTGTGAACTTCCTCCCTCTAATCTATATTTAATCTTTCCAATTTCACTGCTGACACTAAAACAGGAGAACAGTAATGAAGTGCACATGAAGTAAATCAGCTATCTTCACCTTCATGAGCCAATTCCTTTATTAAAGTGATTAATCTTTACCTTTCTTCTATTCTATTTTATCTATAAAAATGGAGTCCTCCTTTATGTTGTCTACCAAATTTATATCTCCCTTCACCCCGCCCCCCCCGCCCCCCACTTATTTCCGTTTCCCCTTGTATGTTCCATTTTCACTTTGGCCTTGGACTTGATGATGAATCTGGTATAGAGTATATGATAAAGCAAAAAGACATCCCATAATTGCCGGAAGTCTCAAACAGAAACAAAACAGAACATGGTGAAAGGATTCAGCAGGCCAGATAATGGCAGAGAAATGTACTGAAATGAAAGACCACCTACCTTGATCTCAGTTTCTCTCTCCAGAGAGGCTGCCTGTCCTGCTGAGCAGTTCCAGATCTAACTATGAACCTTTCTGTGCTATGCTTTCTTTGCAGTGGGAGTTATGGACATCCTTTGTAGGAATGTATGCCTAGACAACCTCCAAACTCTGTTGTCTCTGAAGGTCTTATCACTGGACTGCTGTTTTACCTGCCAGTGTTTGCAATCCAGTCTCCTTAGGCCATGTCCATTTTCAATATTAGTTCACTTCAGTTTGACTCCTTTCACTTTATACTTTTCCATAACTACTCTTAATCTGGATTCTATTGTTATTGTTGTTATATATTCTCCACTGAATCCCCCTCTGTTTGCCCCATTTATTCACCAGAATGCCTTCTTCATTGGCTGGAGAACAGCAAAACCCTCTGCATGCATTTTAGGAATTTTTTCTTCTCAATCCTAGTCTGAATATTAATTAAATTACTTGTTGTCATTGCATGTCAGTTCTTCCCTCCCTTCTCAGTCTTCATTGTGTGATTTAATGGCCTTTAGTATGTAACCACTAATCTGCATAATATTAATTATTTCTCAGCTCTAACCATGGTTGACTACTTTCTAGCTATTATGCTCATTATAACTATTTCACAATAATAATTTTGATCAATGGAGCCACCATGCACATAACTTCATGATTTGGTTATAATAGAAAGCTGATTTTAAATCAGGTCTCAGTAACTGTCATTGTATCCTGGAATCTGTAACTGTCACCGTATCCACGTCTCTGTAATTGTCACCGTGTCCCAGTCTCTGTGACTGTCACCGTATCCCGGTCCCTGTGACTGTCATCGTATCCACGTCTCTGTAACTGTCACCATATCCCGATCTCTGTACCTGTCACCGTATCCCAGTCTCTGTGACTGTCACCGTATCCCGATCTCTGTCAGTGTTACCGTATCCTGGTCTCTGTGACTGTCGCTGTATCCCAGTCTCTGTGACTGTCACCGTATCCCGGTCTCTGCCACCGTCACCGTATCCCGGTCTCGAGCAGCTGACCAGTTTTATTGATCACTCTCTCTGGTTGCATACATATGGTCCCTACCCTACTCCTTCTCCTCTCTCTGATTCCGTTTATCACAGCTTTCCTTCTGTTACCCTTCCGTCTTCTCCATAACACCTCCTCTTTGTTGTTATCCTCCTAACAAATTAGTTTAAACTTTACTGTAATAATTTTCAAGAAGGATACTGAGTCATTTCTGTGAATTTGCAGCTTGTTTATCCTGTTCACAGCCACTTTCTGCCCCTGAAGTGCTCTCAGGAATTTGAAGCCCTCCTCCGCACTCCTCCAGCCAGCATTGCCTTGCACTCTTTTACTGTAACAATGAGCAGAAAATGCTGGAAATACCCAGCAGGTCAGGCAGCATTTGTGGGAGGATAAACAGTCAATGTTTCTGGCTTTCATTGGAACTAGGAAAGAGAGAGATGCAAGTGGGAAGGTGGGGGAGTGATATATGGGAAAAAAGGGAACATCAAGGACACATTGGATTGGTTTACTGGGGACAATTCTTAGTAATTCTATGTAATCAGCTGAGTAAAAGCCCCAGGGCACCACCTACATGGAATCTTGATACACTCGTTTCCTGTTCGGATGAATGCATCTTTTTGTTAAACATACCACCCCACCCCCACCAAACTTCTCCCCTTCACTCCTGCCTACATCTCTGATGACGGGCTGTGGATCAGAAACATTGACTCTGTCTTTCTACAGGTGCTGCCTGACTGGCTGGGGATTTTCCAGCAGTAACTGCTCTTCTCTCTGCACGCATGCTGGCCGGCCTGCTGAGTTCCTCCAGCATTTTGTGTGTCAGAACCTATTGATCCCCGTTTCAATCCGGCCCCTCGAGCTGCACCAGCCGACAATGTAATCCCAGCCTAATCACGGGACGATTTACAATGACCAGTTAACTTACTAACCGGTACGTCTCTGGACTGTGAGAGGAAGCACACATACAGCAAGGGAAGGAACGTACAAACTCGCTTACAGACGACCAGAACCGAACTTCACAAGCCCCGACGCCCGGACTGTAGAGACATTACGCTAACCTTTATGGTATCATGGTGTCCTAATGCCCTGGTCTCCACACCGTCTGCGGCAATGAATTCCACAAATTCACCACCCTCTGACTGAAGTTCTTCCTCATCTCTGTTCTACAGGGGCGTCCTACTATTCTGAGGCTGTGCCCTCTGGTCCTAGAATTTGCCACTATTTGAAAAATCCGCAGCACGCCCATTCTATCTGGACCTTTCAGTATTCCGTAGGTTTCGATGAGATTCTCCCCTCATTCTTCTAAACTCCAGCGAGCACAGGCCCAGAAAGTCAAACTCTCCAGACATGCTAACTTCTTCATTCGCAGGATCATTCCCGTAAACCTCCTCTCGACCCCCTTCAATGCCAGAACATTTTTTTAGATATGGGGTCCAAAACTGCTCGCAATACTCCAAATATGACCTGAACAATGTCTTAGTTTTAGCATGACATCTTTGTTTCTTATATTCTCGTCCTCTCGAAATTCATCTTAACATTGCCATGCTTAGAGGCCACGCCAATGGCGCTGGAGAATCTGCGGTCCGCCTCCCCAGCTACCGAAGCCCCTGCTGGTGGAGGCTGCCCCTCCGCCCCCCATCCGTTGTTCGCTCCAGCCCGCCGAGTGCCACTGGTTTTCAGAGCGGGTTTGAGCGACTGTTCTTGCCTTGCGCCTTACAGCAAAGCCGCCCCTCCGGTAGGCGTTACGGAGACTCCAGCCGCCCTTACCTCCACCAGTCCTAGCGAGCTTTAATTGTGGTGGCATTAGTTCAGCCGCCCAGCGGGTGGCAGAGCGCACCTTCTGCATTCCCTGTGAGTGAGGCGACGCCGCTCGGTGCAGACTTCAGTCTCAGATTCGCCCCTCGTCCTCTGCGTCGGTGCTCTCAGCACTGCAGCAGCATTAGGCGCTGAGCGAGCGCCTCGCTGTGTAAACGGCATGCCTTCCGTTATAGCGGGGCGCGTGTGGAAGAGCGCATGCCTCCTGGAAGACTGGTTGCTGTGCGCGTTCAAGTGTGGGTGCATTCCCTGCGTGTGTGAGGATGCATGCCGGTGTGTAAGCGGGTCGTGCATGTGTAGCTGTGGATGACTGTGCGTGCCGTGTGAGCGCAGCGAGGAAGGGTGCATGTCGTGTGAGAGCCCCGGGACTGGCGGGTCCAGGTTCGCAATGTGAGGCCAGGCATGGAGAGGAATGGTCAGGGTCCTCCTCTCAGACTGATGATCCCTAGTGTGTGAAGCTACGTCTTCATCGGCCGTCCCTCGGGTGGATGAGAGTGAGTGTGAACAGATTGGAGGAGGGAAGACGGTGTCCTCCCTCCGCGGTGCTTCCATTGCCCGGTCTTCCCGGTCTCAGATACACCCCGAACACTCCTTCTCCGCAGTGAGCGGCCTTGGGTCGGGGGTTCCCCGGAGATCGTGCGCTCCTTCAATGTCCTTCTATCAAGGCGAATTTATCGTTACGTGTGCCTCTTGAAGCAAAGGGGATAACTTCACTTGCCCCATCACTGAACTGTTCCCACAACCCATGGGCTCACTTTCAAGGACATCTCCTCTCATTTTCTCGATATTTATTATTTCTTCTCTTCCCTTTTGTGAACAACAGCTTGTTGCCTTTTGCGCACTGGCTGCGGTCTTCCACTGACCCTGTTATGGGTTTATTAAGTATGCCCGCAAGAAAATGAAACTCGGGCAACACCCGTAAAATGGTGGAGGAGCTCAGCAGGTCAGGTAGCATCCATGGGAACGACGTCTCGGGCCGACTGAATCTCAGGGTTGTATATGAAGACATGTATGTACTTTGATAATACATTTACTTTGAACTTTGTACGAGTATGGTGAGGTACAATGAAGAACCTGTTTACAACAGCGTTACAGACACGTAGGTGTAGGCAACAGGCAAACATGAAATATACATATATTATACAAGACTGTGAAGACGGAGAGAAAAAAAACCGGAAAGATTTCAGTGCAATGAAAACAAACCGGAATCAGGTTTATTATCGCCTCATGTCGTAAAACGTGTTGTTTTGCAGCAGCAGTACGGTGCAATAGATAAAATATACTACAAATTGCAACAAGAAATGTATATATAAATTAAATAAGTAGTGCAAATATAGTGAGGTTTAGTGTTCATGGGTTACCAGTTCGTTCAGAAATCTTGAACGCACATAATCAGAGAAAAGGCTATGGTATTGCGGGGGGGGGGGTACATTCACAACCACGAGGAGGTCCGCAGAAATCCAAAGCGATTCACACAAAACGCTGGAGGAACTCAGCAGGCCAGGCAGCATCTATGGGAAAGAGTCCTGGCGAAGGGTTTCAGCCAGAAACATCGACTGTTCCCCCTTTTCCAGCGAAGCTGTCTGGCCGGCTGAGTTCCTTCAGCGTTTTGTGCGTGGTGTACAGTCGTCGTCTGGCCTTTCTGACATGGAGTTAGTTGTCTGCAGGTCAGTTCAAGAACCCAATGGCTATCGGAAAGTAGCTGTTCCTGAACTTGGTGGTGTGGGGCTTCACTTCTCCCACATCCTTCTCTGCGCGCCTGCAGATCTCCGTGGACTGAGCGTCAACCGTTCACTGACCTTTCCGACTGTGTTCTATTTTGTAGATTCTAATTTCCGTGTGAACCGTCGGATCTTTGACAGAACTCCACAATGGATCCTGTGCGAACAATTCCCCTCCCCGTCAGCCGGAATCGGAGGGCGAACATACCCAGCGCCTGGCTGGACCAGTGTTGCAGGCAGGCCCTGCGAAGGAGAGCTCTCAAATGTAGCAGGGAGGAGGAGGATATCCTGGCCGAGGAGTTACTGCAAGTCCTGCACTGCGCAGCGTCGAAGATCCAGGCGCTGTGGCGTGGGTACTGCATCCGGAAGCAACTGTGCATCGAGCAGAACGCCGCGATCCTCCTGCAAGCCTTCTGGCGGGGCTGCCTGGTGAGGCGCATCCTGCGGGAACCGGTGGCCAGACCGCTCCGCATCCACGGCCAGCACCTGTTCTGGGACAGGAGCGGGACTCGGTCGCTGTACTGCCCCAGGCGAGGAGCGGACCCCAAGCCCAGAGGTGCCAGGCGGGAGCGGGAGGAATGCAGCCACCCGGCGATCATCGAGCTAAACATCTGGCCGGATCCCTGCGGCTTGCCTGGCGCGAACCGGCGCCCCGAAAAACAGCTCTGCCGCCTGGTCTGCGAGGACCCGCTCCCCACCAGGCAGAGCCGCAGCCGGGCGGCGGACAATTGGTTCGACGTCAGGCAAAAGTACGACCGAGCTGCCACAGTCATCCAGGCGTTTTGGAGGGGGTACCTGGCACGGAGGAACCTGGCGGTCAAAATGGGAGCCGCAGTTTACATCCAGTCATTCTACCGCGGGTACAGAGTCCGCAAGGAACTCAACCCGACTCCCGAGCCCCAGCCAGAGCCGGACGATGAGGAGGCGGAGATGGTCTCATTTAACAATTCCTTTACCCCACGCCGCTCCAGTGCGCACGGACTTGCCCGCGGGGGCTCCCGGAACAACGGGGCCTTCCTTAACAACTGCAGCAGCAGCAGCGGCAGCGGCAGCAGCCGGAGCCGCAGCCGCAGCCACTCGAGCCGCTCCTTCTCAAGGCCCGAGGAACCGGGCTGGCTCTCGGCCAAAGGCGACACTCGGCGGGTGTCAAGAACGGGCTACGTACCGAGCTATTGCTTGGCGTACGGGGAGCAAAACTCTCCCTTGGAGCCGCTCTCCACTAACGACAGCAACCGCAAGGCGGACCATTTAGTTCTCGGCTGCTTTTCAAAAGGCGCAGGCGATACCCGGTGCAGCGTAGATGTGGTCTCCCGCCCGGCCACGCTTTCTCTAGCGTGTACCAAGCCCCTCAAAGAGCCGCCGGCGGACGAGCCGAACCTGGAGAACGGGCACCCATGCGAGGAGGTGGTGGCCCGGCTGGATAAGGCAGCGACCGGAGCCAAGTGCGCCTACAGCGCTCCAGGATGTCCGGCGCTGGGGCTCCGGCTACAGTATCCGGTGCAGTCTACCCCTTCCACGTTGGGAGCCCGGAAACTCGTTCGCTACCGGGACAAGCTGGCACCGCTGTCCCGGGACAGCCAGCAGACCGATTTCGACTTGTCTGACCTGGAGGTGCCGACGGGCACGGTGGAAGGTCCGGCCGAGCAGCCGCCCCGCCGCTCCCTGAAGCGGCTGCAGGAGGAGACCGCGGCGGCCGGTACCATCCAGGCGGCCTGGAAGGGACTCTGCGCTCGCAGGGCTCTTCAGGAGCGAGCCACGGCCGCCACTAAAATCCAGGCCCTGTTCAGGAGCTACCAGACCAGGAAAGAGTTCGAGAGCAAAGGTATTTACCCTTTGGTCCGCGGGAAGGCAGTGAGCGAGAGCCGCTCGTGTCCACCCTGTCCCGGGATTGTCCCAGCGAGCGGGGACGTCAAACAGACTCCTCCGCCCGCGGTTACCTGCGAACGGGAGGCGCCAGTGTTGGCGCCGCCCTGCGCCTCCGGGGTACAGGTTCAGGAATCGGCCGGCTGCCGGGACACTCGCCCCGACCACCTGGAGCACAGTGCTCGGCCTTGCGTGTCAACCGGGAAGCAGCACGAGTTGGAAACACGGGCTGCCACTGTCATCCAAGCGGCGTGGAGGGGTCACCAGGCTCGGCGTGAGCTTGCCGGTTTGGCGCAGGTGGCAGCAACGATCCAGGCTTTGTACCGGGATCACCGACTTAGAAAGTTCCTGGGTAGCGTTGGCAAACATCCAGAGGGAGCGAAGGAAAGCGGCCGGGAGCCCAGGGAGAAGGCGGGAGACTTCCCCGAACATCTTCAGCCGGAGCAAAGGGCGACGTGGGAACAAGGAATTGACGAGGCAACGAGCGGCTGCCGGCAGGAGACCAGCCGGAGCGCGGAACTTAAAACCAAGGTCCCGGCGATTCTTGTCAAACGCAACGCCTGCTACAACCCCCGCAGGGTGACCATACACGTGAAGGCGTCCGCGACCGACAGCCCCTGAAATCGGCACCACCACTGTCACGGCGTGTCATCAGTCAAAGATAAACAGGGAGATCAACACTGTCCCTATAATCAAAGTAATAAAATACTAGCCTGGAAACACAGCGGGTCGGTGGCTGGTTATTGATGAGGTTTAACACCCGGTACACGTGGTTCCACGGAGACACGGGAGACTACAGATGCTGGAATCTGAAGCAATACCAAAGATGCTGGAGAAACTCAGCGGGTCAGGCAGCATCTGTGGAAGGAACTCGCTAAATTCCTCCAGCATCCTTCTGGTGGTACCCGTGGTCGGTTCTTTGCCGCTTTTTACGCGACCCGCCCTCTTCAGAGGCGCCCTGAGAACTCGACATCACCGTTCCCATTCTACGCGCACGCCCCCAACTCGCCAAACCTGCCATCTTCTCGTCGAGTTACAGATAGATGCCATCTACAACGTGCCCCCGTCTCTTCTCCACACTATCCTCCAACTCTTTACCATCTCCCCTCAACATGTCCTCTTCATTCACCAGTTTCCCATCTCCCACCTCTGCCCCCCATCCTTCCTTTCCCCCTCGTGTGTGGATGCCGATCGCTCAAAGCCCTTTATCTGCCATCCCTCTCCCGGGGAGAATGAGATCCATCTTCTCCTCGTTCTCTGGGGAAATACCCTTTTCCCCAATCTTTCTGCAAACATAACTTACGCAATTTCAGCTTTGGAGTTACCACCCCTCCCATGATAATGTTCTGGAATTAACGTCCCCTGAATCATGGAAAACCCCCTGCCTTTGATTAGGTTTGTTGTGGGAGGAGGGGTGCGAGAGATCCTGGACAGAGGACCCGGGGGGGGGGGGGGGTTGAAGGTCACGTGATTTGGAGGAGGGGAATTGGCAAACTCTTTTAGGAGAGGAGTTGCTTGAGCTCCACTGCGGCCCCCCTCTGGTCCAAAAACAATAGAATAGTAGCAATGAAGAAAATCTGAAAATCAAGCCCGAGGACGTTAGAAATGCTGGACAGGTCAAGCAACTTCTGTGGGAGTTAAATAATATGTCAGGCCAGTGAGTGACTTTGCCCCAGAACTTGCCCATTATCATGTTTTTTTCGGACTACAGTACGTTGGGAAAGTTGTAATGAGGCCCAGAATATCTTGCATTTCCCATCTTCTCCTTTACAACTGTGAAGGCCACTTGGACCATCAAGTCTAGTTCTCAAAGCATCTCCATCAATCCCATTTTCGCCAACCCACCCTCCCCCAACTCCATTTATTTCTCTCACACATACCAACTAATTCCAACCTAGTTCTCTGATTACCCGAACCGAAAAAGGATAATTTACTGCAGGCAATTACCCGACCAACCTTTGGGATGTGGGGGGGTGGTGCAACTGGGGCGCTCGGGGGCAGGCGGTCGTGGGAGAAGCTGACAGAGCAGCCGAGGACGTGGCCATGCCCCACTGTACCTCCTGTCTGCTGCTAGCACCTTTCCCAGACGCAGACACCGCAACCCCCCCGCCCCCGGCCAGGCGATGAAAGATTTTTGAAATGACGGGCGCTTGGTACAAGAGTCCCTTGGGTAGCATTATGAAGAAACAACTTCACGGGATTTCTTGCCCTCCCGTAACAGTCGTGGGGGAACTCTATAGAAATGGCCAGATCTGAGTTCTTTGGTATTTTGTGGAAATCACCGTGGTTCTGGAGAATTCTGCTGAAACTGAGGTCACTACAGACCATGAGATCTGCAGCATGACCTTTGCAGGTCATACTCATTGTTACTAGTGCAAGACTGCCACCTGACACTCCTGAAACAGAACAGGGTTGTGCAGGATGGTGAAGGAAGGGATGGAGATCAGAATGGTGACAGGGCAGCCATCAGAGCTGTGGAAGAAGGGATGCAAAGACAAAGGGGGTGGGAGTGGATCAGGGAGTAGGAGATAACAGCAAATCTCCAATGATCACTATCCCACATTCCCAACATCCTAACGGATCGGCAACTAGCTGGCGCTTGTCCCAGTCCTCGCTGACTGGAGTAATGGCTTTGGGCTCCTCACCCACTCGTCAGGGCCTCAGTTCCGTTTATGATCGGAGAAAGTACACAGTATATATTTTCATTTTTAAATCTTTTTATTATTATTATAAATCAACAAAAATACATTAAAGCAATCAAGTCAACATATCAATATATACAAGAAGAGTTAAACTATCAACCAAGCTAAACAATATAACAACAATAAGAAAAAATATAATGTTAAAGCTATTTTTTTCTTTTGAAAAAAGAAAGAAGGAAAAAAGAACCCCTACTAACTAAAACAAAAACAACCCTACTAACAAAAAAAAACTGGAAAAAACCCATCAGGAGCACAAACCCGGAGCTATACGCCATACAAGCTTCAGTAAAAGAAAGACATCAATCCGCCAACCAAATCCATTTACCCGAGAATCAGAAGGGGACCTTCTTAATTAACTCAAATTAAATGATAATAGCGGGCAAAAGAGCCCCACCTTCTCTCAAAGTCAAATCGAGGATTGAAAGTTCGACTTCTGATTTTCTCCAAACTAAGACATAACATCACCTGAGAGAACCATTGTATCAATGTGGGAGTAGAGGCATCTTTCTATTTCAATAAAATAGCCCTTCTAGCCAATAATGTGACAAATGCAATTACATGTTGGTCTGATATAGAATTACCATGAATATATTGAGGGATTATACCAAACAAAACTGTCAATTTATTAGGTAGGTACACCATATACAACCTGAAACACTTAGACTTCACAGATATCCACAAAAAAAAACAGAACCCCAAAAGAATGAAGGACAGAGAAATGTTAGGACCCCAAAGCACCGTCTCCCCCTCCCCCTCGCAAGCAGCAACAGCACATCAACCTCCTCTCCACTCACTTCAGCAAAATAAACGTCAGCACCCATGCTACAGGCTCTCTCTCTCTCTCTCTCTCTCTCTCTCTCTCTCTCTCTCTCACACTAACAAGGGACAGAGCACTGTCACCCACTTCAGTGTGAAACGGGAGATTAACAGTAGGCATGGCATCTAATAATCTGGAAAATCTGCCCTCTGGCATCAGCAAGGTCTCAAGCATGCCAGATTATCAGTTTCGCTACATTAATCATGGGGTCAGAGAGCAGCAGATGAGGACAGGAGAGTGAAAGCACAAAGGAAAACACAAAACCAACATGCCCACCACTGAGGCTGAAAGTTAGAAACAGATTTCCAAAGATTGGCAACTGAAGGCACATCTACCTATAACAGAGCTTTGGAAATCTGAATTACAATCAGCCCCGAAAACTGTGGTCACTTCAGTGACCTAGACGCTTGGGTGAGGTCTAGGAGCAGAGGAGCCGGGAGCGTCATCATGATAAATGACAGGGAACCTAATCTGTCTCATCTGATTATTTGAAAACATATCCATTAACATGAGTTTACAGGATTAAATTGGGAAGACAGTTTGTGATACTGAATACTGTATTTCCCCTGAGTTTATGATGATCGGAGCCCCTCTGCTCTTTGTGACGTCTATAAATAACTTCAATGAGGAAGGCTCAGTAAGTTTGCAGATGGCACGAAGACTGGTGATGTTGTCGATAGTGTAGAAGATCGTCATAGGTTACAATGGGACATCGATAGGATGCAGAGCCGGGCTAAGAAGTGGCAGATGCAGTTCAATCTGGAAAATTGTGAAGTGATACAGTGTAGTGGAATAGAGGGATCTTTGGGTCCAAGTCCACAGAACCCACAAAGTTGGCACAGAAGTTGATAGGGTGGTTCAAAAGGCATATGATGCATTGGCTCTCATTAGTCAGAGGAATGAATTGAAGAGCCATGAGGTAGTGTTGCAGCTCTATAAAACAATGGTTAGACTACACTTGGAGCATTATGTTCAGTTCTGGTTATAGGAAAAACGTGGAAGCTTTAGAGAGGGACAGAGAAGATTTACCAGGATGCTGCTTGGATTATGGAACATGTCTTATGAGGAAAGGTTGAGCAAGCTAGTGCTTTTGACTTTAGAGTAAATAAGGATGAGAGTTGACTTGTAAGAGATGTATAGGATTATAAGGGACATTGATAGAATGGACAGATGGCATCTAGGATTATACATTATCTTTTTCCCTGGGGGTGGGGTGGGGGGGTGATATAGCTAATACAGGAGGATATATTTTTAAGGCGATTGGTGGAAACTGTTCGGGAAATGTCAGAGCCACACACACAAAATGCTGGAGGAACTCAGCAGGCCAGGCAGCACCTGTGGAAAAGGAGTAAACAGTCGACATTTTGAGCCGGGACCCTTCATCAGGACTGGAAAAAGAGACGAGAAGCCGGAGTAAGAAGGTAGGGGGAGGGGAGAAGGAAGTACAAGGTGGGAGGTGAGAGGTGAAACTGGAAGAGGGGGAAGGTGAAGTAAAGAGCTGGAAAGTTGATTGGTGAAAGAGATAAAGGTCTGGAGAAGGGGGAATCTGACAGAAGATCGGGAGAAAGGGAAGGGGGAGGAGCACCAGAGGGAGGTGACGGGCAGATGACGAGATAAGGTGAGAGAGGGAAATGGGAATGGGGAATGGTGAAGGGGGGGGGGTGCAATTACCTGAAGTTTGTGAAATCCATGTTCATGCCATCAGGCTAGAGGCTACCCAGATGGAATATAAGGAACACACATAAAAGTTGCTGGTGAACGCAGCAGGCCAGGCAGCATCTCTAGGACCCTGACGAAGGCTCTCGGCCTGAAACGTCGACTGCACCTCTTCCTAGAGATGTTGCCTGGCCTGCTGCATTCACCAGCAACTTTTATGTGAGTCCTGACGAAGGGTCTCGGCCTGAAACATCGACTGCACCTCTTCCTAGAGATGCTGCCTGGCCTGCTGCATTCACCAGCAACTTTTATGTGTGTTGCTTGAATTTCCAGCATCTGCAGAATTCCTCGTGTTTGGAATATAAGGTGTTGCTCCTCCAACCTGAGTGTGGCCTCATCTCAGCAGTAGAGAAGGCCGTGGACTGACATAGCGGAATGGGAATGGGAAATAGAATGGAAATGGGTGGCCACCAGGAGATCCTGTTTTTTCTGGGGGATAGAGCTCGGCAAGGCGGTCTCCCAGTCTGGGGAAATGTCAGAGGTAGTTTTTAACACAGTGCTAAGTGTCTGGAATGCACTACCAGGATTGGTGGTAGAGGCAGATACATTAGGGATACTTAACAGACTCTTATATAGACACATGGATGAAAGAAAAAGGTAGGGCTATGTATGAGAATGGGATTAGATTAATCTTAGAATAGGTTTAAGGGGCAGCACAGCATTGTGGCCCGAAGGGCCTGTAGTGAGCTGTACTGTTCGATATTCTTCTGATCATTAATTACATGATTCAGTTGGCGGATGAAAAATGAACAAGACGGCATAATTTTAAAATGCGGCCGGGCAATTTGAGGGTGAAGTGAATTTGCTATCAAAAAGTCTGGAACTCTCTCCTTCAAAAGCTATTGAAGTTCAATGTTCAATTGAAATGTTCAAGACTGACCTTGATGGATTTTTTTTGGAATATGAGGACTATGATATGCAGTAAAGTTAGGGACATAGAGGGAAGATACAGATTAGCTATGGATAGAACAGGAAACAGAGGAAGATGCAATTAATTAATCCTGACAACTCATGCAAGAACTTCATTCTCTACTTGGGTCTGATGAGAAGGTCTCATCAGTTGGGTATTTCTGTGTCTTAACCTAGTCCACTAGTTATCTTCCTACCAAAGTAATGGCTTTTTTTTTGCCTGCCACTTAAACCCCTATATATCATTAGACATTTGGGGATCCAGATCTGAACCTGAGGAGGGCCCTTATCTATTCAGGGACGGGTGAATTCCAGGAATGCAGAAATGGTAAGAAAGGGCAGTGGAAGCAGAGTTACTGCGGGAATTTAAGAAGGGAGTAGATGAGGAATAGAAGGTTAGAGGTCAAGTGCTGGAAGAGGGAGATTAATAACAGATGGATTTCCCACTGGTTGGCCTAGTTCTAATGAGCTGAAGGGCTTGTTCCTATGCTGTATGACTCGATGGGTGTTTGGCCGGATGGCCTCTTCCTCTTCCTATATTCCTATGTACGTCAACAGAATATCAAAATGTTCATCATAGGACAGAATGGACAGTGCATTCGTTTGTAACTGACATCTGAAGATAATGAATAGCTAGTGACTTTCTCGGAGAATTTAAAAGAAATTTAAGGAAATTTAACTATCAACGACTTAATTGAATCAATCAGTCGCATGATTGCTTTGAGAAGCCATGGGCGGCAATTAGGGCACTGTGAAATAAACAAAATTAAATTGGAACGGGATTGGTGTGAGATAAGGGACGATATCACACTGTAACATTCCCTCAGCTTCACACGGCAATGGTAACATCCCAGGAAGCAAGATCACTTTACTAATACTTAAGATCTCAAAGGCCTAATAAAATGAGA
The DNA here is from genome assembly GCF_963921235.1 of Mobula hypostoma. Taxonomy (NCBI): domain Eukaryota; kingdom Metazoa; phylum Chordata; class Chondrichthyes; order Myliobatiformes; family Myliobatidae; genus Mobula; species Mobula hypostoma. Next base: position 26,463,002 of record NC_086120.1, on the reverse strand, counting down.
CTGTGGTCAGCAGGAGAAACAATGTTATTTCCAATGGCATCCAGGGTTTCGACAGCAGGCAGAGAGCTGGCTATTACTATGGTAATAGATAACTAGAGGATTATATTAACACACAGGAATGTCATGAGACCTCATCAGATCCAAGTGGAGAATAAGGTTCTTGTAGTTATTGTCAGGAGCAATCAATATACTCTCATCTGCAACCTGATTGGCTCATAACAGTAACTAGGAACAAAGACAAATGGTATTAGTGTGGCAATGAACAGTTGAATTGCAATGGGGCAAAGGTGACCTGGACTGGACAACCTGTGTGGTACCTTCTCACTGGAGGAAAACAGAAGGGACAGGAGGGAGATGGATTCTGGAAACTAAATGTAACTACTCACTGAAACCTTGAACAACTTGAGAAACAGGGATCACAGAGAGACTGTAGGAACAATGTTCACAAGGAAAGACTCTATGCTCGGGATTCAAGAGCACACAAGGAACCATACCTGACTGAGGCTGATCCCCCATGTGTTGGGTAGTACAAAGCACAGGGTGCAAGTTCTTGTACTTGGCATAGAGTCGTAGAAAGTTGCAGCACAAAAACAGGCTCTTTGGTTCACTGAGCCTGTGTCAACCATCCATTTTACACTGATCCTTTACAAATCCCATTACCTTTCATTCTCCCCATGTTCCCTTTGAATTGCTGTTACACTCAAGAACTTCGATAAAGTTAAGCACATCTTTCACCAGTTGTCATTCGTGTGACTCAAAAATGTGTATATTTAGACATAAAAAATGAAGAACGAGATTGTCGAAATGGAAAGATCTAGGGGACACCCTAGCCTTACTGTCTAAAAGAAAATATTCAAATCGTGAATTCTCACACCAACATTGAAGACAAATTACAAAAGGAATGAAATTTTTTTAATATAGCATGTATTTAATAATAAAGGCAAAAAATAACCCCCCCCCCCCGGAATACCAATAAATATAACACCACAAGGTTTAGGAACTTCCTATAACCCTTGATGTCCTTACTAGTCAAAAACTCATCAATCTCTGCTTTATATACCCAATAACTTGACCTCCACAGCCACCTGTGGCAATGAATTCCACTCGTTCCCCACCCCCTGGCTAGAGACATTTTGTCCTCATCTCTGTTCTAAAGGGACATCTTTGTATTCAGATGCTGTGCCCTCTGGTCCTAGATTCTCCCAATATTGGGAACATCCTCTCCACATCCATTCTGTCTAGCCCTTTTAATATTTGGTAGGTTGAACAGTCTGGTCTGACACCTGAGCACTGATGCCTGTGTAGACATCAACAGGAGAGCACTGGACCCTGGCAAATTGAATTGAATATCAGTGCAGAGGGGCCCCAATTAGTCTCAGTGATTGTGTCAAAGAGGAGAAAGCTTGGTCATTCCAAATCGTGGTCACTGGTGGTGTGAAAGTAGGGTGGTGTAACATACTTTTCACCCATGGGGAAGAAACTATTGATGACAATATCCAAGCTGGGTTTCTCCCAGGACACAGTCTGTGCCAACAATGCAATAATAAGGACTTGTTGAGATCAGCGACCTGTGGCTGTGCTGATGTCTGATAAAGGTTAAAATGACACTCATCCTGGTCTTTGTGACCTCATCGAATGTGGCAGCTTGTCACCTTGTGATATAACCCTGACACATTGCTGTTTGCACCCAGCAAAGTGCAGGTTATTTTGAGAGAGGAAGACAGCAATATAGGGTTGTGCACAGTAGTTTATCGATAACGTTCTGACACAATCTCACAGAAAGGCTTGGGCTGCTTTTGTCAGAAAGGACCTCAAGGAGGAGATGCTTTGAACCAAGAGGCAGCTATCCAATCCAGGCCCTATGCAGCTCCAGACTCAGTCAACTCAGTCCTGTTTGCACTCATAGTCCTTGCTCATTTGACCCGCGAGGTTTGGAAAGGAGCGTTCTCTGTGCCGTTGGTAGATAAACCCTGAATCTGAACACGGAGGTCAGAGACTCGGCAACTGAAGGTAATTGCAAATTAGTAGAAGCAGAAACTCTTTCTCGATAACTGTGGCTTCGCCAATCAACACCAATCAGTAATAGCGGGTTGCCTTGAATGTAAAATTGTGATTCATCACACCTCAATTAACTCTTCAGCATCCAAATCTATCTGCAAACTCAAAAGCAAATTCTTGTGTTTACAATATGCTGTTAACATTGAAAATGTCCTAAAAGACTAGTCTTGAAATTACTGAGCAACAAGAAGGCATTAGGGCAGGTGACCAAATGCTTAGAAATTTTGGGTAGAAGGTGGGTGATGGGACTAGCCTTACTGCTCTTACTAAAAAAGTCTGATATGTATGGACTTGACCGACTGAATGGCCTTTTCCATTACCATTTGGTGATAAGTGACCTTAAAGATGAGCTTTCCCATCCCCCCGCCAAATTAGTTTAAACCCTCTTCAACAGCCCTAGCAACCCTGCCCACAGGGATATTGGTCCCCCTTGGGTTCAGGTGTAACCTGCCCCTTTTTTACAGGTCATACCTTTCCCAGAAGTGATCCCATTGATCTAGAGATCTGAAGCTCTGCCCCCTGCACCAGTTCCTCAGCCATGCATTCATCTGCCAAATCATTTCCTTACCCTCACCGGCACATGGCATGGGCTGCAGACCAGAGATTACTACCCTGGAGGTCCTGCTTTTCAGTTTTCTACCTAACTCTGTAAATCCTCTCTTCAGGACCTCATCCCTTTTCCTACTTATGTCATTGTTGCCGATATGTACCAAGACTTCTGGCTGGTCACCCTCCCCCTTTAGAATGCCATGGACCCGATCTGAGACATCCATGACCCCGGCACCTGGGAGGCAACGTACCATCTGGGTGTCTCTTTCACTTCCACAGAATCTCGTGTGTACTCCTCTAACTATGGAATCCTCTATCACTACCGTAGTCCTCTTCTCACTTCTTTTCTGAGCCACAGCATCAGACTATGTGACAGAGACCCAGTTGCTGCAGCTCCCCTGGGTAGGTCATCCATCTCAACAATAGCCAAAGAGGTATACTTATTATTGAGGGGAATGGCCACAGGGGTGCTCTGCCCTGCCTGCTCATTTCCTTTCCCTCTCCTGAGGGTCTCCCAGGTATCTGCCTCCTGCAGCTTAGGGATGACTACCTCTCTTTAGCTCCTACCTATTGCCTCTTCTTTCTTCCGCACGAGCTGAAGGTCATTAAGTAGTTCCTGGAGCTGCGGCTCAGTGCACCCGGTGCAGTTGTGGTTATCCCAGGAGGCTGGAGGTCTCCCAAAATTCCCACATCTCACACAAAGAACACAACACAGCCCCTGGGGCCATTCTTACTGCCCTAACTGTGCACTAACAGATGAACAATGAAGAAGAAGGAATTTACCAGAAACTTACCTTGCCGAAGCCTGTTCTCACCTGTCCTTTGAGCTAAAGCCTCCCTACTCTTATACTGGTCCACCCCAACAACAGCCGCTCTGCTTCTCACTTCCTTATCTTTATTTGCCCTTGTAATGAAATTTCAAGAATCACTAGATTCTGGAATGATTCCAGAGGACTGGAAAATTGCAAATGTCACTTCAGTCACTGAGAAGTGAGAGAGCCAAAAGACAAGAAATTATAGGCCAGTTGGCCTGACTTCAATGGTTGATAAGATGTGGGTGTCCATTATTAGAATGAGGTTTGGTGGTACTTGAAGCACATGATAAAATAGGACAAAGTCAGCATGTTTCCTTAAGGGAAAATCATACCTGAGAAACCAGTTGGAATTCTTTGAGGAAATAACAGGCAGAAGAGACAGAGGAGAGTCAGTGGAGGTTGGTTACCTGGTTTTGCAGAAGGTTTTGATAAGGTGCCACATGTTAAACTGCCAAGCAAGCTAAGAGCCCATGGTTTAATCAGAAAGATGCTGACATGTTCTGCAGGGACCAGTGTTTGTACTGCTTCTTTTCCGATTATATGTCAATGATTTGGAGGACAGAATTGATGGCTTTGTGGCCAAGTTTGCGGATGATACAAAGATAGGTGGAGGTGCAAGTAGTGTTGAGGAGGCAGAGTCTGCGGAAGGATTTAGACAGATCAAGAGATTGGGGGAATGAGCAAAGAAATGGCAGATGGAATACAGTGTAAGTATGAAAAGTGTATGGTCGTGCACTTTGATGGGAGGAATAAAGGCATGGACTATTTTCTAAATGGGGAGAAGATTCAGAAATCAGAGGTGCAAAGGGACTTGGGAGCCCTTGTTCAGGAAACCTTAAAGGTTAACTTGCAGATTGAGTTGGTGATAAGGAAGGCAAATGTAATGTTAGAATTAATTTCAAGAGGACTAGAATATAAAAACAAGGATGTGATGTTGAGGCTTTATAAGGCCACACTTGGAGTATTGTAGCAGTTTTGAGTCCCTTATCTCAGAAAAGATGTGCTGGTATTAAAGAAACTCCAGAAGAGGTTTATGAGAATGATCCAGGAATGAAAGGGTTAATATATGAGGAACATTTGATGACTCTGAGCCTGAACTCACTGTAGTTTGGAAGAATGGCATGGTGGGGGGGGGGCGGTTGAGGGGGTGGGGAGGTGTAGGATCTCATTGAAACCTAATGAATATTTAAAGATTTAGATAGAATGGACATGGAGAGGATGTTTGCAGTAGTGGGAGAGTCCAGGACCAGTGAGCACAGCCTCAGAATAGAAGTACATCCCTTTAGAATAGAGATGAGGAATTTATTTAGCCAGATGGTACGATTGGGTATATTTAGAGCAGAGGTTGATAGGTTCTTGATTAGTAAGGACATCAAAGGTTATGAGGAGATGGCAGGAGAATGGGCTTGAGAGGGTTAATAAATCAACCATGATGAAATGGCAGAACAGACTGAATGGGCTGAATGGCCTGTATCTGCTCTAATGCCTCTTTCTTGGCCTTAGTGTTAGCTTTTGATGCTGCAAAATGCTGTGGGGAAACTCTACAGTATTAAAAGTGTGATGTAATTATTGTTCTTTATTGTCTCTGGTGCTACTTTTCAAAACCTTGTCACAGACCAGTTGGGCTGCCTTTCCCAGACTCATTGTTCTCTCTTTAGGCTTTCCTGGAAAGCCAAAGGGAGACCCGGAACTCTATAAGCCAGTGGTATGAAATTGCATGTTAAGACTGACTAACTTAGTTGCTGTATACAACTTAGAGTTATCTGAATTTCTCTTTACTGTGGACAAGAAACCTTCACAAAGCAGGATGGAAGAACAGCAGTGTGTTGGTATATGGCTCGAGAAAATAGATGATAAAGTCAATGAAGAAATGGAACGAAAAAGAGAAAAAGAGAAAGAAAAACGTAGGAGCAAACACAGAGAGAACAGGAGAGCTGAAAAAAGAGAGAGCAGGGAGAAAGAGGAGAATATCCAGAAACGAGAAACAGGAGAGGAAGTCAGAATTGATCAGAATGAAGAGGAATCAATAAGGAATGACTACAAAGGTAACTTTTCCTAAAATAAGGTTGCTCTGAAATCTACAACATTATAGACATATGAAGAGTTCAGAGGCTTATCAAAGGTACTGACTGAGTTATATTCAGATCAGATTAAGTGGTTTAAGGGGCTATCTCTAGAAAAATCTGATTATCTGGCAGTAAGTTAAAAGTTAGGATCTAAATTGGGGTTTGGGAGCTTTGTATATACAATAACTGGTGTAATAAGTTCCAGCCTGGGATCTATTTGAGAAGTTTGTTGGTTTTACTTATGGATTAATAGACAGCTGGGAATGCAATAAAGGGAGGGAACCGAATAGAGATTTCAGTGTGAGTTTACATTCTACATTACAGATATCCAGGGTGCATTATGGGCAGGAACGTTATTTAGTGGTCCAGGGTTTATACAGAGAAGTAATAATACCACTAGTAAATAATAGGTTAGAATTCAATTAAGGGGTTCAGTGAGTTTATAAAATAATTGATTTCTAAAAATGAGTTCAAGCTGGAATCTAATGTAGAAAATCAAAACATAATTACAGATACTGAAAACCTCAGATATACAACAGGTCAGGTAGCATCTATGAACAGAGAAAAAGGGTTGGCATTGCAGTTTCATCATGCATTGGCAGTGTTGGTTCCTAAGCTGTTAAATAAATTCCATTTAAAAAAATTCAGATCAACAGAATAAGTTAGGAACCTAAATTTAACTATAGTTTCAGAGTTGTTTAACAGAATGAAGAACAGATATTGGATGTGGGTTACAGGCTGCAAGTTATTGTAGAAGTTAAGAGAAATAATCCATGGAATAAAAGATACATAGGAATGAAGAGTTTAATAGTTAGGATCCAGTGAGGTGAATGAATCCTTCATTTTCTCAGACTGCTGCCAATGCAGATCTGTAAGGGCCAGCCTTAGCTGCAGGACGAACTTTAAAAAAATGGGAAACAAGGCAGTCAAAATTTATTAAAACACTCTCTCCCTTTCCCTGCACTTGGATCCATTTGTCCATCATCCCGTCCCAATCCCGCTCCCCCCATTCCTTGTACTGCTAAATACTGGCATTCTTCCCTCTCCCATCTCAGACTTGATGCAAGGTCTCGATCCACAGTGGCAGCACACACATTTCACCTCTACAGTTATAGCCCTGCAACTTAACTTTGCACATCCCCAGTATCTTCCTTTTTTGATACCTTTTCACCACTTACCCTTGTTAAAGGACAATTAATCCTTTGGCACAAGTTTGGGATGCAGGAGGGTATGGAGCTCAGAGGTGAGGTGAGGAATGATGAGAATGGATGATCAAATAGGATGTTTTATTCTGGGTGATATCAAGCTTCTTCAGAGCTGTTGGGACTGCACTCAGCCGGTATCGATGTATTGATGGAGGTATTCCATCACAATTGTGGTAGAAAGGCTATGTGGTGCATCACTCACCACACAATATCTTGCCGCTGACTTGCTTCTGGTCACAATATTTATGTGGCCTCCGAGAACTTTATATAACCATATAACAATTACAGCACGGAAACAGGCCATCTCGGCCCTCCTAGTCCGTGCCGAACTCTTACCCTATCCTATTCCCACCGACCTGCACTCAGCTCATAACCCTCGATTCTTTTCCTGTCCATATATCTATCCAATTTAACTTTAAATGACAACCTAGTACCTGCCTCAACCACTTCTGCTGGAAGCTCGTTCCACACAGATATCACTCTCTGAGTAAAGAAGTTCCCCCTCATGTTACCCCTAAACTTTTGTCCTCTAATTCTCAACCCATGTCCTCTTGTTTGAACCTTCCCCACTCTCAATGGAAAAAGTCTAACTACGTCAACTCTATCAATCCCCCTCATAATTTTAAACACCTCTATCAAGTCTCCCCTCAATTTTCTACGCTCCAAAGAATAAAGACCTAACTTGTTCAACCTTTCTCTGTAACTTAGGAGATGAAACCCAGGCAACATTTTAGTAAACCTCCTTTGTACTCTCTCAATTTTATTGACATCTTTCCTATGATTTGGTGACCAGAACTGTACACAATACTCCAGGTTTGGCCTTACCAATGCCTTATACAAATTCAAATTCAACATTACATCCCATAGTAGGGACTTGCTGAGGATAATGTTACTTAGTGGAAGGAATGATGGCATGAACATTGACTTCTCAAACTTCTGCTAATGCCCCACCTCCCCCTCGTACCCCATCCATTATTTATTTATATACACACATTCTTTTTCTCTCTCTCCTTTTTCTCCCTCTGTCCCTCTCACTATACCCCTTGCCCATCCTCTGGGTTTTTCCCCCTCCCCCCCCCTTTTCCTTCTCCATGGGCCTCCTGTCCCATGATCCTCTCATATCCCTTTTGCCAATCACCTGTTCAGCTCTTGGCTCCATCCCTCCCCCTCCTGTCTTCTCCTATCATTTTGGATCTCCCCCTCCCCCTCCCACTTTCAAATCTCTTACTAGCTCTTCCTTCAGTTAGTCCTGACAAAGGGTCTCGGCCCAAAACGTCGACTGTACCTCTTCCTATAGATGCTGCCTGGCCTGCTGCGTTCACCAGCAACTTTGATGTGTGTTGTTATAAGAGACTTCAGCTTTAACAAAATACTTCTTCTGTTGGCAAGAAATTACATTAATATTAGAAATTAATCAAATCAATCTCTTAAACTGTTATCCCGTTTGAATAAGGAGCCTTCCACATTGCTGTGAGACCCTGGGAAGTGTTAAACATTTCCTAACGGAAAACTCTGTGTGCTTTCAGGACAAATAATGGACTATGGGAATTCGGAGAACCTCGCCCAAACTCTACTGAATTGCCAGGAGGACTATTTGATCGTTAAGGAGGAAAAACCTGTGAAATACAAATCTGCTCACAATAGAGGGGAAACAGGCGACTCCGGGTCAAAGGGGAGATCGCAGGATGATAAATATGGCAGCAGTCACAGGCGGTCCAGGGGTGAGAGAGACAGCAAGGGTGGTGGGGAGAGGATCCTTGGCCTACCGGAGCAGGTTCCATTTCCAGGCGTGCACCCGGGGTCGAGAAAGGGAAGCTCGGAAGTCCTCAGAGCCGCCTCGGAGAAGCTGGAAAAGTGGATGGACCCCTGCATCTGCCCCGTGTCAGGCGGCCGGAAGCACACCTACTGGGATAACGTGGAAAAGGATGAGGAGAACTTCAAACATCATCTCCAGAGGCAGTACTGCCCCTCGCCGGAGACCGCCAGGGAGCCGGACTATCCAATCGCCCACATCATACACACGAGCTTCAGCAGCCCGGAGCCGAAGGTAAAACCGACCGGGCACCGCAGCCCGGACAGAGCGGCGCGGCTCGAAGACAAGGACTCGCACAGGAAGCACTCACGAAGTGGCCAGAGCTCCAGTGTCCAACTTTACATGTCCAGCGTGGCTGCTCACTCGCAGACCAAGAGCACAAACCCAACCCCACAGGCAGGCACCCCTGCATCGTCCGAACGGGGCAAGAGGAGGTCCAGGAGGAGCTCCAAGCAAGACGTTGGGAACGGCAACTGCGCGCACACGGTCCGCGCTGACGAAGAGCTCCTGGATGCCCAGGATGATGACAAACGGAAAATCATCTCCGAGACCCCCAGAGAGACGCCGACAGAGGCTGGTTCGAAGGAAAAGTCGCGGGAAGGCAAGTATTACCGCGGTTACGAGGGAGAAAGAGACAGTAAGGGGGGAGGCGAGACGGCTTCACAGCCCGGAGCGTGCGTAGAACACAGTCCGGGAGGGTCGGACAACCACAGGAGAGTCTCGGGACCGAGGGACAGCGGCGAGGATCCCTCGTGCCGTCCCAAGCACAGCTCCCAAGCCAGTGAGGAGGAAGGAGAGGTCGGGGGCGACCCCGTGGAATATTTAGGCCCCTGCTGTACGCCCGCCGATCCCAACCTGAGAAGTTCACAGACAATCCTAAATCCCGAAGTCGGGCGGAAACATGTGAAGCACAAGAGTTTGTCCAAGGATCAGCTAAAAGGTGTCGCTGTCGCGAAGGAACTAGGTGACATTCAGCCCGAGCTCCTGCAGGGTGTGACCGCCGAACTCACTGCGTCAAGGACACAGCCCAAGTCCGCCGTGGCCGCGGAGAGGATGCCAAGCGGACTCGGGGACGTACCTCTGTCTCCGAGAAAAACGCGAAAAAGTTCAAAGGAAAAGAACAACACTCCAGAGACCCGGAATGGTCACGAATCTGGGAGAGCGGCGGTGAGTAAAGGCGATGGATATGGCGAGGGCGGCATTGTCAAACCTGGAGGGCCGAAGAGTTTGAAGAACTGGGGAGACGGGGTCTTCTCACCAGAGATTCATACCGTGGAAAAACACAGGTTTCCCGAGGCCGAGAAAAAGGAGAAAAATCAAGGAAGTCGGTCACACCATTCGAGAAGACCCAGGTACAGGTATGCTACAAATGTAGACATGGAAGAAGAAAACTTCTATCCGTTGAACAAAAGTATAAGTTCTTGCTCTCAGAGGCCGACTGATTCTGTGTGTAGAATTACCAAGTCAGAATATATGGTGTCCTCCTCATCAATTTGTCCCGAAGTCAACAAGAAAATGGTTAAAATTACCAACTCTCTAGGGAAACAACCGTCAACTTTTTCCAACTTCACCAACAAAGACAAACAGTTTGAAATTGCCACATCAATGCATTCGACAGGCGCCCACGGGTCACCAAACATGTCGTGTTTCTTGTGTTCGGCTAGTCCAACCAAAGACAGACAACAGAACCTTTCCGATTGTCTGCACTTCGGTGACACCACTTTAACACCCAAATCACCTAACCCTGGGGTTCACGTGGAATTAAACGCCGCCAACTTGCTGGAGAGGTTGAATGGAGAAAAACAGGGAGGCATTTATTGCAAGCCCTTTTCTCATGACCTTCCCGATGGAGACACTGACCGCGAACGTGAGAAAACCCCCGCGGAGGCTGTCAAACAGGCTTCCACCCACTCAAATATGCCCTTGCGCCATAGTGCGAAGCCGTCTCCGGGAATGACATTAACCGATAGCATGGTGCGGGCAGATATCCCGAGACCTATAGCGGCTGAATCCAAGAACAATCTGATTGAAACTTCACCGTACGGAGAGGAGGTGAACTCTAACAACATTCAGCCGCAAATTGTCCACTTCAAGCACCAGTATCAGAAACCTCAAAAGAGGGTGCTGCAAACTCGAAAGCGCTACCAGGAGGAAATGAACGCCGCCGTAACGATTCAAGCTGCCTGGAGAGGCTATCAGATTCGGGCGCATATCCGGAAGCTGGCAGGGGCTGCCACCATAATCCAAGCCGCCTACCGTGGCTACCAGATCAGAAAGATTATATCGGGGGCAATCAGTCAGAGTGAAACAAATGAACTCATTAACATCCAGAGCGAAGAGTGGCCCAGGTCAGAGTACCCAGACGTCTTCTTCGATGAACTTTCACGCAGTGACTACAGTGGGAGCGATGTCTATTCAGGGGAGGACTGGCTTGAGTCACCAGTCGGCATAATGATCGACAACCCGGGGAGCAGCAAAGGCGACACGGTGAAGTGTGAGAACAGCACCCCCGCTGTGTGTTCGCCAAACCCCTTTCTGCAATATGAAAGCGTCTACCCGTCACAGAATTGCAACTGGGGAGGGATTTAGAGTAAAGGTGACCCTCTCTTAGTTCTTTATTCCTTTCCAAAGATAGCGATGCCAGTTTAACTTTAAAACATCACTTGGAATAAACACCTTAAATAAATACAAAGTCCCAGGAGTCTGCTTTACATTGTTCACAACGTTGGCCAGGGTAGAGAATGTGTGCTCAATTAATAGACAATAGACAATAGGTGCAGGAGTAGGCCATTCGGTCCTTCGAGCCAACACCGCCATTCACTGTGATCATGGCCGATCATCCACTATCGGTATCCAGTTCCTGCCTTATCCCCATAACCTTTGATTCCGCTATCTTTAAGAGCTCTATCCATCTCTTTCTTGAAAGCATCCAGAGACTTGGCCTCCACAGCCTTCTGGGGCAAAGCATTCAGAGTGAAAAAGTTTTTCCTCAACTCCGTTCTAAATGGCCTACTCCTTATTCTTAAACTGTGACCTCTGGTTCTGGACTCACCTATTAGCGGGAACATGCTTCCTGCCTCCAGCGTGTCCAATCCCTTAATAATCTTATATGTTTCAATAAGATTCCCTCTCAGCCTTCCAAATTCCAGAGTATACAAGCCCAGTCGCTCCAATCTTTCGACATATGACAGTTCCGCCATCCCGGGAATTAACCTTGTGAACCTACACTGCACTTCCTCATTAGCAAGAATGTCCTTCCTCAAATTTGGAGACTAAAACTGCACACAGCGCTCCAGGTGTAGTCTCACCAGGGCCCTGTACAGCTGCAGAAGGACCTCTTTGCTCTTGTACTCAATTCCCCTTGTTATGAAGGCCAGCATGCTATTAGCCTTCTTCACTGCCTGCTGTACTTGCATGCTTGCTTTCAGTAACTGATGTACAAGAACACCTAGATCTCATTGTACTTCCCCTTTTCCTAACTTGACTCCATTTAGATAATAATCTGCCTTCCTGTTCTTACCATCAAAGTGGATAACCTCACATTTATCCACATTAAACTGCATCTTCCATGCATCTGCCCACTCACCCAGCCTGACCAAGTCACCCTGCATTCTCATAACATCCTCCTCACATTTCACAGTGCCACCCACCTTTGTGTCATCAGCAAATTTGCTAATGTTACTTTTAATTCCCTCATCCAAATCATTAATATATATTGTAAACAGCTGATGTCCCAGCACTGAACCCTGCCATGCCCCACTGGTCACCGCCTGCCATTCCGAAAGGGGCCCATTAATCACTACTCTTTGTTTTCTGTCAGCCAGCCAATTTTCAATCCATGTCAGTACTCTGCCCCCAATACCATGTGCCTTAATTTTGCCCACTAATCTCCTATGTGGGACTTTATCAAAGGCTTTCTGAAAGTCCAGGTACACTACATCCACTGGCTCTCCCTTGTCCATTTTCATAGTTACATCCTCAAAAAATTCCAGAAGATTAGTCAAGCAGGATTTCCCCTTCGTAAATCCATGCTGACTCGGACCTACCCTGTTACTGCTATCCAGCTGTGTCGTAATTTTATAATTGACTCCAGCATCTTTCCCACCACCGACATCAGGCTAACCGGTCTATAATTCCCTGTTTTCTCTCTTTCTCCCTTCTTGAAGAGAGGGACAACATTAGCCACCCTCCAATCCACAGGAACTGATCCTGAATCTATAGAACATTGGAAAGTGATTACCAATGCGTCCACGATTTCTAAAGCCACCTCCTTAAGTACCCTGGGATGCAGACCATCAGGTCCCAGGGACTTAACAGGCTTCAGACCCAACAGTCTATCCAACACCATTTCCTGCCTAATATAAATTTCCTTCAGTTCATCCATTACCCTAGGTCTTTTGGCCACTATTACATCTGGGAGATTGTTTGTGTCTTCCCTAGTGAAGACAGATCCAAAGTACCTGTTCAACTCGTCTGCCATTTCCTTGTTCCCCATAATAAATTCACCCGTTTCTGTCTTCAAGGACCCAGTTTTGGTCTTAACTATTTTTTTTTCCTTTTCACATACCTAAAGAAGCTTTTACTATTCTCCTTTATATTCTTGGCTAGTTTACCTTCGTACCTCATTTTTTCTCCGCGTATTGCCTTTTTAGTTACCTTCTGTTGCTCTTTAAAAGTTTCCCAATCATCCGGCTTCCCACTTGTCTTTGCTATGTTATACTTCTCTTTTATTTTTATACTGTCCATTACTTCCCTTGTCAGCCACGGCCTTCCCTTACTCCCCTAAGGATCTTTCTTCCTCTTTGGAACGAACTGATCCTGCACCTTCCGCATTATTCCCAGAAACACTTGCCATTGCTGTTCCACTGTCATCTATTGTTCCATTGAACTTTGGCCAGCTCCTCCCTCATAGCACCATAGTTCCCTTCGTTCAACTGTAACACAGACACTTCCGAATTTCCCTTCTCCCTCTCAAATTGTAGATTAAAACTTATCATATTATGGTCACTACCTCCTAATGACTCCTTTACCTCGAGGTCCTTGATCAAATCCGGTTCATTGCACAACACTAAATCTAGAATAGCGTTCTCTCTGGTAGGCTCCAGTACAAGCTGTTCTAAGCATCCATCTTGGAGGGACTCCACAAACTCCCTTTCTTGGGGTTCAGTACCAACCTGATTCCTCCAGTCTACCTGCATGTTGAAATCCCCCATAACAACTGTAGCATTACCTTTGCGACATGCCAATTTTAACTCTTGATTCAACTTACATCCTACATCCAGACTACTGTTTGGGGCCCTGTAGATAACTCCCATTAGGGTTTTTCTACCCTTAGAATTTCTCAGTTCTATCCATACTGACTCTACGTCTCCTGATTCTATGGTTAACACTCATGGTTTCTAATGCCGACTATCAATAAACCTTGAAGGAATAAAATCTGAAAGTTGGGGAATTGGCAGGTCAGAGAATTTCTATAAACGAAGTAAAAATGATCTGTAAAAGGGGTGTGTACTTTCGGCACAGGTACTGAATGCGGAACTTTCCCGTTCAAAAGAACCGTAATAGAGTTTGCAAAATTTACGTAGGTTACAGACCCCATCGCTTCAATCTCTCTCTAAATCTGTAATCTCTTCTAACCCAAGAATTTTGTCAATTTCAATCTAAAGCTCTCTGAATTTAATTTCTCTCAACTGGTGATCCCAAACTGTCCGGGTCTCAAGTTCGAGGAGTGTCTCCTACATCCGTCGATTTGGACATCTCTCAAACCCCACAAATTCGATAATTTGTTTACTGCATATTCTGATACATGGGCCAGGTGCCTTGGTTTCCTAATCGCTCCCATGAATCCCCTGCAATATTTAGGAAAAGTGTAAATGAAAATGTGAAATAGGGGGAGATGGAGAATTCTCACTATGAAAGATTACCCGATTGGGGGAAAATCAATGCAAGGGGAAATAGTGAGAAAAGAATTCGATAATGAAGTAATGAGATAATTGAGGGAATGGTGAGAGATTAAAGGAGTGAGTATAGTGGGATTAAGGAAGTACTGGGCAGTCGATGGGTGATTGAGGAAGGGACCCACAGGGGATTGAGATGGCAATGGGGATTGAGGGGGATTGGAGAGAAGTAGGAATAAGTATTCCAGGAGGGGGAAATGAGAAATGAAATAGGATTGGGAACTGAGGGAGCAGGCAATGAGAATTGGGATGGAAATGGAATGGAGGGAGGAGCGATGGGAATTAACATAAAAATGAGAATTGAGGGAGAGGGTAATGGAAATTGGAATAGAGGGAGGGGCAATGGGAATGAAGATTGAGGGAGTGGGCAATAGGGATTGAATGGGAATGAAGATTGAGGGAGTGGGAAATGGGGATTTAGGTGGGCATTAGGATTGAGGGGGCTCAGAGCTGTCCTTCCCGCCATCGCCACTGGGGGGCGGGAACGGGCAATGGGCCTTGGGTTTGCGCTGAAGCCTGAAGCTTCGTAGGGAACCAACCCGTGTCCAGCGCAGGGAATACCCTCACCGCCCAACCCGAGACCTTGCTCGGATACGATGAGGCCTGCTCGCTGCCTCGGGATGTGCCCGGAGCGGGAGCGGTCCGAGCGCCAGAAGCAGGGTCGGCTGCACCGGCTGGAGCTGGTGACGGGTGCAGCGGTGAAGGAGTGGAGGCGGCCGGCGGCGGGTTGCGAGGCGGTGGCCCCGGCGGAGCTGCGGCCGCTCGCCGTGCTGCTGCAGACGGTGAGGCACCTAATGGAGAAGGTGGTGCCGCGGGCCGAGCTCGGCCCCGAGCCCGAGCCCTGGCCCGTGGTCCACGACTTCGTGATGGACCGGCTTCGCAGCGTCCGCCAGGACCTGGCCGCCCAGCGGCTCGGGGGAGACGCGGCCGCCGCCATCCTCGAGCAGAGTCTCCGCTTCCTGCTCACCGGCCCGCTGTGGCTCGGCCGCCCGCCGTCCTACCACCCGCGGCCTAGGGAACCCGGCTCCATCGATGCCCAGGTGCGCGAGTGCTTCAGCCGCCTACTCGCCACGTACAGCGAGGGCGAGCATAAAAACCAGGCGGAGTTCGAGGCCCTAGCACTGCTGTACGACCTGGGTACGTGGAGGGAAGAGTGGTGGGGGTGGTGGTGGTGGTCTAGAGACAGCACAGAACAGGCCCTTCAGCCCATCCCCTTGATGCCGACCAAGATGCCTATTCAAGCACATTTACCCGCGATTGGTTCATAACCTAAACCTTTCGTATCGGTGTACCTGTCAACTGTCTTTTAAAAGTTATTAGTTTACCTAGGACACTAATAAACACTAGGAAAAAGACAGAACTTTCATCCTAACTGAAAGTGATGAAAGCACTGATTTCATATACCTCTGCTGGATCACCTCTCAGTCTCCTATGCTCCAGGAAAAAGGTTTTAGCCTGCCAAAGCTCTCCTGTCCTAGCAGCATCCTTGTAAATCTTTTCTGCACTTTTTCCAGTTTAATAGCGTCTTCCCTATAGCATAGAAAGCCTACAGCACAATACAGGCCCTTCAGCCCACGAAGCTGTGTCGAACATGTCCTTACTTGAGAAATTACCTAGGGTTACCCATAGCCCTCTATTTTTTCTGAGCTCCATATACCTGTCCAGGAGTCTCTTAAAAGACCCTATCGTATCTGCCTCCACCACCGTTGCTGGCAGCCCATTCCACACACTCACCACTCTCTGTGTAAAAGAAACTTAGCCTTGATATCTCCTCTGTACCTACTTCCAAACACCTTAAAACTGTGCCCTCTCGTGCTAGCCATTTCAGCCCTGGGAAAAACCCTCTGACTATCCATATGATCAATGCCTCTCATCATCTTATACACTTCTATCAGGTCACCTCTCATCCTCCGTCGCTCCAAGGAAAAAAGGCGGAGCTCACCCAACCTATTCTCATAAGGCTCCCCAATCCAGGCAACATTCTTGTAAATCTCTTCTGCACCCTTTCTATGGTTTCCACATCCTACCTATAGTGAGGCGACCAGAATTGAGCACAGTACCCCCAAGTAGGGTCTGACCAGGGTCCTATACAGCTGCAAATCTCTGTCGATCTTCCTATGTGTTAAGATGTCAGCAACTCCTCTGCTGTAATGTGGTCTATGCCCAATGCCCATTAACTTTCTCTAATTCCCAAATCTTCACATCTTTTCTCCAGGGTAAAAACAGAGGAGAAATATACATTGAAGACCTTGCCATCTTGTGTCATTGCACACATGGATGTCCTGTGTTTTTTTGAGGGTCCCATTCTCTTTCTGGTAACTTTTTCTCTAAATATACTTATAAAATCTCTTTGGATTCTTGTAGTCTTCTTTGCCAAAGCTGTCTCATGCCCCCTTTTTGCTCTCCTGATTTCCCTTTTGAGTTTACTCCTGCAACCCCTATTCTTCTTCACGGATTTGCTTGATCCCAGCTGCCCGTACCTGACCCTTGCCTCCTTTATCCTGGCCAGGGCTTCGGTATCTTGTATGATCCAGGGTTCCTTGCTTGTGGCCCTTCACTCTTAAGAGGAACATGCAGGCCTTGAGTTCTCACTTTCTCACTTTTAAAAAGCTTCCACTTGCCTGTGGTCTCTTTGCCCACAAACATGCTGCTCCAATCAACCTTGGCAAGCTACTTTCTCATACCTTCCAAATTCCTCTTGTCCCAGTTTAGACCTGAACATGTGAAAGAGTTCTGTCCCTTTCATAGCTTAATGGTATAATTCTGCTCTTATGTATCTGGTCTTTCCATAGCTACTTTAAAACTGATCAATAATCCCTCATTGGTCATCTCAATCATTTGCCCCACCCTATTATCCAAGCTTTGCCCTCTCCCTGGTGGGAGCCTCTATAAACTCGGTGGCCATTTTATTAGGTTCCTTCTGTGCGTAATAAGTGGCCTCTGGGTATATGTTTGTGGTCTTCTGCTGCTGTAGCCCGTTTATGTTCAGGTTTGATATAGTGTGAGTTCAGCAATGCTCTTCTACACACCAATGCTGGAAAGCATGGTTATTTGAGTTAGCGTCACCTTTCTCTCAACTTGAACCTGTCTGGCCATTCTCCTCTGACCTCTCAATAACAGGGCATTTTTGCCCACAGAACTGCTGCTCACTGGGTGATTTTTTAAAATTTTTGCACCATTCTCTGTAAACTCTTAAGAGACTGTTGTGCGTGAAAATCCCGGGAGTTCAGCAGTTTGTGAGATGCACAAACCACCCCGTCTGACACCAACAGTCATGTCACGGTCAAAGTCACTTAGATCGCATTTGTTCTCCGTTCTGATGTGTGGTCTGAACATCTGAACCTCTGAACCTCTAGACCATGCGTTGAGTTGCTGTCACGGTAGTGTAGCGGTTAGCATGACGCTATTACAGCTCAGGGCATTGCTGAGTTCAATTCCAACACGATTCTGTAGGGAGACTACGTCCTCCCTGTGAAATGTGTGGGTTCTCCCTGGTGCTCTGGTTTCCTCCAACAGTCCAGAGACATACCAGGTAGATTAATTGATCATTGTAAATTGTCGCACGATTAGGTTAGGGTTAATTGGGGCTGCTGGGATCGGTGGCTCAAAGGGCCAATTCTGTGCCGTATTGTTAAATAAATAAATAAGATTGGCTGATTAGATTTTTGCATTAATGAGCCGCATGTACAGGTATACCTAATAAAATGGCAATTCAGTGCATATTGCCTGGGGAAACTTTCCAGAGCACACTTACATTCCACCCATCTATGCCCTGAACTTAATAGCAGTCCCAGCCTATGGTAGGAAATTTAAAATCCCCTACTATGACAAGCCCATCTGCACAATCTCCCTGCATGTTTGTTTTTTGAATTCCCATTAACTAATTGCGGCCCATGCAATAACCCCAAGTGACCAGCCCCTTCTCATTTCTCAGCTCCATCATAAAGCCTCACTGGATGATCCTTCAATAATTTCATCTCTCTCTCTACTGCCGTGATGTTCCCCTTTAGCAAAAATGCAATGCTCCTACAGTCTGTGTTGAGGGGAGGGAGTGGGCAGGTGGGTGAGTGGTTGTAGGGGAGGAGGGATGTGTATGTAGAAAGGAGGGCAGGGAGGGGAGATGGGTGGGGGTGTGATAAACAGCATGCAGGTTGGTGGGAGTTGTGGAGAGGGAGGGGGTGGGGTCGACAGTATGAGGAGGGGTAGTAGGGGATTGGTGCGGGGGGGGTGTGTGTGCAAGGAATGTAGATGGGGGTTATTTCAGATGTGAGTCATGGGGGTGTGGTGAGGAAGGGAGAATGGAAAATGAAATAAAACATTTCAGAAATCTAAAATAAATCCAGAAAATTCAGGAAACACTCAGCAGGTCGGGCAGCATCTATGGAGAGAGAAACAGTTAACATTTCAGGTCAAAGACATGGTAGGGTGAGTAGAAGCGGACTTGTGGAGGGATTGAGAGGAAGGGTCAGTGGGTGAGATGTGAGCCCAGACTCCCTGGGGAGGGGGTGGAGAGGAAGGAAGCAATTGGGAGGGGAGGAGTGGGGTAGGGAGGGGTTGTTGGTAGAGATGTGAGCCTAGAGCCCCTCTGGCACAGTGTGCACAGACTCTGTCTTGCGTCCCCAGGATCGGATAAAGCTTTGCATCGTGCCTTGCAGTTGCCTGTCCGCATCCAAGACTCGCCTGAGATGAAGTTGGCGTTTTCCATTAACCACGCCTTGGCCGAGGGGAACTACGTGCGCTGCCTGCGCGTGGTGCGTCGCCTGCCCTTCCTGGAGAGCTGTGCCATCTATCGACACATCTCGATGCTCCGACACCGACTGCTTTGTGCATTTAGCCACGGTTATAGTTGCCGCAACTGTCGCTACCCTCTCTGGACTCTGGTGGAGCTGCTGGCCGTGGACTCTCAGGACATCGCCGCTGACCTCTGCCAACAACATGGTCAGCAGGTGACGGGTGACTGGGTCTGTTTCCAGAAGAGCAGCTACAGGGACCCTGACACTAATCCTGGACTCATTGAGCTGGAGCTGGTAACCAGAAAGCAAGGAAACAGGACAAGGTCAAGCATTATCCAAGGCCACAGAGTGACAGTGACTGAGCTCTGAGTAAGCAGGGCTCGTCACCTGCTGGCCTTTCGACCAGCCCTAGACAGGGAGGGTTCTTACCTACTTTCATCCACTCTGTCGCTATGATGGGTGTGGTAAGGGAGGACATTACAATCAGATGAACTGTGCTAAACATTGTATCATTTCTTAATGCATGTATGCATTCCTAAATGACAATAAAAGAGGACTGAGTGTTCTCATAACCTAATCTAAACCCAGACTGACGAGACCAAGGGGATGCCCTCTCTAAGGAAACTTGGTCTGAGTCTAATTTGTGCTATCCGTCTGCTGGGGTGTTTGAAGGCACATTTTAGGTGGAACTTTAGTTTCTGTCCAGTCCTGTTTGGGAGATGTTTGACGGGACAATACATAGTGAGCTGTCCTCCATGTCTGACTCAAGTTGACCCTTGCTGGGGGTATTTGACTGCTCATCCAAACTCTTTCATATCTGTTCTTGGAGTGTATGATGCTGGCGGAAATAGAACTTGCCTTTTTCTCTTGCAGTGCCGGATGTTTACTTGCTTTTGTGGGATGTGGACTTTTATTGACTTGGAACCATTATCTGAGTTTGCATCTCCCTTGAGAAGGGAGCTGGTTGCTATATGTGTACTGCCTTATCTCTCCCCAAGCCACTCTCTATCTTCCTCTCTCTGAGCTTTCTGTGTCATAAATTTTGTGTCATCCTTTTGTTTATAAGGAATTGTAGATTAAAAGTATTTTCAGTTAACATTTGTTTCCTTTGCTGTACTCTGTGATGTTAATGGTGAAAACCAACTCCTCTGCTTGATGAGGTGTCGCTTGAAACCTGACCTGGAGAAGACAGCTAGTGAAAAATATAAATGTGTGGGACACTGGTAGATCTACTGCCTCACAGCTGAAGCAGCCCAGGTAAAATTCTGATCTCCAGTGTTGTGTGGAGTTTACATCTCCTTGCAATTGCTTGGGTTTCGTTTGGGTGCTGAGATTTTTCTCCTGCGTTCTGAAAATGTGTGGGTTGGTAGGTTAACTGGTGTCAATAGGTTATCCCTCATGTGTAGGTGAATGGGAGAATCAGTGTAGTAGGGCTAGTTTATGGGAATGTGTGGTGAATAAAATGGATTAGGTTAGGGTTAATGCAACAATAGATGCCTGATGGTTTGCATAGATTTGATGAGCCAAAGACCCTGATCCTGTGCTCTTTCTCCTAAATGAAAAACTCTTACATCCCAGGGTCAGTTGAATATTCGAAAGCCAATGATGTACTTTACTGGTGCAGTCCTTGTTGAAATCTGTAAAATACACTAACTTTTCATAGACTAGAATCATAGAAAATTTCTACTGTAGGCTGCCAGGTGCAACATAGTAAACGTGTTGTTCAAAAAGAGCTGATTCAGCATAACCATCTTTAGACACTACGCCCGTACCCCTCTGCAGGCCATATCATGGTACTGTTCAAGTTTCTTTTCTGCCTATCCCACCTTTTTAGGCAGTGACTGTCAATCTCATACCACGCTCTGAATGAAAGGATCTCCCCTCTCAACACACCAATTACTTTAAATCTATGGCTCTTGCTTTTAGACCCCTCTGCTATTGAAAATAGATCCTTTCTATTCACTATGCCTAGGCTCTTATTAATTTTCAATACCTTGGCCATCACTGTTGCACGGAAAGTCACTCCGCCTCTTTCCAACAAAGCCGCATTGTTTCTGTCCTGGCGACATCTTCATAAATCTCCACTACAAACTCTCCATTGCAATTTTCTGTAATGGCATATGCCGAAGTAAAGCTTCGTGTTGTATGCAGTTCCAGCATCTCCTCCTTGCTAATAAAAAGTTTCTTTTTCAGTTATGTTATTGACCTGTCCTGCTAATTTTAAAGATATGGACGCATAAACCCTAGGGTTCTCATTAAGAACACTCAATGTCAGTAAGAGCAAAGAGTTGATTGTGGATTTTTGGAAGGGGAAGACGGGAGAACAACATACTGTACTAGTCCTCATCAAGGTCTGCAATGGAAAGGGTGAACAGCTTCAGGTTTCTGGGTGTCAGCATCTCTGAGGATCTATCCGGGCCCAACATTAATGCAATTATGAGGTAGGCACGGCAGCAGCTATATTTCACTTGGAGTTTGAGGAGATTTGCTATGTCACCAAAGACACGTGCAAGTTTCTACCGATGCGCCATGGAGAGCATTCTGGCTGGCTGCATGACAGCCTGGTATGGAGGCTCCAGTGCACAGGATCAGAATAAAAACTCTATAGGGTTGTAAGCTAAGCAAGTTCCATCGTGACCACCATCGAGGATGCCTTCAAAAGGCAATGTCTCAACAAGGCGGCATCCATCAGTAAAGACATTTCACCATCCAGGACGGATCCTTTTCTCATTACTGCAATCAGAGAGGAGTACAGGAGCCTGAAGATACACACTCAATATTTTGAGAATATACTTTCCCCTTCTCTGTGGTCAGATTTCTGAACAGTCCATGAACATGACCTCACTGTATTGTTCTTTTTTTTACACGACTTATTTTTTATCATTCTAACTTACGGTAATTGTTTATGAATTGTACTGTACTGCTGCTGCAAAACAACAAATTTCACAACACGTCAACGATAATAAACCTGTTTTTGATTCCCCCAGTTCCTCTACACTATTTAATATTCTCCCATTTATTATATATTCCATGTTGCGTCTCCCCAATGAATTATTTCACTCTTCTGGATTAAGTTTATCCAGAAGGCTGTTTTTTTTGTCCAGGGGAATCAGACTGTCCACACCTACCCATCTGACCAATTTTTATGTCACCTACAAACTTCTTTATTGTGCCCCCAGCAGATCTAAATCCAGTACGTTACTAAAGCTGAGGGATTCAGTACTCCACCCTGGAGAAGCTCAGTGGTGTGTGCATTCCATTCACAAAATCACCTGTTAAATCACTTTTAGTGTCCTGATTTTAGATCCAGTTTGCCATTCTCTGGAATCCTAAGAGCTTTTACCTTTGTGATCCTTTCAAAAGCTCTGATAAAATGCATGTAGAGTACATCGAACACCCTGCCCTCACAACACTGTTACTACTTTCTAATTCTGACTGAGTCTAATTGGTCCAAAATGTGAGAATGTACAGAAATAGAATTATGAACAGACAATGCAGGAAATAGAGAGACAAGCTGAACCAGCATTCCAGGATATTCTCCAGCTCCACAAGTGCTGTGTGTCTTGCAGAGTGTTTCCAACAATATCTTTTAATTGCTGATTTCCAGCAGCTGCAGTCATTTCGCTTTTAACTATTACAGAATTTAAATCCAGGTAACAAAATCCCTCTGCACCCCAATGCAGATTTAGAGATACAGCATGGCAACAGGCTTTTCTATCCCAATGAGACCACATCGCCCAATTAACCTAGTAATGTGTATATCTTTGGAAAGTGGGAGGAACCCGGAGGAAACCCGTGTGGCCACGGGGAGAACATACAAACTCCTTACAGAGAATGACAGGAATTGAACCAGGGTCTGTAACAGTGTTATTCTAACCACTATGCTACCGTCCCACCCCACCAACGACCTCTTGATGCAACTTGAGTTCTAAAAATGGTTTCAAGTTCATCTAGTCAATAACCTCATATTTAGGGAGAAGAAGATAAATGATAAACCAGTTTCTTGGAAGAAATTGATTAAATTACATATTAGATGGATGTTCTCAGGACCTATGACTGGGGCATCTTGGTTTGGCTTTATACTGAGCAAGGAATCAGAGTTGTGGTTAAATTATGGACTAGTAATCTAATGCTCTTGGTAGATAATCAAATTGCTTAATGATTGTTGTAGAAGTTACACTGAATAACCATTGAATACATCAGAATATTCTCATTAATGGTTACTAAATCTTCTTAAAGAAGGTTGGGAATCTGCTGTGTTCACCCATCTGCTTTATATGCTTTCAAATTCATAGCAATATACACTCAGTGGCCACTTTATTAGGTACACCTGTTCATTTATGCAAATATCTAATTAACCAATCACATGGCAGCAACTCAATGCGTAAAAGCATGCAAACGTGGTCAAGAGACCAAACACCAGAACAGGGGAGAAATGATTTGAACCGTGGAATGATTGTTGGTGCCAGGCTTGAGTCTCTTAGAGACTGCTGGACTCCTGAGGTTTTCATGTACAGCAGTCTCTAGAGTTTACAGAGTCTGGTGCGAAAAACAAAAATGAAAACATCCAGTGAGCGGCAGTTCTATGCACAAAAAATCCACTCCTATACATAATACAGTGGGCACCAAGTGTAGTTGATGGTTAACTAACTTCAGCAAGCTAATCAATTGCATCAAAATTGCTACATGAATCAAGAATTTAGCGGAAAGAACAAAGAAAATGTGATATGGTAAACCCCATCAGATAGCAATGACACCTGGGCCAAGGGAGGGTGGTAAAGGCAGCTGGACTTTGGGTGGTGTAAACAGAAGAAAACAAAGCTAGAACAATGGAATATAGAATACACCTTTCGTTGGAAATTTGAAAGAAATAAGAATAGTGAAAAGCCAAGGCAGCATTTGTGGAAAGAAGCAAACTGTATTACAAGTTGATGCCTTTACTTCAGACCTGGCCAGTTCTGCTACAAACTGTAAGGATTGGTTATTGCTGAGAGAAGTTTAGCAAAGAACTTTCTGCCTGTTGGCGAGACTATCTCCACAGTTCAAGCAGATGGCTCACTGGCGCCCTCTAAAGATAAGTTACAGATAGACCACAAATGCTGATCTTATTTGTGATGCCCTGATCTGGAAAGAAATAGATCAAGAAATTTGTGAAATTTTGAATTCAGTAGTGAATCCCAAGGATAGTCACCAGCCTAGTCCTTTCCCACGCATAAGCTTTCAGCCCCGTTTTTCCACCCAGAGAAAGGATAGGGTCTTTCTTGTCCTCTCCTTTTATCTCATAAGCCTCCACATTAATTATACCATGCTCCATAATTTCCTCCACATTCAGTGAGGTACCAGCAGCAGACACGTGTCCCTCTCTCCTCTTTTTTTTCAGGGACAATTCCTCTCCAGTTCCTTGCTT
Source organism: Mobula hypostoma (assembly GCF_963921235.1). Lineage (NCBI taxonomy): Eukaryota > Metazoa > Chordata > Chondrichthyes > Myliobatiformes > Myliobatidae > Mobula > Mobula hypostoma. The sequence continues at coordinate 26,438,399 of NC_086120.1, read as the reverse complement.
CACACTTTCATCTTCACTAATGTCATATCTTCCTATGCAATTGCAAGAGAAGCAACATGTGCCATCTTATCTCTTCCCTTCACACTTTCCAGGGAGCCAAACACTCCTTCCAACCAAAGCAACAATTCACTTGCATTTCTTCCGTTTGCATTATATTGCATTTGTACTCATCATGGGGTGTTGTCTAAACTGGAAAAAATAAATCACTTTGCAGAACACCTCTGCTCTTATAATGATACAGGGGACTGTTTAATCCATTGGGTCCATGTCATTTCCGATGATGGCAATCCTGGTGTCCCTTTCCTTTCTCCTGTGTCCCTGTAACCCTGCAACAACTTACCTTTGCTTCCCTTTGCCTTTAACATGGAGTCAAAGCAACTGGAATGAAAATACCTGAATGATGGATCTATCTCAAAGGATGAAAGTGCTTCTGACCCCTGGTCTTTCTTTGCTGTATTAGTATTGTTAGATAAGCAAGTATAAGAAATGAATTATCAATATCTTAATATGAAATTCACACATATTTTTATTCCTTTCAGCAAATTCATATACAAGCACTCTTGATATATTGGTCAAAACCCCATCTGCTTTCTGAATTTGATACCTGCAGTCCCCACCACCTGGACTTTTTCCTGGATGTAGAGAACTAACCCTTCGCACCTAAGAGGCAGAAAAACCAGCAACAAATTGACTTCAGGCAAGCCCCATTCCCAGGAATAACCAGCTTTTATCACAACCTTCTCAATAACCTTTAAGTCAACAATATTTAAATAATTAAATAACAAGTATACAAAGGTAATTAGAACACATTTGGATATAAACAGTTAATTAAACATTAAATCATTCAAATAAAGTGATCATTCAAGCATCCCTAGCTTTCCACAGGAGTGAGAACCACATTCAAAAGAATGAGATCACCATTTAAATGTAACAGGTGGGTCCAATAGCAGAGCAGAAGTTTCCAATAACTGCTTTCACAACCGAAACACTGTTCTTGTGGTTACTAGTTGGTAGGCTGTTTCTCCAGGATCCATAAAACACGGGAGGAGGCTTGTGCTAGCTATTTTGTTCAATAAGATTATGGCTGATGTTTTACCCAGCTTTTCTCCACTAACCCCATGTCCCTTGAATCCCTTTGTATTCAAAAGCCTTAATAAGCTCGGTTTCTGAGCCCTCTAAGTAGAGAATTCCACTGATACATAACCCTTTTTCAGTCCCGAATGCCTGACTTTTTATTCTATGACTTAAAGCCTGATTCCAGATATCCTAACCATTATTGTATGGGTATTTGAGTAAACATAGGACCACACCTACAGTATTGTGTACTTGCTGTGGAGGGTGCACAGGCTAGTTCCTGAGATGGCAGGTCTGACATATGAGAAAAGATTGAGTAGGCCAGGTGTCTGCTCTCTGGAGTTTAGAAGAATGAGAAATGACCTCATTGAAAGTCATTAAATTCTGAGACAGCTTGACAGGGTGGATATGCGGAGGATGCTTCTCCCAGCTGCTGAGACAGATCCAGGGTTGTAGTCTCAAATTAACAGCAAGGCTATTAAAATATATTCACTCAAAGGGTTGTGGACTTCCTTAACCAGAGTGAGCCAGAGGCTCAGTCATTTATTTCATTCAAAACCAAGGTCAGTAGATTTCAGGGTATTAGAAGAATTAAGGAAAATAGGGATGAAGCAAGAAAATGGTGTTGCACAGTAGAGGCGGCTTTGGTTTTCTCCCGTTCTTATACTTGTTGGAACATCATTACTGCCCTCACCCTGTTAAGTGCTACAGGAATTTTATAGGTATCAGTGAGATCATCTCACATTCTTTGAAAACCAGAGAGTCCTTAATCTCTCTGTATTCAAACCCCTATGCTCTCTGAAGATCTGTTATATTCTATCACAGGTCCGTCATAGAGAGCAAACAACCTGTGTGTAATATTCCAAGTGTTGTCTCAACAGGGCCTAATATAATTGCAACAGGAAAGTTTTACTCATGTACTCAACTCCTCTTGTAATAAAGGCTAATGTACAATTCTCCTTCCTACCAGCTTCCAGTAACCACACATTAATTTTCAGATATTCAAGTGCACTCTGGTCCCTCTGACCTTTAAACCTGTTACAGTGTAGGAAACTCCTGATATCCCATCTGCCACATCCTTGTTCACATGCATTTGAAGCCTTTCTGCCTTCTCACATTCAGCTTTGTCTCATGTGAAAATGTGGATCTATTATAATTAGTCCTGTTATCCGATTCATTGATATAGATTGTGAGCACCAGAGGCTCCATTACCAATCACCTTGACCCCCCCCCCACACCCACCTAATCGCAGCGCCCTAGCTGGAAAATGACCTTACCTTCTGTTGCTTTCTGTTCATCAGTGAGTCCTCAGTCTGCACCAGCATTCTATCCCCTATCCTATGTGCATCAGTTTTATTTAATTAACTTCCATGTGTCCTTCTGAAAGTCTAAATACACCTCACCCCTACTGCTGATGTCAGACTAACTGGCCAGTAGTTCCCTGTTTCCTCTCACTCTGGGTTCTTAAACCGTGTGATTACATCTCTATTAACTTGCCATTTGCGAAATTTATTCTAGAATCTGTGGCAGGCCGGTATAGAGGTTACAAGGGATCCAAGGTAAGCTATCTAATTGGATCCCAAACTGGGTTGATGATAGGAGGCAGAGGCTTATGGTGGAAGGATACATTTCTGCATGTGAGTCTGTGATCCGTACTCTATCACTGTGATTGGTGGTGCAGCCTTTATTGTTAAAACTTGGATGTGAATCAAGAAGGTGTGATTATTAAGTTTATAGATGACATGTAGTCTAAGGCTACAGCAGGATATAAATCAGATGGAAAGTTGGCCAGATGGAATTTAACCCAACAGGTCTAAGGCAATGTATTTTGTGAAGTTAAATATGGGTAGGGCATATGCAGTAAATGATAGGTTGCTGAGGAACGTTGATCGACTGAGGAACCTTGGTGTTCAGGTCCATAGAGCCCTAAAAGTTGCAACACAGGTCGATGGAGTGGTAAAGACCATCTAATAGATATAGGAGCAGGTTATTCGGCCCATCAAGTCTGCTCAGCCATTCAATTGTGAGCTGATCCAATTCTCCCAGTCATCACCACTTCCCTGCCTTCTCCCCATACCCTTTGATGCCCTGGCTAATCAAGAACCTATCTAGCTCTGCCTTAAATGCACCCAATGATTTGGCCTCAACAGCCACTCGTGACAACTAATTTCACAGATTTACCACCCTCTGACTAAAGTAATTTTTCCGCATCTCAGTTCTGAATGGACGTCCTTCAATCCTGAAGTCGTACCCTCTTGTCCTAGACTCCCCTGCCATGGGAAATAACTTTGCCATATCTAATCTGTTCAGACCTTTTAACATTCGGAATGTTTCTATAAGATCCTCCTTCATTCTCCTGAACTTCAGGGAATACAGCCCAAGAGCTGCCAGACGTTCCTCATACAGTAACCCTTTCATTCCTGGAACCTTTCTGTGAATCTTCTGTGAACCCTCTCCAATGTCATTTTATCCTTTCCAAAATAAGGAGCCCAAAACTGCACACAATACTCCAAGTATGGTCTCACGCGTGCCTTATAGATCCTCAACATCACATCCCTGCTCTTATATTCTATACTTCCAGAAATGAATGCCAACATTACATTTGCCTTCTTCACAACTGACTCAACCTGGAGGTTAACCTTTAGGGTATCTTGCACAAGGACTCCCAAGTCCCTTTGCTTCTCTGCATTTTGAATTCTGTCCCCATCTAAATAATAGTTTGCCCATTTATTTCTTCCACCAAAGTCCATGACCATACACTTTCCAACTCTGTATTTCATTTGCCAGTTCTTCACCCATTCCCCTAAACTATCTAAGTCTCTCTGCAGGCTCTCTGTTTCCTCAACATTACCCACTCCTTCACCTATCTTTGTATCATCGTCAAATTCAGCCACAAATCCATTAATCCCATATTCCAAATTATTGACATACATCGTAAAAAGCAGCGGTCCCAACACCGACCCCTGTGGAACTCCACTGGTAACCGGCAGTCAGCCAGAATAGGATCCCTTTATTCCCACTCTCTGTTTTCTGCTGATCAGCCAATGCTCCACCCATGCTAGTAACTCTCCTCTAATTCCATGGGATCTTAACTTGCTAAGCAGTCTCATGTGTGGCACCTTGTCAAAGGCCTTCTGAAAATCCAAGTACACCACATCTACTGCATCTCCTTTGTCTACCCTGCTTGTAATTTCTTCAAAAAATTGCAGTAGGTTAGTCAGGCAGGAGTTTCCTTTCAGGAAACCATGCTGGCTTTGGCCTATCTTGTCATGTGCCTCCAGGTATTCCATAATCTCATCCCTAACAATCGATTCCAACAACTTTCCAACCACAGATGTCAGGCTAACAGGTCTATAGTTTCCTTTCTGCTACCTCCCACCCTTCTTAAATAGCAGAGTAACATTTGCAATTTTCCAGTCATCTGGTAAAATGCCAGTATCTATCGATTCTTGAAAGATTATTGTTAATGCCTCTGCAATCTCTCCAGCTACTTCCTTCAGTACCCGAGGGTGCATTCCATCAGGTCCAGGAGTTTTATCCACCCTCAGACCATTAAGCTTCCTGAACACCTTCTCATTCGTAATTGTCACTGCACAAACTTCACTTCCCTGACACTCTTGAATGTCCGGTATACTGCAGATGTCTTCCACTGTGAAGACTGAAGCAAAATACATTCAGTTCCTCTGCCATCTCTGCATCTCTCATTACAATATCTCCAACATCATTTTCTATTGGTCCTATATCTACCCTCAACACTCTTTTACCCTTTATATACTTAAAAAGATATACTTTTAGTATCTTCTTTGAAACTAGTCATCAGCTTCCTTTCATAATTTATCTTTTCCTTCCTAATGACCTTCTTAGTTTCCTTCTGCAACTTTTTAAAAGCTTCCCAATTCTCTATCTTCCCACTATCATTGGCTTCCTTGTATGCCCTCTCTTTTGCTTTTACTTTGGCTCTGACTTCACTTGTCAGCCATGGTAGTATCCTCCTTCCATTCAAAAATGTCTTCTTATTTGGAATATATTTGTCTTGCATTTCCCTCATTTTTCACAGAAACTCCAGCCATTGCTGCTCTGCTGTCCTTCCTGCTGGTGTCCCTTTCCATACAACCTTGACCAGTTCCCCTCTAATGCCTTTGTAATTTCCTTTATGCCACTGAAATACCGACACATTGGAATTTAGTTTCTCCTTCTCAAATTTCAAAGTGAACTCAATCATATTGTGATCACTGTTCCCTAAGTGTTCCTTAACCTTAAACTCTCTTATCACCTCTGGAGCTTTGCACAATACCCAATCCAGCACAGCCGATCCTCTAGTGGGCTCAACAACAAGCTGTTCTAAAAAGCCATCCCTTAGACATTCTACAAATTCTCTCTTGAGGTCAAGTACTGACCTGGTTTTCCCAATCCACTTTCATGTTAAAATCGCCAGTGGTTATCATGACAGTGTGTCAGAGAGTGGTTATCAGTATCATGGTTATTAGAGAGTATAGAGGTGATTCATCATGTCGACTGGATTGAAAGAGTTTGATTAATGGCCAGAGAGTGAATAGACTGGGTTTGTTTTGCCAGGAGAAAATGAGGTAATAAAATTGTAAGAAGCATTGACTGAGTAGATAAAAACTTCTCACCCTGAACCTATGCCTTCTTAGACAAACTACCATATGAAAAAGAATTTTTACAGACGATTCTGTCTATCCCCTTCATAATATCATGTCATGCCTTAGTTTTATCCATTCCAAAGAATAGAAACAACTTTTCAGCAATCCAAAGAAAAACAACCAACCTCTCTCTCCTATATTAAAATGCTCCAGTCTACAGAACATCTTGTTTTATGTCCTCTGCACCTTCTCCAGCATAATCACATCCTTAAAATAATTGATAGACAAGCTAGAGGGTAGATGAGAAAAAATCTTTCCATTCAGTGGGTTGTGTAGGTCTAGAGCTCAATCCCAAAAAGACGTGTGGAGGTTGAAACCCCCACTACAATCTGAACGAACAGTCAATGAACCAAGGAGGAATTTAGCATTTTGTTTAATTTTTAAAGAGGAACAGTGTCAGCTGTTATGATTAAAATAAAATGGGAATTTTCACAGGAGAATTGGATATGTACTTGCAGGAAAACATGTGCAGCATTACAGGGACAAATTAGGTGAGTAGGACTAACTGGGGTGCTCTTGCAAAGACCTGACACAGAGGTAATGTCTCAAACTGCGGTCAATCACTACCTCAACAATGCCAACCTTAGGACTGAGTTAGTTTGCAGATCCTGGGGCCAACCTTCTTTTCCTAACAAACACCATCAAAATAAGTTAGCTAGATTCAGTCAATTTTGTGTTAGTCTGTGTTCTACTCAATGACGGTAGCTGCCCTACATGCAACACGGTACAAATGGGACATCATACAGTACTCTCACTCCTGGCCAGTTCTCCATTTATTTCTCAACTTCATCTTTTCTGCTGCCTGTGTCTTACTTAACTATCACCAAGTCCCGATTGCCCTTTACGCTCGTGCTCATTGACACATTGGCTCCTGTTAAAGCCATGTCTCATTTCCAAAATTCTCATCTATATGTTTGAGTCTATCCATGTGCAATGTTCCCTCCCTACTTCTACAATCTGATTCAGGGCTCCATCTACCAAAGATCGCTGTGCCCCTCCGGTTCTAGCCTCAAGACAACCACTGACCCTCATCACCCACTAGCAGCAGCCATGCCTTCAGGCGCCAAGGTCATAAGCTATGGAATTCCTGCTTCTCTTTCTTTAAGCGATCTCTGACCAGACCTACTACTCTGTCTCTGAATCAGTCTAGTCTCTGACTGAGAGTCCTGTGTTTATGAAAGTGAAGTTGGTGCTGAGGCAATAGATCAGCCAAGATCTCACTGAACGTTGGCACATGCACAGGCTGTTGAATGATCTACTGTTCACCTTCTTTATTCTCTAGCAAGGCAAGTTACTGTTGTGTGGGACCTGGAATGCAGCACTATAAAGGCAAACCTACTAGGCTATTCCACCACTGCAGCTTGGAATTTAAATTCAGCTGATCTGGCATAAAAATCAAGTAATGACCATGAACCGACTGAATTGTCACAAATCCCATCTGGGCCAATAGTGACAAGAGAAGGAAATCTGTTACTTTTCTCCAGTCTGGCCAATGTGGTTGCCTCTTAGCTGACTTAGTCATAGTCATAGTCATAGTCATACTTTATTGATCCTGGGGGAAATTGGTTTTCGTTACAGTTGCACCATAAATAGTTAAATAGTGATATGTAAATTATGCCAGTAAATTATGAAATAAGACTTCTTGTTAGTGAGGGCATAAGATTGCCAGTATATCAATATCTTGGGGTTGAATAGGTTAAATAGATGGAGCCGAAGCCATCAATATCACCAAAAAAAAAAATCCAGGAGGGAATTAGGATGAGAGTGGGGAAAATGTGGATTCACTGCCACGGGGAGAGGTTGAGGTGTACAGCAGAGACACACTTAAAGCAACGCTGCATAAACATGAAGGGGAAATGAGTGGTGGGTGAGAATGGTTGGTGGTGGCTGTGTGCAGTCTCAAGGCCAGTACAGAGCAGAAGGCCTGAGTAGCCTGCTTCCCTGTTGGGCAGAGTGTAGCTTGCTGTTTCTCTAGTTGAGCAGCAGGGGGAGACTCTGCCACACATGGGTGATTACGCCAGAGCCTGGAATTCAAAGTTTAGATTAGATGTTCAACTTTTATACAGGGCAGTGGAGTTGAAATAAAATGCTGCTGTGTGCAAAATAGATCATGGGCTGGAGGCGGGTGTTGTGTTCAGAGTGATTGTTAGGGCAAGTGAGAAGCTAAGGTCTTATTGAAGATGCTCTAGATGGTATTTGATGGGATTAGTGGAACATTAGAAAGGGGCAATAAGCACACTGCGTCACAGCACCAGGAGGTTGAGAAGAAATTGTTGTCTTCTTCTTCTTATTATTTAGCAGTCTGTTGGAATTGAGGATGAATGCGTGTGTTGCTCTGGATTTCCAGCATCAGCTGAATCTCTTGTGTTTATGATTTGCTTCCACTCGAGCTGTTTTGGGGTTTTAAGGTGAGTTCTGAGGCCATTGTGGGAAAGGCATACTGTTCCACAGATAAGGCAGGAGGGATCTGATGGGTAGTTTTTGTCATGGTGCACTCCTTCCACCATTTACACTGGCATTCTGTGTTCCCTGAAGCATGATCTCAATGTTTTCAGTGCCATCACTGATATTCCTTCATTTTTGAGCCATCATGAAGCAGAGAATCACTAGAATCAATGAGGTTGCTGCTTGTTTTCAAGAAGATTTTGTACACATCCTCTAATCCTTACTTCTGTCAATCTGGTAATCCCTTCCCGTATCAGAAAATGGGATAAGGTGTCTGTTTTGGGATCTGGCACTGGGCATGCAAATGGCATGGCCTGAAAAATGGAAATATCCGGGTCAGAGAAGGGAGACTGCAGCTGAAGTAAAATTGGAACAACAGGCATAAAATACTGGGTGAATTAAATGGTCAGGCAGCATCTGTTGAAAATGAACAATGTTTTGGGCCAAGATCCTTCATAAGGGTTTGGGGAAGATGTTGGAGTCGATTGCTAAGAATATAGTTTTGCAGTGCTTGGAGACAGATAATAAAGTAGGCTGTAGTCAGTATAGTTCTGTCAAGGGAAAGTCTTGCCTGACTAATAGTATTCCACAGGGGTCTGTGTTGGTTTGGCTTCTTTTTACGTTATATGTCAATGACTTGGATGGCGGAATTGATGGCTTTGTTGCAAAGTTTGCAGATTATATGAAGATAGGTAGAGGGGCAAGTAGTTTTGAAGAAGGGCTTAGACAGAGTAGGAGAATAGGCAAAAAATGGCAGATAGAATACAGTGTTAGGAAGTGTGTGGCCATGCACTTTGGTAGAAGAAATAGAAGGGTAGTCTGTTTTCTAAGTAGGGTGAAAATTTTTTTAAAAATCTGAGGTGCAAAGGGACTTGGGAGTCCTTGTGCAGGATTCCCTAAAGATTAATTTGCAGATTGAGTTAGTAGTGAGGAAGGCAAATGCGATGTTAGCATTCATTCCAAGAGGATTGGAATATGAAAGCAAAGATGTAATGCTGAGACTTTATAAAGCACTAGTGAGGCCTCACCTGGTGTACTGTGAGCAGTTTTGGGTCCCTTATCTAAAAAAAGATGTGCTGACATTGGAGAGGGTTCAAAGGGAGTTCATGAAAATGATTCCAAGATTGAACAGCTTGTCATATAAAGAGCGTTTGATGGCTCTGGGCCTGTATTAACTGGAATTCAGAAGAATGAGGGGTGACCTAAATGAAACCTATCAGAAGTTGGAAGGCCTCAACAGAGTGGATGTAGAGAGAATGTTTCCAATGATGGGAGAGTCTAGGACTGAAGGACACAGCCTCAAAGTACAGGGGCATCCTTTTAGAAAGGAGATGAGGAGGAATTTCTTTAGCCAGAGAGTGGTGAATCTGTGGAATTCATTGCCACAGGCAGCTGTGGAGGCCAAGTCTTCACATATATTTAAGGTAGAGGTTGATAGATTCTTGATTGGTCAGGGCAAGAAGGCAGGAGATTGGGGCTGAATGGATCAGCCATGATGAAATGGCGACGCAGACTCGATTGGTCAAATGGCCTAATTCTGCTCCTATACCTTATGGTCATATGGTCTTACAAGGATTTGAAAGGAAGGGGCCAGAAGCAGGAGTAAAATACTAGGGGGAGGTGAGGAGAACAAACTGGCAGACGAAATATGAATCCAGGCGGGTGGGGCAGGGGAGGGAACAATGTGAGAAGCTGGGAGGGACATTGTCCAGAAAGAGATTGCTCATGCTTCTCTTTCCAATAGCCTGTGTCGCACTAATGAAAAGATTGTTGATACCTTGGCAGAGGGACAATGGTGAAAGGTTGGTCAGGGACTGGGGCGGGCCTTAAGGAGCCAATCAGCACTGAAGCTGCAGGCCTGCAGAATCCTGTGCGGGCGGGATTGAGGAGGGCTTGGGTTCCGAGAGGGGAGAAGTGAAAGGTGATGTGAATAAATTGAAAAGATGATAGAATGTAAAAGAGATTGTAGAGAAGGAAGATAGGAAAAGAAATAAAGGTGTGGACCAGAGATATATCAGAATAGGCAGTGAAGGGATATCAGATTGTATAGGCATGCAAAAGATTAAGATTACCATATCCCAGTGGCGGGGGCGGGGGGGTGTCTGGTAAATGAGAAAGAATATAAGGTTGTATATGGATTTATCTGGTAGATAAATTTATTAGACTAAGGGCACATTTAAATCAGAGTGTGACTGTTTGTGCCCTGGAGATGACAGAAAGGTTTCTGGGTGTCGGTCACTCTGTGTGGACACTCAGTCCCTGCCCTGCTCTTTTATTTTATAAGGTCAAGTTAAGTTTCTGGACATATGACCCCCCCCCACCCCCGGAATATTAATAGTACACATGTACTTGAATGTCAAGGGACGCAGCTAGATTTTCTTTGGTTAGAGATGCTCAATTAGCTTGGGAGGTGCATGTTACCTGCCAGTCATCAGTCTCCGCCTGTCTTGTGGATATCGGGTTACTTCATTTGCCGAGCATTTCAGAATGGACTCCAGCTGTAATCTATAGCCGCCCATTTTTGGTTGATATGGACAGGATGGGCCGAATGGCTTCTTTGTGCGCCATAAATTTCCGCGGTTCTGCTGTGTTGTTATTTCCAGCCGGGGCGAAGCTGACTTGATTTTTTTTTCAGGGTTTGAGTGGGAGACGAAGTGGGGAGTTGTCTTCCTGAATTCTGGGTCAGCTCGTCATGAGAAAGGAGCCGGCAAAGAGAGAGTGTCTGAAAGCACAATATTGGAGATTCTCCACTTGATCCGGTGATCTGGGGAGGGGTGGAGAGATGTGGATTAACCCAGGGACCAAGCGGCTTTGAGCAGGGTGGGTCCCCTCCCCTCCCCTGAGCAATCGTGTCCCTGCCCCCACCTCCCGGACCTGTCAGTGATCTGCTAAGGAGATTCCATGTTTGATCCGCCCCCGGCGAAAGGACTGAAGTCATGTACCCAGACCCAGTTACGCCGCTGCGCTCAGTGTGTCCCGTGGCGCCGTGAAGCCACAGGAAATTCCCGGCGCTGTCATTTACTGAGCGGTTGTTAATTTTGTGTTGTGTAAAGTTGGCGGGTCTGGGGCGGGGGCGGGCCGGTATTTACAGCCCAGGGATGTCATTGGTGAGGAGAGTTGTGACTAATGCCAAGTCAGCCAATGCTGGGTCTCGCTGGGCATAGGGATCGGTCCCGGGCACAGCCAACCGCACGGAACCAGAGAGACATCGGTAGAAACAAAAGCTTCCCATCAAAGCAGTGCGGAGCCTGTAACTTTCAGGCAGGAATGCCTTGTCCCCACAGCGAGTGCCGGAAGCAAATGTGAGGGAGCAACAGCCGGCCAGGCCGAGACCGTGAGTGTAAAACCTCCCTCAGCTTTGATCCACGGAGGAAGAAGTTATTCCCCGTGAGGGTAGACTAAGTGGAGGTGCTCGGAGCTACGGGTTCACGGCTCTCGATGGCCCCAAGTGCCCTCTGAGCACACGGCAGCCTGGCGGCATTTTAAACCGGTTTCATTCCCACCCGCGCCGTTCAACGGACTCTGGAAATGAGGCAGTTCAGTCGCTGCTGGTGGATTTTGGCCAATCTCGTGGGCTACTGTTGCCTCTCTCGGTGCCAACAAAGACAGTAAGTGTTTGTGAGTGAGTGTGCGAGGAAGTGTATGTGTGAGAATGTACGCGTGTTTGAGAACGTGAGCGCGTGTGTGTGAAAGTGAGTGTGAATGGGTGTGATAAGAGATGGTGTGCACCAGAGTAACTGAGAGTTGGAGAAAGCGTGAATGTGCGAGTGTGAATGTGTTTAAGAAAGTGTGAGTGCAGAGAAATTCAGAGTGTGAGAGAAAGTGCATGTGAAAGCGTGTTTGCACAAGAGTGCGAGAAAATGCGTCTCTAAGAAAGAAAATGTGTGTGCAATGAGTGTGTGAGATAGTGCGAGTGTGTGCGAAAAAGGTGTGTGTAAGAGAGCAAGAGGATGTGTTCTGTTTAAAGGGGCTTATATCGGGGCACGTTCTGGCATTTGAGGGTATAGATTGTGAGTGAGAGAGTGCCACTATCCAATGCAGCCTCTTTATCTGTCTATCCTTTGCTCTGTTCTAGGGGTTACCTGGTAACAGCTCCCTCAGTTCTCAGGGCAGGGGTTGATGCAGTCATCAGCTTTACTATATTCAAGCCACTATCAGAAACCAAAGTCCATGTCCAGTTGGTGGTGAAAGGAGAAACGGTGGCTCATAGTCAGGGCTCTGTCTTCGGTGAGTTCTCATGCTTTGAGCTTCAGAAAGATTGCTGTAAACTTTTGCTTCATCTCAGCTTTAATGAAAGGTGTTTCTGTGTTTTAGTAATCGATATATATGGTATTTGTTTTATTTTGCAGAAAAGGGAACAGTCACATTAAAGGTAAGGTGGCAATTATTTCCTGTCAGATAAAGTTTGGGAGAGGGAGTGTTAAGACCCAGCCAATGTGTAAGTGGTGAACTTGACAACAATGTAGATCCCATTCAGACTCTTTGAGTGTTTTTGTTTCTCCCTCTCCCTGCCCCTTAAAAATATTGTTGTGTCTCAAGATACACCATCTCAGCCTTTACCACTCCTTCCAGCTGTCCCTATAACTCTGAATGTCACTTCATCTGCCCTGTCTAACATTCTGCATCTTTCTCATGTATTTTATTCCGCTGTACCTGTTGCCCAACTTCTCTTCACTTCCTTGTCAGCTGTTCTTGCTCAGTTTCGCTCTCTACCTCCGACCCTGCTGTCTCAGCTTCCCTATTGTTCCCTCATTCTGACATTTTGTCGAGCTGTTTACTCTGGGTTCCATTGTTAAAGTGACCTTTGTTTCACCATCCTGCCTTTGGCCAAAAGGTGTCACCCGGTACCTGCTGCTGACTCCCCTCCCGATATGCACCTCCTCCCCCCAGTCAGGTTCTGACTCTTGATGACATAAGACCTCCAGCCCTTCCTCCCACTGCTGGCTGTGGGCATCGAGGTGGACACTGACACACACATGGGGCCGGCTGTGGGAACATTTGTTCCTCCAACTTATGGAGGTTTGAGGGTATTGGCCACTCTAGAGGCTTCAGCACCTCTGGAGAAAACAGCAAAAGGCAAAACTTCAGCAAACTCTTCAATTCTTTTCCTCATTATTCTTTCTTTATCCATGATTTCAATGATGTCCTGGGGTCTGGGAACCCTGTTTCTCTGATCCCACAGCTTTGGGAACAGGTGGAGCGAAGGCAGGCGGTTTAACATCAGAAAGCAAGGAGAAAGGGCAGGACAGCTGAGACTGAGACTCCTTTGGCCATCTGTTGTATGAGGTATGGCAGCAATCGTATCAGCTCAAGTCTTTAATAGACTCTATTTGCCTAGTGACTCTTGGCTGCCAAGCCTGAATCATCATAGACGTCCCAGGGCCGGGAAAAGATTCTTCTTCATCCCAAACTGATAGTCAACAATGAAATGTAGATGGAGTTAGTGTGGAACCCATGCCCGGAGAGAGCTAGTGTTATGTGCCTGAGGGAGAGTTGATGCATGTGTACCCTGTACCCTGGGGAGCAGCAATGGCTAGTGAGTCCTATATCCCAAGTGAAATTGGTGATGGGTTGGGGTTGACCCTAACTACAAGGCTCAGCTAATTGCGTCCAAGGCCTGAGACTGTGAACGTTCCAAATGAGTATTATCAGGGCTTCGTAATTCATATTCAACCGCAAAGAAACAAACTCCAAAATTCAAAGTTTCGATGTAAATTTATCCTCAAAGTCACGATATTTTATCCTGAGATTCATTTTATTACAGGCATTCACAGTAGGTGCAAAGAAATGCAATAGAATCAATGAAAAACTACACACAAAGATAAACAACCAATGTATAAAAGAAAACTGTGTAAATATTAAAATAAACCAATAATAAATAAATAATATTAAGAACATGAGTCACAGAGCCCTTGAAAGTGGGTTCTTGAGTTATGGAATTAGTTCATTGAGGTGAGTAAAGTTATCCGTGCTGGTTCAGGAGCCTGATGGTTAAATGGTAATAACCGTTCCTGGACCTGGTGGTGTGGGACCCAAGGCTTCTGTATCTCCTGCTTCTGCACATGGCCTGGATGGGTGGGGGTGGGGGCGTGGAGGGAGTGGGGGACCCCGATGATAGATGCTCGAACCTGATTTTGTGCGCCAGTCCGTATACAACAGAAGCTTGGTCTTCTCACATGTAGCATAGCCCTGAACAGCTTCATTTCAGATCCTGATGGCTGTGGCAATCCTGATGTATTCTGTGCTTGCTATTCCTTTTCATCTTGATGTTGTGATCTTCAGATTCTGTACACAAGTGTTTTCATTAGGATCAATTGAAACCACCCACAACTCGGGAAAAGAATGACCCTGTCTTTTCTCTTTCACCTTCCGGTATCTCAGGTTTATGCAAAAAAAAAATTCTTCACAGCCAGTCAGCTTCCTGTAGTGTAGCAACTAGTTATAATGTATGGTGTGGCTGTGGGAATATGCCCTGGAAAAGATTGTAGTGAACAGTTTTGAGGATGTTTTAGAGTTTGCCTTTCACTGCTGCGGTGAGGAGGAGATTGGTGTTTCCATTACTGTAAATGAGGGCCACATTTTCTTTGTCCAGTTTTGGACTGTCTGTGTCTGGCTGTGAGTTTGACTCAAGTACTGACTCAGTAGGGTTGGAGACGAAGCATTTGTTTGCGAGGTGTTTTTCCACTGAGATCTCCATAGTTCTGTTCTTTGCCATTAGACAGGGTGCATTATTAGAGTCCTTCCCATGGTGAGTTGCTGGGTTCAAGCTGTGATCATAGTGTCCCATCCATTCTCCAGTGGGTCCAGCTGTGTTGCGTTGCAGAGTTGCAGTTGGTGATGAGGGCGACTGAGGCTTCCCATCTAATATCTGAAGGAGTTACTCTGCTGTGTCAGGAACCAGTTGGCAGCCAATGACTTCAGTGGTCAGTAGTGGCATCATGGAACATGCCTGATCCATCCTTTCCCCACAGATACTGGGATTCAGTGTCTAAGCTTTACTGTGGAGGAGAGTGCTCCTGCTGAAGATTCGATGGAATGGCCTGTAACTTTCTGCAGTGGAAACATTATTGTAACCCTCAGAGTTCGTTGAGGATAGAACTGACCAAGACACTGGGAGATGCTCATAAAGCAACTTGGTAATGTGTTCGTCCTTTTCTATTTGACAGATTGATCTATAAAGTAAAAAAATCCACGGGGGTCCAAGGGGAAAGTTTGCATCATTTATTAAAAACTTGACAGTGACAAAGTACAGGGTTATAGTTGATGGAAGTTCAGTGGAGCTCTGTGGTACTCAGTACTTCACTTTTCATGGTGTGCATTACTGTTTGATGCTCAAGTGCAGTTCATCTAGAGAGGAACAAGAGCTGTTCAATCTTCTTCATCTTCAGTCATTGATTTACAGTATGCAGATGATGCTTGTGTACGTGATTATTCAGAGACCTAGCTCCTTGTTATCACTGACTTCTCCTATGGAGCGTAAAAGAGAGTGGGAATTACCGTTTGTATATTAAATGACTGGAAGACAAAGGTCCTCTGCCAAACAGACCCACCAGGCAACATTATCTTCTCACTCTCCCTCCATGCTGCCCTATCGCTCAAGGTCCAAGATGAGTTTTCAAACAAGGATCGCCTTCTAGATCTTCGGAGATACCTATCAGCGAAGGTAGATAGTGATGATGAAATTCACCACCACCTTTAGTGCACAGGCACAGATATTGGTCAACTGAAGAAAGAAGTGCTCAAAGACCAGGAATCAAAGCTGGCACTAATCGGGTGGCCTGGAGAGCAGTCGTGATTCCTGCCTCCTGAGTGCTTCTGAGACACAGACCAACTGCAACAGGCGTGTCTGGGGTCCGCAATTCCCATACCGTAATTCCCAACTTTTAGGGTGTTCTTGTGGTTGGGGCATATAGCAAGTAACTTCAGCAACTATCTTCAGGCACCAATCTTCAGATCTGAATATGGACTGTAGATTAAATTTAAAATGCAGCTCTGGGCAATGGGATCCTAGAGCTGTGAAAAGAGCAGTTGATTGAAGGACCAGACAATGTTGATTAATATTCTTTGGAGGGTAGGTGCAAAGGGGGGTGGGTGAGAGTTATGTGTGATTCAAAGGAAGCATTGTAGATACATTGTAACTATAGAATTGTCCTTTGATCTTCGGTATATAAAATGTCATGTAGTGTTGGGTCAAGCAGCTCTCTTCCTCGAATGTGATGCTGCCGTGTCTCATTTTCTCGAATAAAGAGACTACCTCATACCTACCTGCTCTGTCTCTCCAGTGACTTTTTACACATTACAACACCGACTACCTCAAGTTGGAAAATAAGCAAGTCATCTACAATCCTGAGTGATTGAGAATATGAAACTATTTGGATGTAAACTTAAAAGCCACCATGAAGAAGATTGATACAGATGAAAAAAGCTCCACAGTGTGGATGATGGGAAGAAAGTTTAAGGCCACAGGAAGGCAATGTTGAACTAGATAGGTGGTCTGGAAAGAATCAGATGGAATACAGTAAGGGGGAAATCTGACATGATGTGTTCAGGGAGGGCAAACAAAGCAAAGAATACGTAGTTATTGGTAAACGCTAAGTAAAGGAACGTGCTGATCATGAAGTGCCAATACAGAAACTGTTGAAGGTGGCAGGATGGGTCAGTGGGCTGTTACAAAAGTACTTGCCTTTATTGGTTGAGGAATACAATGCAAGAGTGGGAAGGCCTTGCTTTAATTGTCTAAAGCTAGTTTGGAAACAGCTAAGGTAGTTTTACAGTCCTGGTTACCACGTGACGAAAGGTTGTATAAAATATTAAGAGGATTCAACAGGGTAGACAGTCAGGGCATTTCACTTAGAGACATAAATACAAAATTTGGAGGCATAGACTTGTTAATTGATGGAAGGATGAGAGGGGAGTTGAGGGGAAAAACTACTTCACTCAGTGGGGTACTGAAATGAGATGCTTCAAATGATGTTGAAGAACTATTACCTGTCAGCCCACAGACCAAAATCTGAGAAGTGTGATTAACTTGGGTTTGTGGGTCACATGGATACTGTGGAACAATGCCTACCTTCTGTGCTGAAATTCCAGTAGTCCTATGATCTGCAAGCAATCTGGAGCTGATACAAAGTTACAAATAGTTTGGCATTGTAGCTTGTATTTAATAAGAAGGTTATTCTGAATAAGGAAAATAAATAATTTCAGGTGATACTCCGAACAGTATTCCTGACGCGGGAACAGTTGGGAGCTAAGCTAGTGCATTGCTGAAAACGGCCTGCAGTTCTAGTTTCTGTCAATAGAGGTTCCCAGTGAGGTGGTAAAAGGCAAAACAGAACCATTGCAGTACTGTATCTGCACAGGACAATGTGGATGTCCAGAGAAAATAAGATTTTCCCTGAGGCTGGATTGAATTGAATTGCATTGACTTTATTACTTCCTTCGTATACATGAGGAGTAATAGTCTTTACGTTACGTCTCCTCCGAAGTGTGCAATGTGCAATTTATAGTAATTTTTAATAAATAGTATGTACGACAGGATAGTCAATATAATAGAAATACAAGTTGTGTCAGCATGAATTAATCAGTCTGACGGCCTGGTGGAAGAAGCTGTCCCGGAGCTTGTTGGTCCTGGCTTTTATGTTGCCGTACCGTTTCCTGGATGGTAGCAGCTGGAACAGTTTGTGGTTGGGGTGACTCGGATTCCCAATGATCCTTCGGGCCCTCTTTACACACCTGTCTCTGTAAATGGATTGCTTTCTTGTGTGTAGGTACACTTGTTCTGATTTTAGCTTCTTATAAATTTCTGCAGGGGTGTTTGTAATAGGAATTGCTCATGTAAATATGATGGTTATCGCAGAGTTTGAGTGTCTTTGTCAGAGATCATTGGTACCCATTGCATTAACATCACTGAGATGTTTCACCATCAGCATGGAACTTTCACCTGAACCAACTGTTACTACAAGACCAAGCAGGAGACCGGGTGTTCTGGAATGAGTGGGCCACTTCCTAGCATCTGATGGGCTGAACACCATCTACAATGCACAAGCTAGGAATACACTGCTTGCCTGGATGGGTACAGCTCCAACACTTCAATAAGCCATCTGGGATAAAGTTGCTAGTTTGACTGAAACTCCCACATATCAGAATCAGGTTTAATATCACTGATCCATGTCGTGAAATTTGTTGTTTTGTGGCAGTAGTTGAGTGCAATAGATAAACTACTATAAATTATAATAAGAAATATATATAATTACTGTACTTGTATATATTATTACAAATATGTTAATATATTTATATCGTTGCAAAAAGAGCAGAAGTAGTGAGGTGGTGCTCATGGGTTGGTTCATTGTCCATTCAGAAATCTGATCCATGTTCAATTTAATATTGGAGAATGTATACAATATACAGCCTGAAATTCTTACTCTCTGCAGGCCAAATAGCCTAATTTTGTTCCTATGTCTTAAGGGCATCCAGAAGAAAAACCTCAAAGAGTGAATGATGGGAAAAATGTTAGAGCCACAAATCCCCTTCTTCCCCCTTCCCACGCAAGGCATCAATCCGCCCCCCACTTATTCCAGCAAAAAACGTTAGCCTCCCCATCACCCGCCATGTGCCAAAGGATTAATATCCTCCATCAGCCGTACACCGGTGGCCACAGAATATTCACAAAAAGTTACTGCGGTTACTCCTCTGGCTAATCCAACGACACCTTACAGGACCACTTTCCCTGAGATTGACCAGGGCTTCGAGTACATGGGAGCATTACCATTTACACATTACCGTTCAAGTTGTGCACTATCCTTACTAGGAAGTGTATCATTGTGCTGTACACACTGACTGTGTGCAAATCCTAGTACAGCAGTCCCTGGGTTGCATAGAAACATAGAAAATAGGTGCAGGAGTAGGCCATTTGGCCCTTTGAGCCTGCACCGCCATTCAGTATGATCATGGCTGATCATCCAACTCAGAACCCTGTACCTGCCTTCTCTCCATACCCCCTGATCCCTTTAGCCACAAGGGCCATATCTAACTCCCTCACTGTACACAAGGTTTCCATTCCTAAGAACTCTCTATAAACCCATTTCTCCCTAAATTAGAGATGTCCATTTTTTTTATAGTATCCCATAATGTACTGCTCTGCATCTATTTACTGTAATTCTTGTATTTCATTGAACAATTACCCTAATATTACCTATAATTAAACAAATGGAATGCATTAGATTCTGGTTAATTGGGACACAGTGGGACCAGTATGTTTTGGCTCAACTGAGTGGCTGCCCCAACTAACTGAAGTTTCATGGAAATAGATAAAAAGCTATAAAAAAGACAAAGGACCATTTAACTGAGTAACAAATTATGTATTTAAATGAAATATAGAACAAATTAGAACATTACCAAGTTCCTAATAGTTATCAACACAGGAATTTATCCACTGTACAATGCTATTTTTTGTTTTGATTGTAAGTAAACAAAATCAGTGCAGATAATGGACTGCCTTTGTGCAATACTTAGGACGATCGCATTCTCCAAGTCTTCATTTTCATTGTAACGTTCAAGATGATAGCTGATGCCTTCAAATTCTCTGTAATTCCTAACTTGCTGAAGTGGTGCAATTGTCTCATTTTCACTCTTGGCCGTTTGTGTCCAGAATGGTTGAAAGTGCACTAAGCAAAACAGTTCTGAATTGTCTTACTGCTTATTTCCCACCAGCTATCAGTGACAAAAATCACTGCTTTTTGAACACAAACATCTGCAACCGACGCTATTTAAAAACTGTTCACTCTAAGCACAGTGTAGTGTCCAATGGTCACAGCTAGTGCATGTGACTGACGTTAGTTAGAAACCGTTTGGCAATAGTCTCCTGTCCCATTTAAGCTTCAGTGTCCCAAGTAAGTGAAGAGAACCTCAGCTACTTTCTTGATTTAATTTTTGTTCTTAAGAATTGTCCAAAATAAATGCCTGCTCTGACCAACTGATGGCCAAATTAACTGGATTCCACTACAGTACACTATTCAAAATTGAAATTGCTATATAACATACCATCAAATATGCATGCATTTCTATGTAACAACCTGGGTCAAAAATACAGATATGCTTATCTGATCCAGTGTCTAATATACACACCATCCTATGGTATACATCGTATACTGTATCAATATGTACAGGTGCCCAGTACAGCTTATGTAATGCACTGACCAATTGACCCTTCTTCCTGTGTTATACATCATCCAGTACACAACTGCCTTTATAACATGTTATCCAATACTCACAGCTCCTCATGTATTGCACTGTTAAACTGTATGAAAACTGTTCAATATGGATTCCTGTGTCAATCCCACAACAATTATCTAGCTCCGTCATTCAGTTACAAAGTTCATTGTGAATTGCCTGCCAGCGTTCTCACCGGTTGTTCTGTGATTGCCATTACCTCTCGCTGATAGTGATTCCGCAGGCGAGGCTCGGTTACGTGTGGAGGTTCCCGATTCGATCACCACGAGGATAACCGAAGCAGTCAGCCGGTCGCAGGAGAGTTTAGTTCTTATTCTCTAACAGTTAGTGGGGCGGCACGGTAGTGTAGTGGTTAGCACAACGGTTTACAACACCAGCAACCCAGGTTCAATTCCCGTCACTGACTGTAGAGTTTGTACGTTCTCCCTGAGACCACGTGGGTTTCCTTCCACAGTCCAAAGACCTACTGGTTGGTATGTTAACTTGTCATTGTAAATTGTCCCGTGATTAGGCTCGGATTAAATCAGGGATTGCTGACGGCCTGTTCTGAATTGTATCTCAATGAATAAATAAATAAAGAGTTGTCCCAAATAAGTGGCTGCCCTGATTAACTGATGGCCCAATTAACTGGAGTCCACTGTATATGTTGTAGTAATTCGTTAATGAATACCATGAAGCATTATTGTTGCTAGCTTGCAAAATACTTTAAGAAATGTAAGGGAAAGTTGCGTAAAGTTGTATTTCGTTAGTTGGGTTATTCGTAACCTGGAGAGCCCCTGTGCTCTTTCCCCATCACGAGTGTGGGAGTACTTTCATCAGGTACCACCTTGTTATGAGCTGTTAGTGATGAACAATAAATGCTGGTTTTTCCAGCATTGTACCAGTCTTGAAGAATGAGTAAACGAGCAGCTGAAAAGTGGCCTCCAGTCACTTCTTATCCATTTTCCTCTTATTTAACCTCTTTTCTTTACCTTCCAGGTGCCGCAAGGATTCAGTGGACAGGCTCAGTTAAAAGTGTGGGGCAATCGGTATCTCACCGATGACGGACACATCTTCCACAACTTTACAACCGTCACTATCGACTCTAAGGGATCATCAGTGTTTATCCAGACAGACAAACCCGTCTATAAACCGAAGCAGAAAGGTGACTCTTCCTTACCCACCTCTCTGCGTTCTCCATGGCCTGAGTCTCAGAATATATCAACTTGTATTAAATGCTGAGAGACCGAGGGAAAGAAAAGGAGGGTAAGGGAGGGGGTGGAGATGGAAGGAAGGAGAAACAGAATACCCTCATTACGGAAATATTTCAATTTAACTAATTTCCCAAATAACGTCATGATCCAAGTCCTTAGAGGGAATGTACTGAGGGAAAACTGCACCGTTCAATTTGGTGTTCTATTGGTTCAATTCATAAAGGTTAAATCCCTACGTGCACCTGCCTTGTATCTGTGAGCTCCCCTTTTCACCCTCACTTTCTCTGTCTCTTTGTCTTATTCTTCCCTTCTTTCTCTCTGTTATTCACTTTTTTCCTTTTCTCTCTTCCATTTAATGACATCCTTTCTTCTCTCTTTCTTTTTCTTTCTCTTTTTCTTTCTCTTTCTCCTGCATTTCTTTATCTTTTATTTTTCTTCTGTCTTCTTTCTCTTTGAGGGTAACCAGAGGGAAGAGCTTTAAATTAATTGGGGAAGTGTACTGGTCAGCATCCACACAGTTTGTGCCCCCATTTTACTTGCAGCCAGTTTATGTGACATGATCAAAACTAGTTTCACTTAACTTAAGTTGCCTTTTAACTTAATCAAGTGACATTAAATGCACCTATTGAATCGCTTAAAGAGATGTTTATAGAGGTAACCAAAAGCTTGGTTCAATGGATTCATGTTAAGGAGTGCTTAAAGGAGGCAAGAGAGATCTTGAGTGGGAACTGCAGAGTTTAGGGGCAAGGCCACTGACAGCATGGTAATCAGTTGTAAGGGGATTAAATTTAGGGATAATTGAACTGTTAGAATTGGAGGAACACAGGTATCACAGATTTGGAGCTCCATCCAGAGTTGGGGAAGCATGCAATATGTGTTTACTAAAGACATAATTTGTACTACTTTTTTACCGGTGTCTTTCTCCCTCTTTCCTTCACAGTGCTGATTAATGTGTTCACCGTCACCCCTGACCTCCGACCCACTAATCAGAAGGTAGGATTTGTCACTGTCCCTGCCAGCCTCTAGTTTTGTGTATAAATTAAATATACAGAAAGACTGACTGACCTGATGAAATGCGAGCGACAATAGCAGCAGGCCTTCTGGTCCATCCTATTTCTAAACCCAGGGATAGCAGGAGGGCAGAGGATAGCTGGGTTCACCTCAGGCTGACACTTGGCCTCTCAGCAGTCGTATTGAAGTCCTGGATCCATAGGGGCTGGGTCAACGATTTGGACTGAAACACTGTCTTCCTGCAAATTTGCATTAATGCCGTGTCCAGCGTGAAGCCATTGGCTCTGTTCCAACCCAACATCAAGCTTCTTACAGGATATAAGTTTTGGAGATGGTTTGAACATCCCTGTCTTGGTCAATGATGTTTCTAAGCATACAGGTTAGCGTGGTAGCAAAGTGGTTAACAGAATGTAGAACATAGAGCCATATAGACCCTTTGTCCCACAATGTTGTGGTGACATTTTAACCTACTCCAAGATTAATTTAACCTTTCTCTCCCACATAACCCTTCATTTTTCTTTCATCCATGAGTCTCTTAAATGTCCCTAGTGTATCTGCCTCCACCTCCACCCCTGGCAGTGCCTTCCATGCACCTACCACTCTGGGTTTTCTTAAAAAAAAGAAAAGAAACTTGCCTCTGATATCCCCCTATACTTCCCTGCAGTAACCTTAAAGTTGTGTTCCCTGGTATTAGTTGTTTCCGCCCTGTTAGCGGACAAGCAGCGTTTTGGATTGTTGTTCTAGAGTCATAAATCTGAATCCCACCGAGGGCAGCTGGGGAATGTAACGTTAAGTAAGGTAGTGCAGTGGTTAGCACAACGCCTTACAGTACCAGGGACCCGGACCCGGTTCAGTCCCGCCACTGTCTGTAAGAAGCTGGTACGTTCTCCCGGTGACCGTTTGGGTTTCCTCCCACAGTCAAAGACGTTAATTTGGAGATTGTAAATTGTCCTGTGATTAGGTTAAATCGGGGTTTTCTGTGTGGCACAGTTCGAAGGGCTGGGAGGGCTTATTCTGCAGTGTATCTCCATAATAAACTAAACTTGGAAAAAAAGATGATGCCAGTCTTGGTAAAGGTGACCGTGAAATGAACAGGCTGTTGTAAAGCAATCTGGTTCAATAATGTCTTCCTTCAGAGGAGGAAATCTGTGATCCTTACCAAGTCTGGCTTCAGATCTGCTAATGTCATTGACTCTAGCTGTTTCCTCAGTTTAGGAGTAATTGGGGATACAGAATAAATGCTGGTGTCCTCAGTGATGTTCTCAACCTGTGTATGAAAAAGAATTGTTCTTGGACCTCCTCAATAGTTTTGTTGATTTGCTGTCAAAGTTCAGAAAGGCACCAGGGTTTTTTTTTCTCTCTCATTCTCTGCCCCTGGGCACAGCTGGCAAGGTCAAACTGCTTTTCCGCTTCCCAGTTATCCTGACGAAGTGACGGTGAGCTGTCTTTGTCCCCCTTTGTTTGTGTGATAATCCGTGGAGCTGTTGCGAAACAAATCAGTGTTTGCAGAGCCTCTTTGCAAGGCATTTTTAATGTCAAGTTGTCGTCAGGCTGGCTCAGCTGGCACAGGAAGCAGGTTTCCCTGTTCCACAGCCAGGAAAAAGATGGTAAGTTTCCTGCCCTAAACAGCTTGGTGAGGCAACTGTTTTATTTTTGCAATTCCACAACATTCTGGCCACTTTTATTGAGTGGAAGTGTTCTGAAGAGGAGGTTTAGATGTGAATATAAATCCATATTAATAAAATTGCTATTTCATTTACTGGTGCCTCCTCTTTGCATTTGTGTGTTATTTGCTTCTGAGTTGAAGGAAGTTTGGGATTTGTCTTAAGAATAAATGAGATAATTGTGTACAGCTGCTGAGTTCTGTAGAATGGCTCCTTAGCACTGTGGATACTGATGTTTCCTGCACATATAACAGGGACTAAGCTTTCAGTAATTCAAGAATGCAATTGAAGTGAATCATTGGTTCCTCATTCAGACATCATTCTCTTGCAGGTTGAAGCCTATATCGTGGTGAGTGCCAGGGAGATGCCGTCCAACCAGAAGCATGCATGGCCACAACTGGGATGTTAAAAGCACCCTGTTATCCTTTGGGCATCCGTCATTTTATCTGTCTGACAGTTTGACACAGAGCGAGACCCGTCTTTATTCTGCATGTTGCCCGTCAGTTTCTCCAATTTTCCTCTCTCCGTGTTATCTGTCACTCTGAATCTCTCCTGCTTTCCCATCTTTTCTCTATGCCAGACTCAAATATTCTAGATGACTCCAGCAGTGTAGCTGCTACTTCTGAGAACTGGGGCTTTGCACCATGTTCTCCCCTGCCCACAGCAGCAGCGTGAACTGGGAACTCTGCATGCTAACAGGGCCTGCTCCATGTTGCAGTCACACCACACCCCCCCAATCCCGTCTCTGCGAGGAAATGCATGCTTAAGATTAATAATGGAAAATGGGATCATGTGATTGAACCATAAGTAAATAAGGTGGGGGAGAGATCTGAAACACGTTTGTGTCGGGTGGTCGGAGATCCCATCCCATCACCCTGTTGGGGAATCTCAGATTCTTATCCCTTCAGAGTGTGAAGGGCAGATGTTGTTTGGGCAATATCTGCCATGCTGTGTGGTTCCCTTTGCCTCATTGCTGGTCTTCTCCTCAGGATCCCCGGGGGTCTCGGATGATTCAGTGGACTGATCTAAAGCCAATCTGCTGTGGTAAGTCATACAATTGCTTCTATGAGATTCCCATAAAATTAACCCCAACAGCTGTTCACGGTAAGTTGAAAGCTGATTTCCCGCAAGTTCCAGTCACCGTTCAACTTCAGATTGAAACATATAAGATTATTAAGGGATTGGACACGCTAGAGGCAGGAAACATGTTCCCGATATTGGGGGAGTCCAGAACCAGAGGCCACAATTTGAGAATAAGGGGTAGGCCATTTAGAACGGAGTTGAGGAAAAACCTTTTCACCCAGGGGTTGTGGATCTGTGGAATGCTCTGCCTCAGAAGGCAGTAGAGGCCAATTCTCTGGATACTTTCAAGAAAGCGTTAGATAAAGCTCTTAAAGATAGTGGAGTCAAGGGATATGGGGAGAAGGCAGGAACGGGGTACTGATTGTGGATGATCAGCCATGATCACAGTGAATGGCGGTGCTGGCTCGAAGGGCCGAATGGCCTACTCCTGCACCTATTGTCTATTGTCTATAACTCACTAACAGAAACTAAACTCTGTAGAAAGTCCCCCTTTTCCATTTCACAGGCCCCATGATCCATGATGGGAAGTTTTCCGGTTTGCAAACTCTGAGAGTTGTTTAAAGGTATAGCAGATATGTGAGTGTCGTTAAGAGTTAAATGGTAATGAGAGAGCCTGGGAGGGTTTATAAACCGGAAAACTACCCACCATGGATCAGAACTGAAGAAGCCTCTTGGATGAGTGGCGAAATGTCGTTTAGACAACACAGCAAATCCAATTGCCTTGATTTACTACTGTTTGATATACAATGACCTGGGTGACTGAGAACCTTCACAGACATATGACTGGTTCCGAGGGGTTTCTCAGTGCCATCCAGTTCACTACAATGAAGGATGAGCTCACTCCGCAGGGATCTCCAATCTTTTTTATGCCATGGGCCAATACCATTAAGCAAAGAGTCCATTGTCCCCAGGTTGGGGACCCCTTCTCTAGAGGAACTTGGGCCACTGTTTTGTCATTAACTCACCAAGTGAGTGCGACTAGCTCTCCCTGTTAGCCACCCCTCAGTCATGTTCCCATTTCCTTCCAACTCATGGATGATGTGGAGGCAAGGTGTTGACGTAATGGAATGACGTGAGGATTGCTGGCTGATACTCAGATCTGTAGGATCAGGCCTGCACTGCCCAGATCTGTAAAGAATTGAATAAGCAAACTCCTCTGCTGCTTTATGGCAAATCATTCATCTTTGTTTCAATTCAGGGATTGTAAATATGAGCTTCCCGCTTTCGGATCAGCCGGTGATTGGAGAGTGGTTAATCTTCGTGGAGCTTCAAGGATACACTTACAACAAAACGTTTGAAGTGCAGAAATATGGTGAGTGTGGCACCTGACCGCAGATACAGTCTGCTGGCATTTACACTTCACCAGGAACGAAGCAGCTGGCAAATACAGACCGTGGAGATTAGTCTTACACACAAATACAGCCCAGTACATGGACTGGCTGGACTTGCTTGGGCACACACACGGAGTGCCAGCACTTACACTGTCCTGCACACGTACTGCCTGTACTTGCACAGCCCCATACGCGGACTGCCAGCGTACAGCTGGTGCTTGGAGCTGGCTGGAAGAGAGTGAGGCCAGGCTCAGAGACAAACTCTGATGAGTTTCTATCAGATTCTAGTTATTTTGGCAGGAATTTTAACCAAGGGGCAGGGTCTGTTTCTAATTCATTAAAATTAAAAGCGTTAATTCTGTGTTGCTCCGGTGGTAACCAGATACTGTTGGGTAAAGGGGCAAGACTGGCTCTTCACCGTGGCAAGAACCACAGTGAGATACCAGCCCAGTCTCCAGTCCTGACCTGCTGCTTCTGAGCACCGAGGTCGGGTGCTCTGTTATTGGTCACAGAATTTGCTGCTCGTGTGACACAGATGACCCTTGGTTTTCTGCCAAGCTCAGACCCAGCTGGCTATGCCTTGCTGCAACATCCATTTTAAAAGCTATCGTCCTTGTGTAGAAGCCTTCCATGTACTTCACCTGTTCCTTTACGTAATGTCTCTTCGACCCACAGATACCCGTCTCCCCCAAATTTAATCACTTGGCCGTTGAAACCTCGAAACCGCGGACTGCCAGCGTACAGCTGGTGCTTGGAGCCACGGATTGCCGACATTTCTCTCCCCAAACACCACTCTCTCTCGTGCTTTTCATTTTTTTTCTGTCTTTCCTCTCACTCTCATTCTCTCTCTTTTTATTTCTCTATATTTTTTCTTTCTCTTTTTCTCTTCTTTTACTCCTCTGCCACCAACCCCTTTTTAGTCTTTCTTGTGTGCTCTTTACCTCTGCCCCCTTTCTGTCTGTCTGTCTCTCTCCCTTTCTCTCACTCTGTCTTTTTATCTCTCTTTATCTTTCTTTCTTCCCCTCTCTTTCCCTTCCTCCCTCTCTTTTTTTTCCTCTCTCTCGCATGGTATGCAAGTTATGTCAGGAATTTGGGTCAGGGAGTTGAAAAGATTCCTTGAGGAATGATTCCAGATTTAGTGGGTGGTTGCAGTGAGGTGGGGGAGGAGTTTTAAGCCCTTCTTTCGTATCCATCTGGGAATGGTTTGGACCAGGACTGCTGAAGAAAGCTGTTTGGTTCAGGGTGCTTGTGCTCCTCTCCTCTCCATCCCTATACAAACTCAAGCCAGGCGACTGCTGCCTGACATTCCACCTCCTGTGCAGCTTTCTGCCACCAGCGCAGGCCGAGTCTGGCTCACTTGGTACTCCTTCCTTCCCGGCCGACCCTGGCTCACTGCCTGCTAACACCTAGATTCCTAAAATTCTGCCTGCTCTTTTCGCAGATCCCTTTTTAGCTTCTGCCCTGCCTGTCTCTGTGACCCGTAATCCTATGACCCGCTGGTTTTCAAAGCTGCTTCCCAGTAGGAAATGTCAAAAAATCGAGAGCGAGGAACAGTACTGTGGCTGGTGACCTAAAGCTTGCCCAGAGATGAGCACTAGGGTGTGTCTTGGAGGAGAAAATGTGGGAAATATTGATCCCTTTTCATAATAACTACCGATGGCTCAGTTTTTGGGCTGACAGAACACAGGATCAGAAGTCAACACCAAATACTGTAACAGCAACCAAATACAGTAACAAAAAGCGTGTGTTACTGCAACAAACAATTAGCTGAAGGAACTCAGTGAATCAGGCAGCAATTGTAGGGGGAATGGACAGTCAGTGTTTCGGGCCGAGGCCCTTTAGCCAGATGTGTGAAAATTCAATGTTCATTCTAGAAGGTTGCAAAATCCTGAGATGGAAGATATGGTACTTTGGTCCTTGCTGTAGCAGTGAAGGAAGTCACAGAATAAAGGTCAGAGTGGCAGTGGGATTCAGAATTGAAGTGGTATGCAGCAGGAAGTTTAGGATGGCCTCTGTTGATCAAGCACAGTTACTTAAAGCGATTACCCAGTCAGCATCTTGTTTCTCCAGTGTGCAGGAGAACACATTCTGAACACCAAGTGCGATACACTGTACTGGAAGAATTGCAAGTGTATTGCTGCCTCACCTCGATTGATTGTTTAGGGTTCTGGGCAGTGGGGAAGAGGAGATGAACGGACAGGATTTACATCATCTCCAGTTGGATGGGGAGGCGCTATGAAGCTGGGAGTGGTGGATGAGGACAGAGAGTGAACCAGAGGGTCCCTACAAGATGCAGAAAGAGGAAGATGTGACACGCTAAATCTGGCTGAAGTTCTACCACTGTTTCTGTTTTTGTTTCAGATTTCACATCTGCAGTTTTATCTGTTTTCCATTACTGCAGAACAGAGACAGCACATATTAGACGCAGGGTAAAGCTCCCTCTCCACTTTCCTGTCACACACTCCCAGGGCAGGGATAGCATGTTTTAGACAAAGCGTTAACTTGCCTTTACCCTGTCCCATCAAGCACTCTTAGAGCCCACAGGTCAGATACAGAGTAAACCTCCCCCACCCACCCCCCACACACACTGGCAGTACAGGAAAAGCCCAGGTTACATACAATGTAAATCTCCTTCTACTTGGTCCCCTTAAACACTGACCTCCTGAGGGTGAGCAAGGTTATCAGCTTCTAGCGGATCTGGACCATTCTGGGGACTTGTCATATAGCTCTCGGCAAAGACTCGGCAAATTTGCTCCCCAAAGATGTAGCAGCTGGCAAAGTGTCCCCGTGGGCTGGTTTCAGATTCTATGTGCCAAAAGTGATTGGTTACAACAAACCTCACTGCATCCCGCATCCATGGCGTTCGCAATTTTGAAAGTTTTCTGGCAGAGTGAAAAAACGTACTGTGTTTCCACTAGCAGGAGGTTGATCACCAAAGTACACACATTTAAAATTGGCAAAAGATCACAGAAGACAAGGAGAAATATTTTTGCAGTCAGTTGTTATGATCTGAAATGCACTGTCTAAAAGAGTGGTGGAAATAGTTTCAGTGAGAGCTATTAACAGGGAGTTGGGTAAATATTTGAAGAGGAAAAATCTGCAGAGCTCATAGGGACAGAACAGGGAAGTGACAGTGACTGGAGAATTCTTTCTTAGAGCCAGCACATATATGATGGGCCAAATGGCTTTCCATGCTATACCAGTCTGTGATTCCTACTGAATGTTTCATTCCACCTTGTGGCTTCTTCAACCAGATGATATAATTTTCTACTGGAGTGAGAATATTCCCTTTATTCTTCCATACAGTGTTACCAAAGTTTGAACTCACTATTGATCCTCCCAAGTACATCCAGGACTTGAACAAGTGTGAGGAGGGAACTGTCCATGCCAGGTAAGCGACTCTAACTCCTGGGGAGAAAGCTGACTAACGGAGCCTCTGAGTACACAGCCCGAGGTAAAGGCCTTCATGACCTTTGACTCTAAACACCAAGGAGCTTCTCACTAAACTTTACTTCTCTGCCAGTAGCTCAGACCACACAGGCACATTCCCCACCTAGAACCGAACTTCTCAACACTAGTCGCTAAAGTCCTAAAAGTTATAGCAACCTTGCAACTTTTTCTCAACTGGGGAGACATCTTCAGTCTGACCGCCACGGCTGCCCTCTGATGCATAAGGCTGAACCTGTACGTTTAGAACAGGGTACGTTGAAAGATCAGTCCCCACCCCTACACAACACCACAGAGCAGGCCAGAATCTGACTGTATTAATTTTAAACTGCTCTTGCAGCTCAAAGCCTGGTTATCTTAGGGAGGCTATAGCACTGCTAATCTAACCAACTAGCAGCTTAGGAGGTGGTGGAAAGGGACAAGGGTTGGGGAGTGGACAATGTTTAAAAAAAAAAGAATCTCACACAAAGTAAATGTTCTGCTGATATATAAACGTCTATTTCTTTGACCCAGACTTGCACATCTGGATGTGCAAATATTTCATTATTAGTTGGCTGCTATTTAACTACTTGCATCTGATATAAGGACTTGATGAATTTCCCAGTCGATTCCAGTGGATGAAACCCACATATTAGTGCCCAGTCTAGGATTGCGGAATGGAGTCACTGTGGATTGCCACAAATTGGAACGTCTCGGTCCAATCTACCTCTTACTCCTTCATCAAGTTCAGGTGCTAACTGTTTCCCAGAGCCTGCAGCGGCACCCACTATATCAAATAGGAGACTATTCAGCTTTAGTAAATCCCAGCCGATCTATCACTAACTCCATTTATCCACCCATGTTCCGCATTCTTTGGTTTTCAACACACAACAAAATAAGATCTACTGTTGCCTTGAAATCACCGATTGAGATCACACAATCTTCTGGGGAGAGAACTCCAGATTTCCATTGGCCTTTGAAGAGGCACTTCCTGATGTCCAACTGAATGGCCAGATTTCAAGATTCTGCCTCCACATTCAGGGCTTTTCCCACAGAAGAATTTTAAGAGGTTAGATTCAATAAAGATTGGTCTGGACAGTGAGGTCCTTGAAGTGATCCAGCAGAAGAAGTGTCTGGGAGCAGATTAAGAGGAAACTTCCTCGGACCCTCTGCGCCCTACTAAAATGGTTGGAGTGAAGGCTTCAGGATTTTAACAGAGTAAACTGGTAATGGTGTTTGCTGAATATTGGGATGTGGCAGTGGGTTAATTCTCCATCAAAACCTTGCTGCATGCTCAGAAACAACATTGATTTGGAGATGTTCATTCATGGTGTTGGGTGGGAAGGTAGGCTCGCAGTTGACTCTGTGTGGCTCTGCCAAACCACTTCTTCCCCCTTGTGCACTCTCTCTCTCTCTCTTTCTCTCATTCTCTTGAGGTACACGTTTGGTAAACCAGTGTTGGGGAGACTGACAGTGAACATGACGGTGAATGGAGTGGGTTACTACAGGCACGAGCTGGGACACCCTGTGGTGAAAATTATGGAGGTATGGAATCTCTGGCTGCTGAGATCAATTTCTTGAACTGAGGAAGCATTAATCTTGTAGAATGAATCAATTTTCATTTCAGCATTAAGTAAACATGTAAATGGGGACAACAGATACAAAGTTAATCTCTCTTTGCACGGTCCCATCGAATGTACAGGATCATCATTACAAAATTCCATTTATATTGAATGGGTATAGTGTGGGTTCAATACAGATACTCCCAGGGAAGGGAGAACGTGGATTTTACAGGTAGTCTATACTGTTAACATACAGGGAAGGATAGAGATTGAAGCTCTCCTTACGCTGACACTCCCAGGGCAAGGGCAGTCAGGCTAATTCTCCCTCTGTCAAACATTTGCAGGGTAGATAAGCATGGGTTGGATTCAGAAAACAGTTCCCTCTATGTTGCCCTGTCTGACACTTCCAAGGTATGCAAACAGCTGAATTTATTCTCCACCCGGATGAACGTCAATATCCCAATGTCTCCTGGTGTGTCTTGCCAAGTTCACACATTTATGGATGGTACACTCACTTTTGAGTTAGGACCCTTTGTAGATGCTGCCTGACCTGCTGAGTTCCTCCGGCATTTTGTGTGTTCCCGTTGCCTCTCTCATTCTTCCACTGAAAACAACCCTCTTTTTAACCCTGCAGATTGACGGCTCGGCCTCCTTCCCCATTTGTGTCAAGGACATGATGCCCGTGGATGTTCCGGAACATTTCCGAGGCTCGCTCAACATCTGGGCCTCGGTGCTGAGTGGCGACGGCAGCACACAGATCACCTTTGATGATTCGACCCCGGTTCACAAGCAGCTCATCGACATCAAGTATTCCAAGGACACTCGCAAGCAGTTCAAGCCAGGCCTTCCTTACAAAGGAAAGGTAACCTCGAGCTCATGAAGCGTGGGACCCTTGTAATGAAGCCTCCCAAATCTCAGGACATTACAGTGTAATCCTAATCCATCAGCTCAATTCCATAAAGAGACACCCCACCACCCTCACTCTCCCAATTTTTACTGAGTGCACACTCACTCCAGGGTGCTAGCTATCCTTGGCCTGGTGCAAGTCCTGACACTGAAAAAGAGATTAAAGAAAATCTAAAGATGAGCTTTATTTGTCATATGTGCATCAAAACATATATTGAAATGTGAACTTCTTTACTCAGAGAGTGGTAGCTGTGTGGAATGAGCTTCCAGTAGAAGTGGTAGAGGCAGGTTCGATTTTGTCATATAAAAAAAAATTGGATAGGTATATGGACAGGAAAGGAATGGAGGGTTCTGGGCTGAGTGCAGGTGGATGGGACTAGGTGAGAGTAAGAGTTCAGCACGGACTAGAAGGGCCGAGATGGCCTGTTTCCATGCTGTAATTGTTATATGGTTATATCAAATCAGCGAGGAGTGTGCTGGGCAATTGTCACTGTGCCTCTGGCACTAACATAGCATACCCACAACTCTCTAACTCTATCGTGTGCCTGGAAAGTGGGAGGAAACCAGGGCACACGGAGAAGACCCACGCAGTCATGAGGAGAACGTACAAACTCCTTACAGACAGTGGAGGAAATTGAACTGGTGCTGTAATAACGTTACGCTAATCACTATGCTGCCATGCCACCCATGGTACATGGTGAAATGGGTACCCAAGGCTCCCCGGGCCCTGGCACACGATGTTGGCTCTGGAACACAGTGCAACCTTGGCCTGGCAATGTGTCTTGGTAATAGATGACTGGGCAGTCCTGGGTCCGACACACACCACACTTCTCTCCTTTAAGATTTCCACCCAAGCCCTTTGACCATGCTTCTGGTCACTGCTGTAATATCGTCTACTAGGGCCCAGTGTCACTCTTTATTTGAAAATCTCTCTGGTGAAGAGCCTTGGGATAGTTTACTTTGTAAAAGGTGCTGCAGGAATGAGAGCCAAATCCCAGAAATATCTTCCTTGGGTCTGCTCTGCTCTGCTCATCCATGGCTGACTTATTTTCCCTCTCAACCCCATTCTCCCAGCTTCCTGTAACCTTTGGGGCCTTTAATAATCAAGAGCCTATCAACCTCCACTTTAAGTATAACCAATATCTTGTCCTCCATAGCCATCTGTGGCAATAAATTGCACAGATTCATCACCCTCTGGATAAAGAAATTCCTCCTTGTTGTCCTTCTTGTAGGTGGAGGTGACGTATCCTGATGGAAGTCCTGCAAATGGCATCACTGTGCGGATCAAAGCTGAGCTCACTCCAAAGGACAATGTCTACACGAGTGAACTGGTGTCTGAGGACAGCAAGGTGGAGTTTGAGATTCCATCTATCCCCACTGCTGCCCAGTATGTCTGGCTGGAGGTGAGGAGGGAAAGGCCACGTGGTGAGAGAAACCTTATCCTCACAAATACGTGTGTACGTGTGTGCACGCATGCACACATACACGAGCGTGCATACACAGACGCACATTGCCACTTACACCTTCATAGATTAATACTCAAATATGCAGGCCCTTCGAAATAATAACACCTAGGAATTTAAAGTAAATATTCACTTACACGTGCACATTTATTGCATATACACATTCACGTGTGCATGTGTATCCTCACAAACGCATACACACATTTGTACTTCCTCGTGTTTTCCCTCACACACAGAAGTACTTTGACACAAATCTGTGTATAAACATCCGTGCTTGTACAAATACATCAAATTTATGTGAGAACATGAACACGTGTTCCTGGAAAGGATGCGCATACGCGTAGTTGCTCACTCAGACTTTACACAATAGACCATGGGCAATAGAAAGCAAATGGAAATGTTTCTCATCACCTCTCATCCCTTTCACTTAAGACGACCAATGATAAAGAGCACGGGCTTCATTACGAATTATATTCTTACCTCTCCTCAGACTAAGGTGACAGCCATCAATGGAACACCGGCTGGTGACCAGTATCTGCCTAGCTACCTGTCCATTAGCAGCTGGTATTCGCCAAGCAAGTGCCATATTCAGATGCAGGGGCCAGAGCGGGCGCTGCAGGTGAGATATTATGCTCTGCAGCATCTTGTTTTCCCCTTCTCACTGCCAGTATCGAAGAACATTGCAGTGACTCTGGAAACTACAGCCAGTCTCCTCAACTAACATTCAGCCACTGATTAACAGCTGCAAATGTGATCACTATAATACACCTCCTGCAGGAGATCTGTTCATCCCATTGAATCTGTGCTGCCTCTTTGAAGGAGCTTTTCTCCTTGTCCCACGTCCTTGTTGTTTTCCTTGAGCTCTGAGGCCTTTTTCCTGTCAAGACCGTAAGACATGGGAGCAGAATCCGGCCATTTGGCCCATTGGGTTGGGTCTGCTCCACCATTCCATCATGGCTGATGTAGTTTCCCTCTCAATCCCATTCTCCCACCTTCTCCTTGTCACCTTTGATGCCCTCAAGAGGCTATCAACCTTCGCTTTAAGGATTCCCAATGACTTGGCTTCCATAGCCATCTGTGGCAATGAACTGGACTGATTCATCACGCTTAGGGTAAAGAAATCCCTCATCTCATTTCTAAAGGCATGTCCATCTATAGCAGAGGTTCCCAACCTTTTTTATGCCATTAACTGAGGAGCCCATGGACCCCTGAAACAACCCTCTAGTCCTAGACTCTCCCACTAACAGAAACATGCTCTCCATGTCTGCTCTATCTACGCCTTACGATATTCGGAACATTCTAATGAGATCCTCCCTCACTCTTCTAAACGCGAGTGAGTACGGGCTCAGAGGCATCAAACGTTTCTCACAAGTTAACCCCTTCATTACTGGGTAAGTCAAGTACTTACCTAGCTCCCTTTGAAAGTTCCTCTACTCTTTTAGGTGATTCTTGATCACAGCAGCCCTCCAGGTCTCTTATCTGATCACCTTAAACCTCTGTCCCCTATGGAGCCCAATATGCTAAGGCCAATTGTGGCCTTTCCTGTTGCTTGACTAGCGGCAGGGGGCTCAGTGCCCCGTGAGGGTGGGCTCGTTGGTACACTGTGACTGAGGAAGCTCTCTCGTCTCTGACTGCTCCAGGTGGGTGAGGAGGCCTGGATTCCAGTGAAATCCACCTGTCCCTGTGACTTTGCCTTACACTTTGAGATCGCCTCACGGGGCAACATTGTGAGAACCGGGGTACAGCCAGCCAGCATCACCCGGCTGCGCAGTAGGAGGGCCACTGTCATCTTTGACAAGAAGAAACAGTCATCACAGACCTCGCAGAACCGTAAGTCGGAGGGAGAGCCAGGGAGGGAGTACGGTCCACTGGATGGAGGGAGGGTTGGAAGGTTCACAATGAGGACAGAGAGAGTGCTGGAGGGATGGGTGGTTAAAAGACCAGACAGGGAGGAAGAGAGGATCAGAGAAGGCGAGGTTGGATAGATGGAGGGAGGGTGGTTCAGAGGGAGAGTCAGAGTGAGTGAATGAGCAGCTGGTAGGAGGGAGGGTAAGACAAATGGATAGTGAGAGGGAAAGGGTTAAATGGAGAGATGTGATGGACAGATAGATGGAGTTGAAACTGGACTGATACACTGTGAAAGGCAGGGGTGGTTGGACAATGTAGTCAGACAGAGGGAGATGGACAAAATTAAACACCCTGCTTTCTCCTCAGTGCGGGCCATGTCTCCAGCCGGTGAAGTTGGTGTGTGCACGACCTACTTACACTTCAGGGTCACGCATGACATGAGCCCACTCAGCCGCCTGCTCCTGTACTACGTGCGAGAAAATGGCGAGGGCATCACCGACAGCATCCAGATTCCAGTACAGCCATCCTATGAAAACAAGGTGGGTGAGCAACAACATCGGTCACGGTTACAGGTATGTATCACCTGTAACAAAAGAGAGGCTTCAGTGTGTCGCCAGACAAAATTGGGCATTGAGTTGCACTTTGTGGAGCTAGCATGAGGGCCTGTTTCTGGCTAAACCATGCTATGACTGAATGACTGAGTTAGGGTGATGGGTCAAAGGACGGTTTTAAAGGGGAAGCAAAGTGGAGTATCTAGAGGTTTAGGAAGGGAAATTCCCCAGTTTAGGATCCAAATAGCTGAAGGCATGGCTGTCAGTGGAGATGCAGTAAAGGCCAGAATCAGTTGGAGGACAGTTGTTCGGATAGCAGGGATTTTAGAAATGGGAAGGTGAGTTAGAGTCTTAGTGGGATTTGGAAGCACAATTCATAATTTCAAAATCAGCCCACTGCTGCCCCAGGACGCTGCCTGGTCCCTGAGCCGGGAAAGTGTTTCATTTGTTTTGTGGGTGCAATGAAGTTTGAATTGGTGGGGGCTGTTGTGTGTTCATTAAATGCGCTGGATTCATGATAACTGGACATGTTCCTGGTTGAAATTTCCAGGTATCGATTTCACTCTCCTCTAACAAAACAATGCCTGGTGACCCCATCAGTGTGACGGTGAAGGGCAAGGCACGGTCGTGCGTTTGCATTGCATCTGTGGATAAGAGTGTGTACCTGCTGAAACCTGGCTTCCAGCTCACAACTGACAAGGTAATTACAGCTTACCCCTCTCACCGACATTCATCCTTGGTATGATGGTCATTCCATCTTTCAGACTGATTTATTATTTATTTAGGCCAGGATATTCTGTACTGTAAATGCTTTTACTTCCTTCAGTTCTGTTAACTTAAATCTCCCAACTTTAAAAACCTATTTAAACCCCAGTGTGGAACGTTTAGTTGACCCCAGACTTAACAATCTTACCTGGGGAGGGACCTTTGGATTTCCATGCCCATCCAGACAAAGCAGACCATTTGACTGGCATCTATGCACTATCCTGAGCATCCCTTTCCTCCACCGCTAGTGCAAGTCTTGTACAGTGTACGCTGTCTATAAAACACTCAGCTGGGCTTTCTCCAGTGGCACCTCACAAACATGTGATCTCTACCACCAAGCAAGGTCAAGGGAAGTGAGCGAATGGAACCAACTTTCAGTGGGATACCATTCTGATTTTGAAACCTATCATCTATATTGGAAACATCTTCACAATAAATGTGGCAGTTCCCGAAGGTGCTTTTTCAAAGGCAGTTAAGAATGGGAAATGAATGCTGGACTTTGAATGGTATTCAAAATTCTGAAAGTTGATCACAAATAATATCACCCTGAATAGTCTGGCTCTACTTATGGCTGTTCTTATTTTTTCTCTATACGCACCCACTAGTGGGAAGATTTATTTATTTAGAGATACAGCGTGGAACAGGCCCTCTTGGCCCAACGAGCCACGTTGCCAGCAACCCAGCTATTTAACACTAGCCTAATCCCAGGACAATTTAAAATGATCAGTTAGTCTACTTACCGCTACATCTTTGGACTCCGGGGGTGGGGGGGCAGTGGCTTATCTAATTTATGGTAGGTATGGCACGTGCCCTGGGCGCCACTTGAAGGGGAGCGCCACTGAGCTGTTTCTATTAAAGTCAGACAAGCCATCCTCGGATAGTGAAAAAAGAATTTTCTTCAGATGTATGATCTGTCTTTGATTATCATGGGTGAGAAGCACTCGGATGGCCTTATTTCAGAGCATTGTGTAAGAAAACCATGAAACGTTTCTTCATGAAGAAGGAGGAAAGTGGAGCTGAAGGACGGAAGTTGGAGGCGGAGGAAGCCAAGAAGTCGAGAGCAAGTTCTTCATGCCCTTTGAAAAGCCTGGAACAAGTAGTTCGACATGTTCCATGGAGTCACCCGCACCTGCTACAAGTTTGTTAGAATGTTAGAAAGATGGATCAAGTACAAATGTGTCACAAGCCGAGGAGGAAGTCAAGTCAGATAAATCCGAGTATGACGAGATTAAGAGTGAGGCTGCCACAGAGAACGTGGACGTGACAGGAGGGGAAGACGATGGTGGTGGTGGTGATGTTGAGTTTATTGACGAGGTTTTACCTGATGTGATTGAACCTGACGACACTGAACCCAGTGAACTGGATGGTGTCAAAGAGCCTCGAACTGTCATACCAGAAGTGATTGAACAGCATGACACTGGACTTCTGAAGTTCGACAAGGATACCGGAAAAGCAATTCTGCCTGACGCATTGAGAACAGAAATAATAAAGCTGGGTTCGGAGTATTTCCAGAACAGTGAGGGGCCTTTCCTACCAACAAATAACCACTCAATGAACAAAACTTGGTTCAAGAGGAAATTGGGAAATGGTCGTGGTGAGGAAGTGACTCACTCATGGCTTGTCTATTCCCCTTCTTAAAAAGTCTGCATTTTGTATCTGTTGTTTTCTCTATTCCCGGTCAGACCATCAATCCTCACTGGAGCAGGAAAGTGGATTCAACCAGTGGAAAGCACCTGAAAGGATTAGTGTTCATGGAAATGCCAAGAATCATTGGGAATGCTTCACACGGTGGAAAGAAGTTTAGCTGGAAACAGAGGAGTTATTGATGCAGTAATTCTGTCACAGATTGAGAAGGAAAAGCAGAAGTGGTGTGATATCTTGATGAGAATCCTTCACCGCATAAAATTCCTTGCTACTCAGAACCTGGCTTTGCAAGGACACAGGGAGTCACTTCAGCTAGACGATGACTCCAATGTGGGAAATTTCCTTGGCTTACTGAAACTACTGGCCATCTTTGACCCTGTCATAAAAGAACACCTCACTCATTTGGAAAGTCATCCTGGATCCACATCTTATCTTTCACCGGGTGTCCAGAATGAATTCATCCACATGATGGCATCCACTGTTCTCTGGAGTTTACTGAGAAGCAGTCGTAAAGCCAAATAATATGGTCTCATGTTTGACTTGACTACTGATCAGGCGCACCGTAAGCAGATGTCAGAAGTAGTGAGGTACGTAAAAGTTGATTTTGAGAGGAAAACAGTCCATGTTAGAGAGTCCTTCCTTGGTTTTATCCAGATAAGCCAGAAGGATGCTGAGAGCTTGGCTGTAAACATCTTGAAACAGCTAGAGAAGGACGAAATGGAGCTACACAATTGTTGGTCACAGTGCTATGACAACGCTGCTGTGATGGCTGGACACAGAAGTGGTGTTCATCAAAGAATA
The DNA here is from genome assembly GCF_963921235.1 of Mobula hypostoma. Classification (NCBI taxonomy): domain Eukaryota; kingdom Metazoa; phylum Chordata; class Chondrichthyes; order Myliobatiformes; family Myliobatidae; genus Mobula; species Mobula hypostoma. The sequence continues at coordinate 26,398,740 of NC_086120.1, read as the reverse complement.
AGTGAGAAAAACAACCTGGCAGTGTTTGTGAATTGCGATAATCACTCACTCAGCTTGGTGGGTGTACATGCAGCCAAACAGGATACAATGATGGTCACGTTTTTTGGAACCATCGAAGCTCTATGTGTGTTTTTCTCTCGTTCAACACAGCACTGGGAAAAACTCAAAAACACTGTGCCTGTGGTTGTTAAGTCGGAGTCTAAAACCTGGTGGAGTGCAAGGACAGAAGCAGTGAAGCCCATCAACAAGTACCTTGAGGAGATGCTTCAAGTTCTCCAGAACATGATAGACAATGAAAACAAGACCAGGGAAACAAGAAGTGACACAAGGCAGCTGTACAACTGCATGTTGAGTTACGATTTTCTGATTTTGCTAGGATTTTGGAACAAAGTACTCATTTGCATTGACCGTATTCAAAAGAGGCTGCAGGATCCTAGCATGAGCTTCCACGATGCTGCCCTGGATTTGAAAGCCTGCCAAGATCATTTTTATGATGAAAGAGATGTGTTGGTCAGTGAGTCACTCGAAGAAGGAGTCGGTCTCTGTTTGAAGTTGAAAGATGTCAGAGACGAAAGAAACGAATGGCTGTTGAGAACTCGAGAGACGCTGGGTTCACAGCTAAGGAGGAAATGGAAAGAGTCATGAAGGGAACACTCGACCGTCTTCACGAGAAATGAACGAAAGGTTCACTCGTTTGCACGACACTGACGCCAAGTTTGGGTTCCTCCTCAATGTCGAGGGAGGGACTGTGTTATGGCGCCGACAGTAATGACCTAAAGAAGAAGTGCGAAAACTTGGGCGAATTGTACAGCTCTGATGTTGATGGACAGCAGCTACATGAAGAAATTTTCGATTGCAGAATGTTGCTATCAAGGTGGGTCAACATGAAAATATCAAGACCTGAAGAGCTTCTTGAATTTATTGTTCAGTATGGCGATGAGAGCATCTTCCCCAATCTTCGCATTGCTATTCAGATAATGCTAACCATCGCAATTTCCATCGCCAGCTGTGAGAGATCATTCAGCGAGTTAAAACTAATACTTTCGTATTTGAGAGCCTCCATGGGTCAAGGCAGACTCTGTGATCTTACTCTGCTGAGTGTAGAAAGAGAAGAAACTGAAAAAAACTGACTTTGATCACATCATAGACCAATTTGCATCAGTGAAAGTAAGGAAGGTGCAATTATAATTTTCATGTGGTGCCATAAGGAGGGAGGAGAAGATGGCTGCGCGATGCAGTGTGCGCGGCCGTTCCGAATGAATATCGATATGTGTAACTAGGGGTCGTGCATCGATCCGAATTTGATGGGGACAGCCGTGAAAGTGCAGAGGAACATCTGGAGCAACTTCTGAAATGCCTGCTTCGCTGCTGCTGCTACTGTGAAACCGAGAATCTCCGGAGACGTAGGCCCCAAATCCTTGGCTTTGCGTATCGCCTGTTGCCGGGGCTGGGGTCGAAACGCTCGGCAGAGATGGTACTCAGTGCTCGGTGTCGAATAGGTGGTCGGAGGCTCAGAGTTTTTCGGACAGACTCGGAATCGGACTGTGGTTGGATGCTTTCAGGATGCTGCATTGGCAATTTGGCGGCGCTGGAGGTTTACCGTCTGCGTGAGATGATGGGACTTTCGAGAGACTCTGAGACTTTTACTGTGCCATGGTCTGTTCTTATCAAATTACGGTATTGCTTTGCACTGTTGTAACTATATGTTATAATTATGTGGTTTTTGTTAGTTTTTAAGTTGGTATGTCATGGTTTTTGTGATATCATTCCTGGAAAAACATTTTTATCATTTCTAAATGTATGCATTACTAAATGACAATAAAAGGGGACTACGTGTCCTCATAATCATAATTTGTTAGTTAAAAGATTAACGAGCTTGACTTGTATTTTTGAGCTGATATTATGGCAAAGTTACCTAAATAAGCGGTCCCTAACCACCGGGCCGCAGACCGGTACCGGGCCGCAAGGAAACGATATGATTTGGCGATAGGAGTCAGCTGCACCTTTCCTCATTCCCTGTCATGGCTTGAGCTTGAATTTACGTGAGGTCATTACGCACGCGTCATCCATGTCAGCGCGGGAAGGAGATCAACTCCTCGAGCTTGCAAATGACGGTGGGCTGTAAAGTATGTTTGATATAACATCTCTGCCGGCATTCTGGATCAAGGTCAAGGCTGAATATCCTGAGATAGCCACGAAAGCACTGAAAATGTTGCTTTCGTTTCCAACATCATATCGCTGCGAAGCAGGGTTTTCTGCAATGAATGCAACAAAATCTAAATCACGGAATAGACTGGACATAAGGAACCCCCTTCGAGTATCGCTGTCTCCCATCACCCCTCGATAGGACCGTCTTGTTGCAGGAAAACAAGCCCAGAGCTCCCACTGATTCAGCGATATTGGTGTGTTGCAATGATTTTATATGTTCATATGGGGAAAATATGCGCTGTGTGTTTAATATCCAAATGTTACTTAAAATGTTATGATGCTGTTGACTTACTTATATAACCATATAACAATTACAGCACGGAAACAGGCCATCTCGCCCCTTCTAATCTGTGCCGAACGCTACTCTCACCTAGTCCCACGGACCTGCACTCGGCCCATAATCCTCCATTCCTTTCCTGTCCATATACCTGTTCAATTTTTCTTTAAATCATCATATTGAAGCTGCCTCTACCACTTCTACTGGAAGTTCGTTCAATGCTTACTTCAAACTCCCCTGTCCTCCCCTGATAATTGATTTATCGCTATATTCATGTGAGGAAAATATGCGCAGTGTGTTTAATATTAAATTCGTTAGATAAATCATTTTAGAAACGAAATTGAGTGAATTAGCCACTTATCACCTATATTCCGGTCGTGATTAACCCCTCCCCCCAAACAGAATCGCCAAAAACGATTTGCAGGAAAAAAATCGGCTGGTACAGGCATGTGCACTGGTGCTCATGCAAGGCTTCATGGTCATTGTAGTCTCTCTGGGTAAACACAACGTATTTGACTGCTACACACATCAAAGTTGCTGGTGAACGCAGCAGGCCAGGTAGCATCTCTAGGAAGAGGTACAGTCGACGTTTCGGGCGGAGAACCTTCTTCAGGACTATCTGAAGGAAGAGTTAGTGAGAGATTTGAAAGGGGAGGGGGAGATCCAAAATGATAGGAGAAGACAGGAGGGGGAGGGATGGAGCCAAGAGCTGGACAGGTGATTGGCCAAGGGGATATGAGAGGATCATAGGGCAGGAGGCCCAGGGAGAAAGACAAGGGGCGGGGGAATCCCAGAGGATGGGCAAGGGGAATAGTCAGAGGGACAGAGGGAGAAAAAGGAGAGTGAGAGAAAGAATGTGTGTATAAAAATAAATAATGGATGGGGTACGAGGGGGAGGTGGGGCATTAGTGGAAGTTAGAGAAGTCAATGTTCATGCCATCAGGTTGGAGGCTACCCAGATGGAATACAAGGTGTTGTTCCTCCAACCTGAGCGTGGCTTCATCTTTACAGTAGAGGAGACCGTGGATAGACATGTCAGAATGGGAGTGGGATGTGGAATTAAAATGTGTGGCCACTGGGAGATCCTGCTTTCTTTGGCGGACAGAGCATAGGTGTTCAGCAAAGCGGTCTCCCAGTCTGCGTCGGGTCTCACCAATATATAGAAGGCCACATCGGGATCAACTCAGAGTCGTTCTCAAGGAGTCTGAGCACATGGTGTCCAGTGGTTCACTCTGGTAGCAAAGGGCTTTGGTGATGGATGTTGCAGATGGGACCTGCCTGGTGTGGAGGCACTGGGATCTGCGCTGGTCCAGGGAGCATTGCTGTCTTGCTTCCCTGTAGTGTTTATCTGCAGGAAAAGCCAGGGTGTACTGACCATCAGCTGGCCTTTAACTGTGTCCACTCGTTTCTCCAGATCTTTCAGGAACTGGCCGATTACGATGTCTCTGATGCTTTTGGAATTCCGAAGGAGGATGGTCACTTTTGGTGGCCGGGGCTCTCTTCACGAAGACGGAGATCATCCGTGTTCCCTTGGCACTGGGATATCACCAAGGATGCCCACTTCGCCTTCAGCGTAAGCACCATGTCATGGCAACCTCCCCCATCTCAGCTTGCCCACAATCTGTTTTCAGCCCACGTCCTCCTCTCATTTGGACATGGGTTCCCCAGACTCTGAATCTGATTGGGTTGGATCAACTCTTACTGGGATAGGTTCTCTAGGTATTGAATCTTACTTGATAATTGTCCCGCAAGCACTAGCCCTAATACTATACAGATTCCTCAGACCCCGACTCTTACTGGGGCACAGGTCCCCAGATTTGCTAGTGGATACTGTTCTGCTCTTCTACCCAAGACCAATTCTTTGATCTGTGTCTGCTTCCCCGGTTACATAGGAGACAGGCCTGGTGGTCATGACAGACGTGGTGAGTCTGAACCACAGACAGAATGGGGGGATGTACACTGACGAGGCCATGCCAGGCTTCCAGCCTCACACTGGCACCCTGGTGGCAGCCCTACAACCAAGGATCAGCCCTAGGTAAGAGGAGATCTTTATGTTTTACACTTACTGGAATGGGTCAATCCTTCAATGTGTAGTCCCCCGATAAGCCTGAGGCTCGCTCAGCTTGCGTTCATTTAGGGGGAGCAGCCTTCGGCCCCGCCAGACTGGGTAATCAAGTTTGTGTGGATGCTGTGTGATGTACCCCACCCTGCCAAATAACAGACAATACACCATATGTGGTTAAATGATTACACTTTATAGATTAATGCAATTAATAGAGATAAAATATAAAATAAAAGGCACCAAACTTATCAAAGTTCAATCACTTCGTGCACAACAGTTGGAGCTCAATTAACGGAGTCTTCTTTCCACCATTCGATCCTCTCCGACTGCCTGGAACCAACCACAGTGGTCGACCAGACGCTCCACATGAGTCTGTCTTCGTCTCCTCTCTTCGCCGAACACCCTGAGCCTCGGACTCCCGCTCGAGGTCCGTCCTGCTGCCCAGCTTACAGCATCGCGTCTCCTCTCACTGTCCCCATCTGCCTTCTGTCCCAAAGCTCACGAAAAACAATAGCTTACAGACACACAAGAAAGAATAACATCTATCCCAATTGGTTCGTTCGCTCTCTTATCAATAATATAACCCAAACAAGCAGAGAGAGAGAGAACACTCCTTACATTGCAGTTATTTTTACAGAAAAGCCATTTTAATTATAACATAGCAAAGAAGCTATTTTGTTAGCCTTCACAGTAACATAAAAGAAGAAACCCCTTACAAATGTAAAACTGTAGGGTCTCCTTTAAGGTTCAAAGAAGCAGTGTTGACCGTAGTTTTCTCCACTGCCTCTTGGTGCAACTAAGTTTCAAACTCATTGGGGCAAAGGCACTAGCAAGTCGTTTTTGGTTGCTGCTATCAATATTATGCAACACATCTAACACAGATGTGATGACTTAGGTTCAGTTGTGACCTCCAGTGCTACCTGAGTGAAGTTTGCACGTTGTCCCTGTGATCATGTGGGGATCCTCCCATATCCCAAAAATGCATGGGTCGGTCAGTTAACTCAGGGGTCCCCAACCTTTTTTGCACTGCGGACCGGTTTAATATTGCCAATATTCTTGCGGACCGGCCGACCGGCGGGGGAGGGGGTAGGGTTGCCAACGAACAAGAGTAGCAGTCAAATGCGTTGTTTACCCAAAAGACTACAATGATCATGAAGCCTTGCGCAGGCACCAATGCGCATGCGCGTCGTGACCTGCTGATTCCTCCTCCCCACCCCCCGCCCCACCAAGCAAATTCTTTTTGGCGATTCTGTTCGTGGGGGTGGGTGTTAATCACTACTGAAATATAGGTGATAAGTGGGTAATACACTCAATTTTGTTTCCAAAAAGGTTTATCTAACGAATTTAATATTAAACACAGAGCACATATTTTCCTCGCATGGATATGATGATAAGTCAATTATCAGGGGAGCTTGAAGTAAGTGTTGAACGAACTTCCAGTAGAAGTGGCAGAAGCAGGTTTGATATTATCATTTACAGAAAAATTGGATAGGTATATGGACAGGAAAGGAATGGAGGGTTATGGGCTGAGTGAAGGTCGTTGGGACTAGGTAAGAGTAGCGTTCGGCGGGACTAGGTGAGAGTAGCGTTCGGCACGGACTAGAAGGGGAGAGATGGCCTGTTTCCATACTATAATTGTTATATGGTTATATAGGTCACTTATAAGTCAATAGCATCATGACATTTTAAGTAACATTTCGATATTAAACGCACAGCACGTATTTTCCCCATATGAACATATAAAATCATTGCAACACACCAATATCGCTGAATCAGTGCGAGCCCTGGGCTTGTTTCCCTGCAACAAGACGGTCCTATCGAGGGGTAATGGGAGACAGCGATACTGGAAGGGGGTTCCTTGTGTCCAGTCTATTCCGCAGTTTAGTTTTCGTTGCATTCATTGCAGAAAACTCCGCTTCGCAGAAAAATGTTGGAAATGGAAGCAACGTTTTCACTGCATTCGTGGCTATCTCAGGACATTTAGCCTTGACTTTGATCCAAAATGCCGACAGAGATGTTATGTCAAACATACTTTTCAGCCCGTCGTCATTTGCAAGCTCGAGGAGTTGATCGCCTTCCCGCCCTGACACGGATGACGCGCGGGTCATGACCTCGCATGCGTAATGGCTGATCAGTGGCCGTGACAGGGAATGAGGAAAGGTGCAGCTGACCAAATCATATCGCTTCCTCGCGGCCCGGTAGCGCATGCTCTGCGGCCCGGTGGTTGGGGACCGCTGAGTTAACTGGTCACTCTAAACTGCCCTTGACGTAGGTGGGTGGTAGAATTGAGGGAATGCAGGGAGAATAGGTTACAGAGAAAATTAGTGAAGATATGGACTTGCTCTTTGAATTGTCAGAGATTGTATAGGATGAATGGTGTCCTTCCATGTTGCATGGAAATATGGAATTATGCACAAGTTTCTTCTGAATGATATGTCACCTGCATGCATGGTTCCAGTAAAACAGTGGTGAATACAGAAGACAGCTGATAATCATGGATATATATAGAGCCTCCGCAGAAGAATTACTTTATTTACTGTACCTAAAACAAAGAAGTTAGGGATGGGGTAAAGGGGATCAAGGCTTAGAGCATCTAGTAAGTGAAGGGCTTTCTCAAAGATCTAACATAAATATGATGGGTCAATGGTCCATTTTGCTGTGTAATTTTACAATCATGCCTTTGTGTGATAACCTCAGTCAGACATCTCCTTAAATATCTGGCACCTCTGGTAGTGCTGCACTTACTCAGAACTGCACTTGAAGATTAGCCTGAGATTTTTTCCTCAGCCTCCTGAACTTCAGTCTGGCTGGTGGTTCTGGGGCAGGAGGAACAACTCAGGGAAAGTACATTATGGAGACGCCAGGAAAGTAGAGACTGCAGGGAGAGTTGGCGCCGGTCATAATGCAGGCAGACTGGGATGGCTGGGAGAAATGTTGTCCTGCGAGATGCCATTGATGTTCTGCTCTCCTCTAACATGTAGCTGATCTCTTTCTGCCCAGAGCTGAGAAGAGGAAAAGGACGTTTTTTCCAGAAACCTGGATCTGGCATTGTCTCAACATCAGGTAGAAACATTGAAAACTGGATTTATGCAAGAGTGCGACAGTGGGTCGGAATAGATGCCAATCCCATTCCTAGTGACAATCCCTAAAGTGGAAATAGGATTTCCAGCTCCCGATAAGACTAGCATCCAGTTTCTCCACAGGATATTGGGGGCTACTGCCAAGAGTTAGATGAATGTCAAATTTAAAGATCCTAAGGTCCACTGACTGGACTGACCCAAATGTGGGTATAAGGGATAGGAACTGAGAAGATTAGAAATTCTGTGTCTGTGAATATCACAGGTCAATTTATTTCCCATTAAATCAGAACAAGTGAATGAGCAGGAAATATTGGAAGCTATGCAGAATGTAGCTTAATAAAAGAAGGATGTTATCACTGTGGCTGCCAATGCAAAAAAAGAAGTATTTAGTGGAGTCTGTATCTTCCAAAAGATATTGTTTCAAAGCACTTAACACATTGCCAGAATATCTTCCAATGCCTTGCCATTACTGCATTCCTCAGCTAAGTGTTCCCATGTGAGAATTTAAAACATTACCAGCTTTTGGGCCAAAGGATGAAAGGAATTTTGAGTTTATTTACTTCCAAAGCTCCCAAACGGTGGAGAGCACAGCTTGCATCGGAGTGGAACGGCATTTCACAGCCTTGAATAAGGGGAGGGAAGGATTGAGGGCAGTGGGCTCAATGATGAGTCAGTCTCATACACCTGTGCACCCTGACAATCAGCACTGCTAAGCTTTCGTTTGATGTTCTGTCAAGTTACGGTCACCATTCAATACACAGAACTTCCAGTTTAACACATTGCCCAATACACAAGGGCCTGGATAACACATTGCCCAGTAAACACAGCTCTTCAAGTGGTACTATGTCTGAAAGACAGCTCTGTGTTCAACACACCATGCGATTAACACAGCTCGCTATGCTGCACAATACGATACACAACTACTCCCTTGTAACCCAATTCTCTGTAACTATTTAATACACACAACTCCATGTTTAGCATATTATCCAGTACACACAGCTCCTTATCTCATACTATCCAATTGTCCAAGATGGCTCCTTGTGTAACACACTGTTCAATATACAACATGCCGCCCAGTACACACAGTTTGCTGTAACAGATTTGCCGATAAACACAGTTCCTGATTATAGAGTAGATTCTGGTTAATGGTGATACATCAGTACAATATGGCCCAATTAAGCAGCTGCCCCAATTAGCCGAAGTTTCATGGAAATAGTTAAAAAGATATAAAGGGGACAAACTGCAGTTTAACTGAGTAACAATTAATGTGTTTAAATGAAATACAGAATAAATTAGAATACTACCAATGCCTCTAATATATAGGCATCCGTTAGTCTCGTGAGACCATGGATTTGCACCTTGGAAGGTTTCCAGGATGCAGGCCTGGGCAAGGTTGTATGGAAGACCAGCAGCTGCCCATGCTGCAAGTCTCCCCTCTCCACACCACCGATGTTGTCCAAGGGAAGGGCATTAGGACCCATATAGCTTGGCACCCGTGTTGTCGCAGGGCAATGTGTGGTTAAGTGCCTTGCTCAAGGATACAACACGCTGGCTCAGCCAAGGCTCGAACGAGTGACCTTCAGATCACTAGACGAACGTCTTAACCACTTGGCCATGCCAACCAATGCCTCTACAGTACTATAAAACTGTGACTAGATCCTAATAGTTAATGACGGAGGAATTCATCTGGCATGTTCTTTTGATTGACTGTAAGTGATTGACAAAGTCAGCACAGACATCTAGTGCAGATAATGACCTGAGTTCATACAATGATTTAAATGATTGCATCCTCCAAATCTTCATTTTCATTGTAACAGTTAAGATGACTGTCAGACCTTCAAATTCTCCATAATTCCTAACTTGTTGAAGTAGTGAAATTGTTTCATTTTCACTCCCGGCTGTTTCTGGCCTGAATGCTTGAAACCGCAGTGAGCAAAACAGTGCTGAATTGTCTTACTGCTTATTTCTAACCCACTATGAGTGACAAAAATCGCTGCTTTTTGAACACAAACACACAAAACTGATGCTATTTAAAAACAGTTTGCTGTAAGCACAGTGTAGTGTCTAAAGTGCACATGACCGATGCTAGTTAGAAACTGTTTGGTAACAGTCTCTTGCCCCAACCAAGTGGTATAGTATCCGAAATAAACGAAGGGAATCCTGGCTCTTTTCTCAATTTAGAGTTTGTTCTTTAAGAGTTTCCCAAATAAACGGCTGCCCCAATTAACCGATGGCCCGATTAACTGGATTCCACTGCAGTACACAAATCGCTATGTACCATCATTCAGTTACAAAGTTCATTGTGAATTGCCTGCCAGCGTTGTCACCGGTTGTTCTGTGATTGCCATTACCTCTTGCTGATAGTGATTCCGCAGGCGAGGCTCGGTTACGTGTGGAGGTTCCCGACTCGATCACCACGTGGATAACCGAAGCAGTCAGCCTGTCGCAGGAGAGTGGCCTCGGACTTGCACAACCCACTGAGCTCCGCACGTTCAAAGCTTTCTTTGTGGACTTCACCCTGCCCAGCTTCGTGATCCGCGGGGAGCAAACCAAGATCCCGCTCATGGTCCACAACTATCTGCCGAGTTGTGCTGAGGTACGTTCAAAGTTGCCATATCAGGAAAGAGGGAGTGGGGAAGGGAATGGAGAAGGAAAAGATAAAGATTAACTTTATTCGTTACATGAACATCGAAACACATTGAAATGCATCGTTTGCATCAATGACCGACAGAGTCTGAGGATGTGGAGGAGCAGCCCATAAATGCCACCAGGCTTCCGGGGCCTGCCCTCGATTTACTAATCCCCATGTCTTTGGAATGTGGGAGGAAACCGGAGCACCCGGAGGGATCCTACATGGTCATGGGGATAACGTACAAACTTTTACAGACAACGGGAATTGACTCTCCATCACTGGCAATGTAAAGCGTTACACTGTTGTGCTGCCAGCTGGGGATGAGGGGTGAGGGCATTTTTGGGGTAAGCATATGGGTTGGGATTAATGGTGTGCACTTGTATAGTTACATACAGTATATATATATTATATGGGTTGGGGTTAATGGCACTAGTGCACTATTATAGCTGCATATTGTATATATAGTATTTATTGAGATACAGTGAGGAATAGGCCCATCTGGCCCTTTGAGCCACCTCGTCGATCAATCCCCCAATTCAATCCCAGCCTAATCACAGGACAATTTACAATCACCAATTAATCTACAAACCAGTATACCTTTGGACTGTGGGAGGAAACCAGAACACCTGGAGGAAACCCACGCAGATATAGGCAGAACATACAAACCCCTTACAGGCAGCGACGGGAATTGAGCCTGGGTCACCCGTACCGTAAAGCGTTGTGCCGTTCTGCCCCCTCTACCCAACAAGGTGGAAAATTGATAAGTCTTGGTAAGTCGTGTCTCGAAGCTGCAGAGCAAATCCAGTCTGGTTGGTTCCTACCAGAGTGATCTAGTCTCAATCATCAGCAAAGTGTCATTGTCAGTGCTTTAGGTTTTGATTGAGCCACTTGGCTCCAGACCTCCTTATGGACATAACGGCAAAGAGGTAAATTGCAAAGGTAAAAGTTACTGTCTTTTATATCCTGGCAGGATTTGAACTAATTCTGTATCTAGAGGCTCTTATAAATCTGACATCAATGGCCTTCAAAGGAATACACTCCAATGGCACCTTACACAAAAGAAGATGTTTGATCTTGTTGGGAGGTCAATCGTTCTGCTCCAGGACATTATTATGGGAGTCCCTTTATGAGGTTCAATCATCTTCAGCAATCTTCCTTTCCTCGGAAGTTCAACCATGGGGATGTGCACTGTTGATTACTTGCAATTGCAGTTTATCAGAGAATGGCTCCATACATGAAGACCTAGATTTAATTCAACACAAACTGATATGTGGAAAGTAACATTTATACCACACTTGACCTCCAAGGGAGGGACCACCAACTTAGCCTTGACATGCAAAGGCATTAACAACACCAAGTCTCTTGCCCGCAATCCTGAGATTTACTCTTGACCAGAAACTCAGCTGGACCAGACACAATACTATGGCTACAGAGTTGGTATGACCTGTGGTAAGTGACTTGCCTCTTAACATCAAAAGCCTCTCCACAAGGCTTGGGTCAGGACCGTGATAGAATATTTTCCACTTGGTTGCAAGCTCAAGGAAAAGACAGCCCAGCTGAGTGGAAGTTCATTGAAAATCTGGCTGAATGGTGCTACAACAATCTCTCACTCAATGTCAGCAAGGCAATGGAGCTGATTATTGACTTCAGGAAACTAGAGGACCATGAGCCAGTCCTCTTCAGGGGATCAGAGATGGAGCGGGTCAGCAACTTTAAATTCCTCGGTGTTATCCGTTCAGAGGATCTGTCCTGCGTCCAGCACGTAAGTGTCATTACAAAGGAAGAACAGCAGTACCTCGACATTTTTTTTAGAATTTTCCAAAGAAGGCAACAGTAATCTGCCTCAATTACTATCATCTGATGGCATTAACATCGGCCATTATGAAATGCTTTAAGCACATTAAAGCCTTTCTCCTGGCTACACTGGACCCTTAACAGTTCGCTTATCACTCAAATCGATCCATAGCTTCTGCCCTGTCCCACCGGGAAAATGGGGTCTCATATGTCAGTCTGCTGTTTATAGACTTCAGTTCAGCATTCAACATCATCATAGTCCTGAAACTGGTGGGGAACCGTCCTTGCTGGGTCTCAACACCTCCCTCTGTAATTGGATATTGGACTTCTTAACAGTAAGGCCACAGTCAGTTCATGTAGGCGCAACATCTCTTGTCCCATTATGTTGGGAGCACTGGCACCCCCCCCCCCCACCCCAAGGCTGTGTATTCACCCGCTGCTGTTCTCACTGCTGACGCATGACTGTGTCACAGATCCAGCTCAAACCGTGTCGTTGGCTTTATCAAGAACGATGACGAGATGGAGTGGAGCGGCTGGTGGATTAGTGTGAGAACAACAACCTAAGCCTGAATGTGAAGAAGACAAAGGAAATCATTGTGGGCCCCAGGAAAGTGCAGACAGATCACCCCCCTCTGCGAATACATGGCTCCTCCATAGAAAGTTAAGTGCACCAAGTTCCTGGCAGTTCACATTACAGATGACCTCACCTGGTCCCTTAATATCACTTCCCTGAACAAGAAGGCACAGCAGCGCCTCCACTTCCTAAGAAGATTGAGGCGAACAAGGCTCCCACCCATCATCTTAACTGTGTTTTACAGAAGCACCATTGAGACCGTCCTGACAAGGTGCATCTCCATCTGGTAGGGGAGCAGTCGAGCATCAAACCAGAAGTCCCTACAAAAGACTGAGAGAACAGCTGAGAGGATCATAGGGGATATTCATCAGGAATGCTGCATACACATTATTAAAGATCCCACCCATTCATCCAGCATCCTCTTTGACTTTCTACCATCAGGCAGGAGACTCTGATGCATATAAACAAGAATGGTCAGGATGAGAAACAGTTTCTTTCCCCAGGCCATTAGGCTTCTGACCTCTTGGCCGCATCATATTTAAAGTGTCACTGATTAATCTGTTCCAGTCGTGCATGCAGCCTGGTACAGCCGTTCCGATCTATTCTTACTTTTTAATTTACGTTATTTTTTGTTTTTTTTTTCTCACGGTAACACGTTGAAGCTGCACCCTCTCTAACATGCTGGTAGAGAGAGTTTTATTTCAGTTTTCTTTAGCGCTGGAAATGGTGACATCCCGACACGTGGGATGGAAGCAAGGTCGCATTGTGTATTTCACCGACCAGCAAAGACCGGCCGGCTTAGTGAACAGAACGGTGAACACCCCTGCTGAAATCCGGAGGAAAACACACAGAGGGGGATCACAAAGCCGAGGAAAGAGGACCGGGTCGAGACAACAGAGACTTTTGGAGAAGAGGAGTTCGGTGGGTAATACCGTTCCGGCTGACCGGAAGTGCACCGAGAGCGGTAAGCGTAAAGGAGTTGGGTGCTTACTGATCTGGTTAACAAAGGATGGTGCAATCCGGGGTATATTACGATCGAGGAACGTGTTTGCAAACTGGATATTGAACTTTTTACTGTTGGACTTCGGCCACATTCCACCGTGATACAACACTTGGCGGCACGGGAGGTCGTTCCTGCCTGGGGCCATCGAACGTGCAGCTCCTCCCATGGAGGGTTAGACACCCTGAGCCAATAGACTGGTCCTGGACTTATTTTCCATCTGGCATAGTTTGCATTTTGGTGTTTGATTGTTGGGGTTTTATGTATTGCTATATTTAAGCTCTATTCCTGGTTGGTGCGGCTGTAACGAAACCAAATTTCCCTCGGGATTAATAAAGTATATCTATCTATCTATCTATAAACACCAATGCCCTCGAATGGAAATACCTACAAAAATTAGTGGATATGGCCCGGTCCATCACTGGTCAAGCCTTTCCCCACCATTGAGCACATCTACACAGAGCACTGTCGCAGGAAAGCAGCATCCATCATCAAGGAACCCCACCACCCAGAACATGCTCTCTTCTCACTGCTGCCATCAGGAAGAAGGTACAAGAGCCTCAGGATCCACACCATCAGGTTCAGGAACTTTTATTGCCCCTCAACCATCAGGCTCCTGAATCACAGAGGATAACTTCACTCAACTTCACTCAACCCATCACTGAACTGTTCTCACAACCTCTGGACTCACTTTTAAGGACTCTTCATCTCATGTTCTCTATATTTATTGCTTATTTATTATTATTTTTATATTTCTTTTTGTATTTGCACTTTGTTGTCTTTTGCACATTGGTTGTTTATCCATCCTGTTGTGTGCATTTTTTCATTTATTCCATTGTGTTTTTTGTATTTGCTATGAATGCCCACAAGAAAATGAATCACGGGGTTGTATATGGTGATATCTATGTACTTGGATAATAAATTTGCTTTGACTTTTGACTTTGACCCATTCCCTCCACAGCTGGTATGTTGTCGCTGCAGTGTATACCATCTACGTAATACATTACAGTTACTCACCTAAACTACGCTGACAATACCTAAAACAGTAACCTCCTACCACCTAAGAGGACAGCTGCATTACATTATTTGAAAACAGGATTCCTGATACACACTGTTTAGACTTTGTTATTCCTTCATCACTGTGTTATATCCGGAATTCCTCTCTAAAATACTAAAAGGTGTATGTCCATTATACAGAATCCAGTGATTGAAGAAGGCTGATTGCCACCACACCATTTCTGAAGGCAGTTGTGGTCTCGCTGTGACACCCCCATATCATGAAGGAATAAAAGTATCAGCAGGATTCTGGAATAGGTCATGGATTGTACCCATATACCTTATAAAACCCTGGATTCCAGGAACTCAAATACAGAGAAAGCCTTGCTTCAGTTCTGTAAAGATATAGTCCAACTTCATCTGCAGTGCTTGTGTTATATTCTGGGGCACTACGCTACAAGAAAGAGACTTCTTTGGAAGGACTGCATAGTAGATTCACCAGACTAATACTTAGACCTGAAGGGTTAAGTTAAAAGTATGATTGCATGGATTTGGTTTGCATCCATTAATTTAGAAGATGGAAGAGTGATGTAATCGAGAAATTGAAGAGCAGTAAAACCGATGGGGTAGAGTGAGAGAAACTCTTCCCTCTGCTGGTGGTGTCCAGAACAAGATGCAAAGTCCTAAAGTTGGAGCCATTCTATTCATAGAGTCTCACAACACAAAAATAAGCCATCCATTCCATGTTCATGAATTGCCCATCCACACTGATTCTGTATATCAGCATTTAGACTGTAGCCTTCTATCTCTTGGCAGGTCATGTTCTCATCTATCTACTTCTTAACTATTCTGAGAATACCTCAAAGATGATGCCAAGAAGCATTTCCTCACACAAAGGCAATGGAACTCTGTATAACACTCCAAAAAAGGCCCTTGATATGGGGAATTAATCTGAGCTCTCAAGACAGAAGGATTTTTGAAATAGAAACAAAAGAAAAATGATGGAAGCAGTCAGCAGGTTAGGCAGTACTTGTGAAAAGAAAAACAAAGTTAACTTTTCAGTCGTCATCCCATTGTTCTGATGAAGTGTATTTGATCTAAAATATTAACAGCGTTTTCTGTTTTTATCTCCATTTTTTGGCATCTGAAGTTTTTTTTTTCATTTTTACCGATGGATTTTGGTTGAGTAAGGGTACTAGGAGAATGGGAATAAATTTGTATAAACCAGAATGTGACATTAAGTTCAGCAGACTCTCTCTATTATGAGTGGGGATGACAATAGACTGGATGCTTCCATGAGCATTTGTGACTGCACCGTGTTAAGATCAGTCTCCTCAAATGTTCCAGGTTCATGTTAAAGTTACAGTTCCAAAAGGAATTAAATTTATTGGGCACCCAGGGAAGAGACACCTGACTCGAAAGATGTGTATCAACTCGGATGAAGCCAAACCCACATCTATCGTCCTCTTGTTCAGTGAGCTGGGCCCTGCAAACATCACAGGTAAGGGTTTATTCTGAGCTCCCAGAGTTCGGGATTGTTCCCAGCATCCTGTCCCAGTGCTGTGCTCATGTATTGTGTTGACGGCCCTGTCGCTTTCCTTTCACAGCCAAAGGGTTTGCTTACGGTGGGAGCAGCTGCTGCCAGGGTGGGCTCCAGACGCTGAAGAATGGCAGGTACCTGGATGAAAGTTACCTGGACAGGCGGAACCCGGCTGGCATAGACTACGTGAAGAGACGCGTCCTGGTGGAGGTGAGGGAGCCCCTTCTGATGTGTGTTCAGTTACGGGACCTAAGCTGCCCAAAAGAGTGTAGTGCAAAAGCAAAATGTTAGAGACTTGAAGACTGAAGTATAATCAGAAAGTGCTACACACGCAGGTCGGGCAGCATCTGTGGAGAGAGAAGTACAGTTAGTATCTCAGGTCACTGAGGTTTCATCAGTTCAGCAAGCAGTATACAAGGTGATTGGTGTGTTTTCGGAAGCTGAAGTTACTGTAAATATATAAACGCTGAAGTTTTCCTAGTTGCTGGGGAGGTATCTGTCAACTCAGCAGAGATCGGCAGATTAGAGGGGTAATTGGCTCTGTGGACTTTGCACTGATCGTTATCTTATCCTGTCTTTTTCTCTTGGTGTTCCACAGCCTGAAGGATTGCCCAGGGAGTACACCTACAGCATCTTCTTCTGCCCCAACGGTACGTGTAATTAGACTGCTTGACATGATAGAACTGTGGATGGTGGAGTGTACATTCCTTATAGGTGCCCACAATCACACGTCCAAATTGTACCAACTCCATTATATTTGTTAACTAAATTCCTTGCCTTTCAAATTGTCAATTGTGCAAATTTATTTCCCAACTCGGTCAAGTTTCTGAATGAAGGGTTACATTGAGCTTCAAGGTCACGTGACACTATAATACGTTTCCCTACCTCAGGTTCTCCAATGAAGCGCACACATTGCTGTTAGTGTGAAGTCCAGAGCACACCAGGTCTGGTATAACCCTAACCCAAGTCCTTGTATACCAGTACTGTGGAGATAATGGCAAGCATTCTATCAGACTTGATTGTACCTGCTCATAGCATGTTAATCATTTCCTTGGGTCCCCACAGTTTACAGATTTTCACTATTTGGAAAGTACAGTTTTCTGACCTTTTTAGATCCAAGAGAAATAATTTCTCATTTTCTCATTAAGTTTTACACAATTTCTTCATTTTCCACAGTTTTGCCTATTGATATCCATTTATGTTTTTATTCATATTGCTTACAATGCTGTAATCTTGGATATGTAGCTTTCTATTACATTTTCTAAATCATTTATAAACACAGTGAATTTTTGGAGAGCTGTTTTCCTTTCCCAACTTCCTTTCCAACCAATTTACCTCCAATTCCATGAACTTCAGTAATAGCCAACAGACTCTGATGAAGGACTTCACCCAATGCCTTCTAAAAATCTACATGAGTATAATTTGTTGAAACTCCCCTGTTCTATAATCCTCAACGTCAGGGTTTTCCACCTTTCTGCCCACTCCTCTCCAGTGCTTTGACATTCTTCCAATATGTTGGCCAAATTATTCTCTTTGTCTTCTCAGAAAAGATTCACATCTCCACCCCCAACAAGTACGAGTACCAGTACATCCAGAAGCCAGCCTGGATGATACACTTTGACGTGGCTGTAAAAGCACACAACGATGCCCACTTTGCCTTATCAACGGGTCCTCGAGACACGGCGGAAATGGTAGAAATTGTGATTGGAGGGCAGCAGAACACGAGGACGTGGATCACAGTGAGCAAGATGGGTGAGCCAGTGGTCAGTGCCAACACACCTCACATCCTGTCCTGGGACGAGTTCCGAAACTTCTGGATCCGTTGGAAGGCTGGCATAGTCCAGGTAAGGGGCAGTTTCCATGGTATGCACAGATAACAGCTACCTTTGGTCTCCACCTTTCACATGAGAGGGAGCATCCATGAGATTGCTGCTCCTTCAGTTTCTAAGTCTGGAGCATTTCTGCTTTGTATTCACTTTGGAGTTAGTCAGCAGCTGGAATTTCCCCGATCTCACTAGGCCATCATCTTTCATGTTGTGTTTAAAGACCTGACTTGGACCAACCAAGCAGAGTCCACTGCCAAGAAGGCCCACCAGCACCTTTACTTCCTGAGAAAACTAAAGAAATTTGGCCTGTCCCCTAAAACCCTCACTAATTTTTATAGATGCACCGTAGAAAGCATTCTTCTAGGGTGCACCACAACCTGGTATGGAAGTTGTCCTGTCCAAGACCTGAAGAAGCTGCAGAAGATCGTGAACACGGCGCAGCACATCACACAAACCAATCTTCCGTCCTTGGACTCACTTTACACCGCATGCTGTCGGAGCAGTGCTGCCAGGATAATCAAGGACACGACCCACCCAGCCAACACACTTTTTGTCCCTCTTCCCTCCGGGAGAAGGCTCAGGAGCTTGAAGACTCGTACGGCCAGATTTGGGAACAGCTTCTTTCCAACTGTGATAAGACTGCTGAACGGATCCTGATCCGGATCTGGGCTGTACCCTCCAAATATCTGGACCTGCCCCTCGATTTTTTTACACTACCTTACTTTCCATTTTCTATTTTCCGTTTATGATTTATAATTAAAATTTTTAATATTTACTATCGATTTGTACTCCAGGGAGCGGGAAGCGCAGAATCAAATATCGCTGTGATGATTGTACGTTCTAGCATCAATTGTTTGGCAACAATAAAGTATAAAGTATCAATAGCCAAGGTGCAATCTGGTGCAGTTTTAGTAGTGGGCAATATGATTAAGAAGCAGTTAATGCAAGCTGTAAGACTGGGTTCAATTCTTGCTGCTGTCTTTACATTCTCTCCATGATCGGATGGGTGCTCCGGTTTCAAAATCAGGTTTAATATCACCGGCATGTGTCATGAAATTTGTAAACCCTGCGGCAGCAGTACAATGCAATACATGATAATATATTTAAAAAACTGTAAATTACAGTAAGTATATATGTATGTATATTAGATAGTTAAGTTGCAGAACTAGTACAAAAACGGAAATAAAAAAGTAGTGAGGTAGTGTTTATGGGTTCAATGTCCATTCAGAAATCGGATGGCAGAGGGGAAGAAGCTGTTCCTGAATCACTGGGTGATGCCTTCAGGCTTTGGTACCACCTTCCTGATGGTAACAGTGAGAAGTTTCTTCTCCCATGCCAAAGACATATGGTTAGAGTTGGTGAGTTGTGGACATGTTATGTTGGCACCTGAAGCATGGAGACACTTGCGGGCAGCCCAGCATAACTTGATTTGATGTAGATGATGCTTTTTGCTGTATATTTTGATATATGTGTGACATAAAATTAATCTTTGAAAATCTTTATCCAACGAAGGTTTAGCTGTTCTCTTCTGCTGTTTCTAGGTGGGCCATGGCGCAGTGCCCTGTAATGAGTCGCTGATTGTTGAATGGGCACTGACCAAAGTTCCAGACGTCAAATACATCGGCTTCTCAACGGGCTGGGGCTCGGTGGGCGAGTTCAAGATCTGGAGGAAAGAGGAATCAGAGGAGAACCACAATGAGGCCTTCACCCTTGGTGTGCCGCACAATGTGGTCCCTGGATCAGAGAGAGCCACGGCTTCTATGATAGGTAACAGCACAGTCAGGTTCCGTGCAATGCGGGATCCACTACCAATTAATCATGAAATACTGGTGATGGATGGAAGGCTTGGACTGGGTGTGGTGTGTTGGAAAGAAGTTTGTGGCTCTGAGTGACTAGGGACAGCCAGTTTTCTCAGAACCAGATCCCAACAGATGGTAGCTCCTCTTGGACAATGTGTTCAGGGTGAGCAGGTGGTTGTCAGAGGGTAGTTAATCTGTGGAATTTGTTGCCACGGGCGGCAGTGGAGGCCAAGTCATTGGGTGTATTTAAAGCAGAGATTGATAGGTATCTGAGTAGCCAGGGCATCAAAGGTTATGGTGAGAAGGTGGGGGAGTGGGACTAAATGGGAGAATGGATCAGCTCATGATAAAATGGCAGAGCAGACTTGATGGGCTGAATGGCCGACTTCTGCTCCTTTGTCTTATGGTCTTATGGTAGGTAAACAGGGGGAACTAATTTTGTTAAGGTGACTTGTGAAGCCATCATTTAGGACGGCTTCACCTCTTCCCACTGGGTTTTTCCCCCCTCACACAAGACAGATTGAGTGCTCTTGTTTATTGTCCAGTCAGCGAGGTAGAAGTTCTATCTCTCCCTGGGATGTTGATACCCACTAGTTCTGGGTTCTCTGCTCTCCCCAGGGTGCAGATACTTACCATGCCACTGGAACCCACCTCTCCCAGGGTACCCACACTCAGTGGGGTTCAAGGACCCGCTTCTCATTAGGGTGCTGTCTCTCCCTGGGAAAGGACGTGCATGTGTGTGTCTCTTCCTCGTAACCTTTCTGCATTTGCTAACCCTCTTTGTTGCTTCTTTTCTGTTAGGCGATGTGATGGGCCCCACCCTTAATAACCTGGACAACCTTCTGCGTCTTCCATTTGGCTGTGGAGAACAGAACATGATCCATTTTGCCCCGAATGTCTTTGTGTTGAGATACCTACAGAAGACCAAGCAGCTGTTCGCCGAGGTGGAGAGTGAGGCCACCGACTACCTGCTGCAAGGTGAGTCCCTGTCTCAGCACCCTTGGGTGACCCATTCCAGCAAAGAGTTTCTTCATCAGGACCCTGAGAGGGACTCCTTCTGCCCCATGTCTGCTACAGACAGAAGCTTCATTCAGAAGCCAATCCCCAATGGATACAGACGTGTGTGCACAAACACATAGTCACACCCACACCCACACCCACCCCTCTTGTGTCTGCAAAGGGGAACCTGGAATCTTGTCTCCCCTCCTTGGGGACAAGAGGAACAAAAGAACTACCTTGTGATCTCTAAAATGAACTGAGGGCTTACAAGAGTGGCTGGAATATGTCCCCACACCATCCACCAATGACCACTGGAATGTGGTCCTATCAGGAAGGCACCTTTTCTGTTCCCTGCCCTAGTGGGTTGCATAGCTGTGTACATACTTCATGAAGTCAACAGGGGAACTTGGGAGAGGAGCAAACATTGCTGTTTCTGAGATCAGCAAAAGTGAGGAGGTTTTATCCATTCTGCCCAGATGGAATTATTTAATTATTCATTGTTTTGTAGCTAATAGAATTGAGGATCCTTCCTTAGTTCTGTTCTCTTATAATACGTCACCGTAACTAAAGCTGAGCTACTTCAGATGGCAGTTAAAAGTCATTGTGAGTTTGGAGTGAACTTTGAACTCATAGTCAAGCTCACCAATATGGTGAGAGCAAAGACAGGATTGAATTCATTGCCTCATCCTTTGCACACAAGGTTAACCTCCTCCTCCAAAGAGGACAGCCCCACTGCTTCCAAAACCTCAAGGGTTGATAAACTTCCTTGCTGCTGTTCAGTTGAAAATTATTTTCCACTCAAGTGATAACTGACGGAAAACAAAAATGGAACTATTGGCAGACTCTCCTCTGCATTTTCTCTCCTGCAGGATATCAGCGTCAGCTGACGTACAAACGGGAGGATGGATCATACAGCGCATTCGGTGAGAGGGATTCTTCTGGGAGTATGTGGTGCGTGAATTTATTCAGTCTCTATCAATACAAGGATCAAGAACATTTTGGGGGAGAATTCTATATTTCCTCATGGGGAGTAGAGGGTTGGGAAGGGTTAAACGCAGCTCCAGACCTGTGATGTGCCTCAAGGACAGAATTAAATTTTCAGATGCGTTCCTGAAATGGTTCTCTACTACAATACACACAAAATGCTGGAGGAACTCAGCAGGTCGGGCACGTTCTATGGAGGGGAATAAACAGTCAACATTTCAGACTGAGGCCCTTCATTAGGACTGGAAAGGAAGAGGGAGGAAGCCAGAATAAAAAGATGGGAGGGAGGGGAAGAAGTGCAAGCTGGCAGATGATGGGTTAAACCAGATGAGGGGAGTGGGTGGGGGAGGGTAGATGAAGTAAAAAGCTGGCAAGTGATAGGTGGAAGAGGTAAATGGCCAGAGAAGGAGGAATCTGAAAGATAAATGCCAGGAGGGAAATTAGTGGGGAGGAATGAGTAGACAAGGGAAGCATCTTCACTTTGCATCTTGTGTGTATGCTGTTTGGGTAAGGTTATGTATTCACAGGGTCAGATCACCAGGTGAAGATTTCTGCTCTATCCACCCTGTATTGATCCTGTTTTGGGTTGACACAGTCTCAACCATCTGAGCTTCCAATGATTTCCCATCCTACGGTTTTCATTTTCCCCATTGTTTATTGTTAAAGTCAATGAGGCAGAGAACACTAACTCAGAAAAGTTTCGGAGCTCTGATCCCAGGAGTGAAATTTTCCCTCTGGAAGAGGTGGCTAACAAAGTACTGGACGTTTTCCAGTTCCTCACTGTCACTGTAGGTCTTTGCTGCGTCTGATGGCTGACCAGAGACAGGCTGGTGAAAACCTTCTGTCCTGCTCATGTTCATTGCTAATACTGGGCTGTTAACATCAGAGAAATGGGTAGCAACCTCCTTTGAATGTGCAGAGCCCCGCAATTGAAAATCTGATCTATTGAAGGTCATACATAATTCCAGGTGTTGTTCTTGATCCTCTTCCTGGATTTGTCTAACTGCGAAGGTCATAGCGAAGTACCTTGTGATGTTCTGAAGCCGCACTGGGACTTGGGAGAATGTCATCTGCAAAGAGCAAGTGTTTAATTTAGTTGGGTTCTCACAAGAATCCTCCCAGTGATGAAGTGGCTGACAATGCATTAATCATTTCCACGATCAGTCCTATATCCCTTTATAAAATGGTGATGGTTAGCATTGTGTAGGTCAGTGAGTTCTTCATTAGGACAGGTTTTAAGGAGCAACAAATTGGGCTTGTTTGTCTGTGTTTCAATCTACTCAAATCAAGTTTCATCATTATTCAGACCATACAGGGTACAGTCAAATGAGACAGTGTTCCTCTGGAATCCAGAGGCATAGCATACATTCAAAATAGAGAGAGAAAAAAAAACAAACAAACACACATTGGTACACAAGAGAACACATGTATAGTCCAAGCCCCTGAGTGACATGCAAATTGATGGTACAGCTCCTGGCAACCCAGCTGTCCTTCTGCCGGTCATGCACTGGAGGGCAGCACTGACGGGAGAAGCCAGCTCCCAGCCAAGCACAGACTGTTCGCTGCAACTGAGGCCACACTGCTGCCTTGTCGCCGGTCTCTCCACCGAACAAGGGAAGCAGGCCTGCGGCATCTCACATTATCCAACAGGGTCTTACGATCACAAAACAGTCACTCACGGGTACACTGCACGCTGCTTTTACGCACCAACTTCGATGTCTTCTAGTAGCAGGCAGCAGCATGGTCAGCTCGTCCGACTCTCTCCCAGCTGAGCGCCGGCTTCTCCTTCGACAATCCAGCCGGAGACTCCGAACAGCGAACAGATCATTGATGCAGTAGGCCTGTTGTACTCGTTGATCTTGGAGTACAGTATAGTCTTGCGATCATAAAAAACACAACAAGAAAAATACACCTTTGTTTGGCCCCCAGGAGGGCTGCTGCGTTCGAACACGCTGCCATCTGAGCATCTTACTAAGACAACTGCGCTGCTTCAAAAAGCGCTTTCCCGAGGTCATTCTTGTGCTCGGCCATTAGGCTCTACAAGGAGACAACCTATAGCTAGGGAAGTGATGACCCCCCTCCTGTTAGACTGTTGGAGGTAACTTATTTTTTAATTCATTCTTTGTTCTCTTCAAATATTTGTAAACCTGTGGACTTGAAATGCTGTTGTGACACTCTAATTTCCTTTGGGATCAATAAAATATCTATCTATCTACCCCAGCTTTCAAAATTCCAATGTTTCTCTATTGGGACTTGGTACTTTATCTTTCTTCAGCTGTTTAATTGGGGCAGAGATTTCCTTGAGTGTTGGTGGGGGTGATGAGAGGATGCTGAGAGACAGAATTGAAGGTGTTAACAATCACAGGAATGAGGATGTGAAGTTCAGATCACTATTAGAGCAAGCTGTATGCAGGATTCATAAGCAGAGGAACTGTCAAACTCTTACCAAAATCTGCTTGGACTTACTCAAGCATCATGAATAGTTCTGGTCTCCACTTTTCAGAGGCAGCAAGAAAGAGGGATAATGACTCACCCTTACTTGATGCCCTTGTTAATCAAGAACCTATCAACCTCTACTTTAAATATACAGACGTCCCTCGGTATCCATGGGGGATTGATTCCAGGAACCCCCGTGGATGCCCAGGTCCCTTATATAAAATGGTGTAGTATTTGCATATAACCTATGCACATCCTCCCGTATACTTTAAATCATCTCTTGATTACTTATAATACCTAATACAATGTAAATACTATGTAATTAGTTGTTATACTGTATTGTTTAGGGAATAATGATGCTTTGAAGGAGACTCAATAATACTAATGTCAGGATCTGTGGAGGTTGAGGGCTGAGGATCTTCAAGCGTTGAAGGTTGGGGCTTCACAATTGCAGATGCTTTAGTTAGAAACATTGTTATAGGAAGCTGTTTCTTTTCCTTTGCATCATCAAACAAATCTTGCAGTGGTTGTAGGCACGTTGTTATACCTTGGGTGACACAGAGGCTTCGTTCCATCGAAGGATCGTACTCGAGGATCATATCCTTTAACACTTGCACCTGTTGAAAAACTGCTGCAAATTTTTCAAGTGTCCAGATTGATGGCTCTGCCTCCTCTAAATCTTCTGTATCATCATCACCTTCTATAGAGGATGTTAGCAGATCTTCGAGTTCCTCGTTGGTAAGGGTTTCTCTATGCTCTTCTATGCGATCTTTCCAGGCCTTGAACCCTGGGGCCTGCTTGGCACTCTTATGGATGTAGGTACGATTGGGCATCTTCTTCCAGAACAAGCCCGTTTCATCACAATTGAAGACTTGCTCTGGAAGATAGCCTTTCTCTTCTATGAGTTTCTTGAGCTCCTCTGGGCACGCTGATGCTGCCTTGGCATCAGCTGATGCTGATTCTCCCGTGATCTTTAAATTCCTGAGGCTTTAGCGCTTTACATAGCTAGCCAGCCATCCCTTACTCTCCTTAAACTCCTTCCTCCCACTCTTCTCAACCCCCTCACAGTAGTGCTCATGGAGGCTAAGTGCTTTTTCACACATAATTTTTCCATCAACAGGGATATGCTTCTGTGACATGTCCTCTAGCTGCACTCTTAATGCTTTCTCAGTCTTTGCAAGCACTTTATCACGAACCAGAGAGACCATTTTTGCCATTGTAGGGGTAGCACTAACACTTCCACGAATTTCAGCTTCTTTCTGCTTTATTGTGCGAATGCTCGATTCG
Organism: Mobula hypostoma; assembly: GCF_963921235.1. NCBI lineage: Eukaryota > Metazoa > Chordata > Chondrichthyes > Myliobatiformes > Myliobatidae > Mobula > Mobula hypostoma. The sequence continues at coordinate 26,373,246 of NC_086120.1, read as the reverse complement.
TTCTTACCGACCTTATGGCTCACTTCGGCAAGTGACAAGCCACTTTTCAAAAGATCTAAGATTTTAATTTTCTTGGCGAGAGATAGCACTTTACGCTCCCTCATAGCCTTTGAGGAATTGCTTTGACCACTTGTATGCTTCTTAGGAGCCATTTTTTTCACAGAAACAAAGGGTGCACACAACACAAGTGGCGAATGAACGAGACGTGAGGTGAGCAATGCTCAAACAGCGAGTGCTGGAGAGAGACAGAGGATCTGTGAAATGGCGGGAGGCTACAGCAGGGTATGACTACACATCACTTCATTCGCGTGGATTAAGCGTAGTGCTCGGCACGCGGCAAATTCAAGTTTTGCTTTTTGGAACTTCCTGGAATTTTTTTTTTGAATATTTTCGATCCGTGGTTGGTCGAATCCGCGGATGCGGAGGGCCGACTGTACTTCACCTCCACAGCTGTCTGTGGCAAATAATTCCACAGATTCACCCCCCCCGCCTAAAGAAATGCCTCATTAATGTTCTAAAAGTACAGTATGTACTTCAGAGACTGTGCACTCTGATCCTAGAGTCTCCCACTATTTGAATCATTCTCTGCTTGTCCACTTTATCAATATTCAATAGGTTTCAATGTGATCCCGCCCCTCATTATTGTAAACTCCAGCAAGTAAGGTCCAGAGTCATCAAACACTACGTTAACCCCTTCATTCTCAGGATCATTCCTGTAAACCACCTCAGGTCTCTCTCCAATGCCAGCACATCCTTTCTTTGATATGGGACCCAGAACTGCTCACAATACTCCAAATGTGGTCTGATCAATTCCTTGTAAAGCTTCAACATTACATCCTCGCTTTTATATTCTGGTCCTCTTGAAATGAATGCTAACATTGCATCCGCCTTCCTTATTACCAACTTAAACTGCAAGTTAACCTTTGGGGAATCCTGCAGAAGGACTACCAAGTCCGGGTATAGAGGGTAGTTGGGAAGTCTGAGATGGGGAAGAGGCGCAAGTGGGCAAAGAAGAGTAAGTGAGTGAATGGTGAAGGATTTGTAGAGGGGTTGGAGTCAAGAGATGGGAAAGGGTCTCCTGATTCATGTATGCTACTTTTAATTATCATCTTATGACTTTAAGAAAGGTAATGTTTTCTTAATTGCATCTATAAGATTCAGCTTCATCTGTTAACCCCCATAACCTTTCAATCAGGAATGATTTCACGATGTTAGGAAACTGAGCCTGTATTATACTGGCAGTATCTTGAGAGTATAATTCTGGCCTGGGTAATCGACTGGTCTGTGATTGGCGTGATGCTGAAATGTCTCCTGTTTGGATGATGTCATTGGCTCTGTGCCAAAGCTCTGCCTCTTCCTGAGGGCATGAATAAAGGAGCAAATTGACCAGAGCAGATCGCAAGATACAATCACCAAGCAGTGCTGTGGCTCATTGTCAAAGCCCCATCCCTGCACACACGGGCACCAGTGAAACTGTAGTGCTGCACAGGGAAACCCGATGTTTGCCAAGATTTGATCAATGAGAAGGAACTGGAGAGAAAAGCTAACAATTTTTAAATCTTGGCTTATGGCCCAGACAGAATTTCATTCAGAGATTTAGACTGGGCAAAAAAAAAAGCGAAACAGGTTTTTTTTTGCCAGGGTGACATTCATGGTGAAATGTCTCTGGATTACAGGTGAACCTGGGAACAGCTGCTGTTGACATTTTACAATCTCATCTCCCTTGAGACCTGAAGCTTGCTTTTCTCCCCTCAGTGACCTTTTATTATCGTGTCATGGCATTATATCAATTAAGAAAGTTGGTGGGGAAGGTATACCCCATCCAGAGCGCGAGTGAGCCCCAAAGAGCGTTGCCTGGGCTGAGAGTGAGTCTTGGGTTCCGGGAAGCCTCTGCCCAGCTGGAATTGTGCCCTGGCAAAGCAGTGAGCCCCAGGGAAGGAATGGGCTCCCTGGACTGCACCTTCCTTTTTCAGATTTTGCTCTATCAACTGCAATTGCACCCCTCTCGGCCTATGTTGGTACAAGGGTTGAAATGCGCAGGGCCAGGAGAGATCTATCCCAAGGTTGCCATGGGAAGCAAAGGAAGAAATAGCCAAAACCCTGTCAGAGATTCTTCCATCTTCACTAGCCACAATGAGGTGCCAGAAGACTGGAAGTCAGCTAACGTTTCTTTATCTCAGAAGGCCAATAGGAATACACCAGGCAGTCACAAGCCAGTGAGCCTTATTCCTAATATATGTATGTGGATGTATATGGCAAATAAAGTTGATCCTTATGTCGACGGAAGGGAAATTATTGGAGAAAGTTCTCAAGGATAGGATTTATGTACATTTGGAAAGACTGGGGCTGATAAGAGGTAGTCAACATAGCTTTCTGTGGGCAAAATCCTATCTCACTAATTTGATTTTGAGAAGGTAACTAAGCAGATTGGTGAAGGAAAGGCAATAGATGTTGTCTGTATTGAATTTGAGGTTCCACATTATATGCTGGTCCAAAGGCTTTAAGTTCAAGATCTGGTTTAATTGTCATTCACCCATACTTGACTATCCATGAATACAGACAAACATAATGGCATTCCGTCAGGGCCAAGGTGCAAATTGCAGTACACACAAGGTACATATTGCGCACGGTTCACGACACATGCCGGTGATATTAAACCTGGTAAGACAGTAGTGAACATGCAGTCACAGACAAAAAAAGTGCAAATCCGTGAGTGTCATGTCCTGTAGGTTGATGGTGCATAGATGCTGTTGTTCAAGAACAAGCCTGCAGCAGTCCATAGACAAATGCGATCCAGCTTGTCTTCCACCGAGCGCATACTGGAGGGCAGCACCAATGGGAGGGGTCAGGCTCCATGCAGCAAGGACTCCAGTGTGCCCGCCATGCTCCCTCACGCACTGCCTCTGGCGTCTCTGCCCTGTGTGTGGCTGCAACAGGTGACCCTTTGGCACGAGGACCTAGTCTGCACTACAACCAAGGCCAAGCAACTCCCCTGCCATCAGTCTCATCAATGAACTGGTGAACTGCCAGTGTAATACATTACAGTGTCTAACAGGGTCTTGCGGTCCCAGCAGAAACATCACTCGGCCACATCCCAAGACACTCACTCACTCCGTTTGTTTGTCTGCATGCCATGTCCGTGCACCAACTGCGATGCCTTTCTGTAGCAGGCGGCAACACAGTCCGCACCAAGTCCAGCTCCTCCACTATCAAGCAGCTCACTAGACAGGTAGACCTGAAGTACTCAATATTCTCAATAATCAGCACTATCGTGCGATGTTTTTCTAATTAGGGTGGCGCCAGCAAACTACATGACCAAGGGCAACATCCTTCAGACAGTTCATGAAACAACTTGTTTCACTTTGTTTACTTCATCTTTTTCTTTCAAATGTGGTTCTGCTACTGTTGGGGCCTGTGATCATCAGTTTTGGTGTTTTCTTGGGCCGATTGATCAATTAGCACTTTGCTGTCTCTGAGGGCGTTCCGCAAGGTTTCGAGCAGAGTGAGCAGCCTGGGGATGGAGCACGAGCCCATGGAGGACTCCATTTCCCACTGATCCCATTGATTAAAGTGTCGAGGAAGACTGAAATCAAGGAAGAGAGTGGAAGACGGGCAGGTGTTGAGCAGTGCCTACCTGCGTGTGACCAGTCCCTCCCTCCCTCCCCGTCTCTGTCTCTCTCTCTCTCTTTTCTCCCCCGCCCCCCACCCCCACCCCGGCTTGCTGCTCCCGGGGGAAGGTGCCTGTGTTCGAATGGTGTCTCTCTTGTTCTTGGGTGATGCTGCCAGAGGATGGGCTGGAGCCAAGAGCCTTGGGCAATGTTTCAATCAGTGGAATTTCTGTGTTGGACTCTGTAGTTCATGTTATGATGTGTTTCTGGTTTCTGGTCGCTCCTTTTGCTCCTGTTTTGTGCGAATTTGATCGGGGTGGACTGGTGCTGCAGCCTGTGGATAGCGAGCGATATGGCGCTGGATTGAACTGAACTGAATGTACCTGAACTCTTTCAATGGCTTTGTGATTAGGCGTTTTGTATCCTGTGTTTTTCACTCAATTTTTGCCGTTTGGGCGATTTATTTTTTGAGTGTTGGGGATTTGATGTTTTCCTTTCAATGGGATCGGTGAATTTCTTTGTTTCGTGGCCGTCTATGGGAAGGTAAATCTCAGTGCTCTATATAATTCATACTCTGACAGTAAATGTACTTCAAATCTTTGAATCTTTAATTGAAATTCTAAAATCAGATACAATTGTTTAGACGAGGTGTAGAAGGACACAGTTCTAATCCTGATGGCATGAACATCAATTTCTCAAACTTCTGGTAATGGTCCTCCCCTCTCCATCTCCATGCCCCATTCCAATTTCCCTCCCTTACATAATCTCCTTACCCGTCCATCACCTCCCCCTGGTGCTTCCCTTTCTTCCATGGCCTTCTGTCCTCTCCTATCAGATGCCCCCTTTCCAGCTCTTTACTTCACCTCTCCCCTCTCCCGGTTTCACCTATCACCCTCCCCTCCCTCCACCTTCTTACTCCGACTTCTCATTCTTTTTCTTCAGTCTTGATGAAGGGTCTCGCCCTGAAACGTCGACTGTTTACTCTTTTCTGTCGATGCTGCCTGGCCTGCTGAGTTCCTCCAGCATCTTGTTTGTGTTGCTTGGGCAAATAGGATTGGTGTAGGTGGGCGAATTGAGCACACGTGGTTCAGGTGGAATCAGCTTGGGTTTTGCTGCGGTGCTATCCATCGCTCAACATTCATTGTCTGATTGTGCTGGTGGTCTGGTCTGTAAGGTGAGGCTTCTGCTAGGCATGATCTCCCAGAGCACCTCAGGCCAACACTTGCAGTTCCATTTTATATATAGTGTGGGCTGAATTGTGGCCCCCCTCGAGTTATCGGAATGGATCAGAGGAGTGCAGAACAGCAAAATCCCGAACAGTTAGATTAATGGGCACGGTTGTGCCCCAGTGGCAAAGTTGTTGGGCCGTTGTTTTTTGTTCTGAGGCCTGTATACCAAAGAAGCCAGTGATCTCACAGTCACTTGATGGGAGGTCAGTGCCCTTGAAGATGGTCACAAGGGAAGTGTGGCCTCTGATTTGGGCATGGGGTTGCCCCTTTGTGATGGAGGGTTTTTTTAAGCAAAGGGAAACTGGCTTGTTCAGTGAGCTCCTGAGACTTGATATTGAAAGAGACTGGGTAACTTTCCCTTCATTCAGCCAAAGATATTTTATTGGTTATAGAACTGATCAGGTAGGTGCAGCTGAAATACAGAGGACTTGTGGTGCTTTTGATTAAGTGACCAGGCTCTAGGGGCTGAATTGTTATCTCCCACTTCCATGTTTTACATGACATGAACTAAAACGATGGTACAGTGCGAATCTTCAACTCTGAGTTGCTGGAATGGGTACAATGGATCTTCATCGTTGGAATCTAATCCATTCAATAAACATTTGACGACTCTCTTTAGTCGCTGATATGGAATCAACTGCTTCAGTGCATTAACTAACACAGCACACAAAACCAGATGTAAACAGCTATTGTGGAGACACACTCTCAGTTCTGTTGTAGAGCCACTGACCTTTCCTGCCCTCCACAGCCAGGTCTATGTAAAATACCAGAGTAAATCATTTGAGAGAGGTAGCAACCCCTTGCACAATGCCTGGCGCGATTCAGTCCCTCACCGTGAAAGATTGTGACAGGCCGTTACTTAACACTTGAAAAATTCACTGCGGGCTGTTGGTTAAACGGCGAGTCCCTCCCACTGCGTTAAAGGCAGGGGGTAATAATAGCACGATTCAGTAGTTGAGAGACTGCGCACTCCCCTTCCCGCCCTCTCTCTCTCTCTGGCGACTCTGCTGTGAGCTGCAAAGGCCCAGGAGTCATTAGCAGTAGTTTTCTTAATAGGTATTGGGGCCTCAGGGGAGTTTTAAAGCACAGGCCTAATCTCGCAATTTTAACATTTAACCCGGGATGCCAGTTTAGTTGTGAATGTTCTCTTTTCCTAAACAAGTCTTTCTAATCACTCATTATGTTGACGTCATTTACAGAAAAAAAATATACACACACACAGCTTATTTTCAGAGGGTTTAATCTTAGCCCGAATCCAAGCTTCCAATCGGATTGAATCCAGCCACACTGACGATTTGCAACAGCCTCTCACTGGGAGAGAGTTTGCTGATGCCAGTCTGAACCTTGAGTTGGTCAGCAGGAAGGCTTTACTGCCTTATTCCCAACTCGCCCACTCAGCTTCCATCAATGTCAGCACTTCCTGGGATTGAGCAGAACAGCAGGGACATTCCCTCTTCCGGATAATCATGAAGCATGTTGAGGATTTAGGCATCTGTGTGTGTGCGTATACGTTTAAGCTGTATTTGAAAAGCAGTCAAGGTAACTTCCTGTATCCCTGGCCCCCTCTCTATTATATAGCTAATATCTGCTCGTCTCCACACTCCCCTTTAATGAATCAGTGATCATTACTTCAAGTTCAAGTTTGTTGTCATTCAACATGTATGCATACAGCCAAACGAAAAAATGTTCCTCCGGGCCAATGTGCACAGCACAGTACATATGTTCCACACACAATGCATAAAGTGATATCACCACAAATAAATTAGCAAATAAGAAAATAGATTCCAGCATTAGGTGCACTTACGACACAAGTTAAAAAATAAACAGTATAATGCTACTGACACTTCATGTGTGATGAGACCTGGGTAGTGACAGGGAGTTTAATAGTCTCATGGCCTAGGGGAAGAAGCTGTTTCGATCCCTAACCATTCTTGTTCTGATGCTACGGTATCTCCTGACTTAAAACTCAATAATTTTTAACTCTACCAATGCATTGTTTGGAGTCGCAGCAAGCAAAGTTAATGTCTCCTTCCTGCGTATCCCTTATTTCTCCTAGGCTGACGGCGTTTGTACTGAAATCCTTTGCACAGTCCCGTGGGTTTATCTACATTGACCTGAAGGAACTCGCCACGGCCAAAGAATGGATTATACAGCATCAGCAGGAAGATGGCTCATTCCCTGCGGTTGGGCGCATTCTGAACAAGGACATCCAGGTAATTCCATGGGTGGCCTCTCCCACAAGAATATCACCACATTCACCTACACAATGCACCTGGGAGAGGCAGAAGGATAGAGGGAGAGGGTAAGTGTAGATGGGGAAAGTGAAGGGATTGGACTCCTGTTGGCATGCGATTTATAAATGCCTTTGTGTGTTGGTGAACTTCAACCGATTTGTGCATCTTTTTGATAAAATCGTCGACGACAAGCAGGGTGGATGAGTGAATTACATATTTGGATACCAAATGGTGACAGTTCTTACATAAATGTGCACACGTGAATTATGTTTTATCTGTGTTGTGTGACTGTGTGTCAGATAGGATCTACTAATATTAGTGCATTCGGCTAAAACAGTCACCATAGCCCCCAGCTGTGGCTGGTCAGTGATTTCTGTTGGCCAACACTGCGTTACAACAAGGTCCATCTCCCTGTTCAGGTGGATGTTAAAGATCCCACGGCAACTAATCGATGAAGAGCAGGGGAGTCCTTCGGGTGTCTTGGCCGACATTTCTCCCTCCACCAACACAACCAAAGCAGTTTGGCTGGTCAGTGATCAGATTGCTGTTTGTGGGATCTTTCTGTGTGTGATTGCCTGTTTGTACTGTTGACCTCTTCAAGTTCCAGGGCCAAACTTGACATTAGCAATGATTTCCTTATTCTGATATTTATATATATATATATATAGGGTGGAATCCATGGGAAGATCTCATTGACTGCCTATGTTGTTTCTGCACTTCTGGAGACAGGCATCGCCTCTGAGGTATGGTTGAGTTTCTCACACAGCCTTTTTTGTTTGTTATGGTAATTGGTTGAAGTGTGGATGGGATGGGAAGACCCTCAACAGACTTGACCGATGTCCTTAGAAGCAGAACAATCTCGTGAAAGGCTATGCTGGCCTGATCGATGTTGTCCTGCAAAGTTCTGGGCAAAAGGTCCCCAGAGTTACCCAAAGCCAACATGCTCTCCGATGGGCTCCCAGTGTTTTGGGGGGGGGGGGGTACGGTGACTCTCCCCAATACAATGGAATGAACAACAGGTTTAATGAGGAAAATGATAAAACCAGAAAATGTCTTAATATCCACATTACTTGTCTCTACTGTCAAAATCAAAGTCAAGGTAAATTTAGTATAAAAGGACATATATGTCACTATAAACTATAGTCCTGAGATTCATTGTATTACAGGCACTAACAGAACAATAAAGACAAAGTGATCTAAATTAATTACAAATATAAAACACAAAATAATTGATCGCATTAAATTTTCACCCCCTTTAATATGCCACACCAAGTCGCCACTGGTGCAGCCAGTTGGTTTTAAAGTCACATAATTAGTTAAATGGAGATCATCTGTGTGCAGTCAAGGTGTTTCAATTGATCGTAGACCTGTATGTGGAAGGTCCAACTGCTAGTGAGTCAGTATCCTGGCAAAAATTACACCATGAAGACAAAAGAACACTCCAAGCAACTCTGCGATTATTGAAAAGCACAAGTCAGGAGATGGATGCAAGGAAAACTCCAAGTCACTGAATATCCCTTGGAGTACAGTTATCAAGAAATGGAAAGAATATGGCACAGCTGTAAATCTGCCTAGAGCAGGTCATCCTCAAATCTGAGTGACCATACAAGAAGAGGACTATTGAGGGAGGCCACCAAGAGACCCATGACAAATCTGGAGTAGTTGAAAGCTTCAGTGGCTGAGATGGGAGAGACTGCACATATGACTGTTGCCCGGGTGCTTCACCAGTCACAGCTTTATGGGAGAGTGGCAAAGAGAAAGCCACTGTTGAGAAAAAAAACACATGAAATCTCAGCTAGAGTTTGCCAGAAGGCATGTGGGAGACCCTGAAATCAGCTGGAAGAAGGTTCTATGGTCTGATGAAACCAATACAAGAGTCTTTTCTGTTGATCAGTGTCAAAAAAGCCAATTTAAATCCACTGTGATTGTTGTAAAACAATAAAACATGAAAACTTCCTGGGGGGGGGGTGAATACTTTTTATAGGCACTGTAAGGTGAGCGAAATTATCAATGTTGGTTCAGGAGGCTGATGGTAATAAGGTAATTACTGTTCCTGAAGCTGGTGGTGTGGTCATCCAGTGGAACATATTATTTACGTAGCATTTAACATTTCTAATGTGGAGTTTACTAGAGAGATTTGTTTTGGGCAAAGAGGATATATGCACACTGTGACATCAAACACTCCCAGTGAAAGGACAACAGTTTAAACATAGAAGCTTGCTCAACATTGTCCCGTTAAATCCTGTCAAGGCAGGAACACCCTAACATGTTCTGATCCAGATGTTTGATCACATAGTTCTAAACAACTCTGTTCAGTTGTCATTAGGGTAAGTGGAATGAAAGGGTCAATAGGATCTGACAGATGAACACTAATTAGGTAGAGTTAATCCTGTTTCAGTCACTGATTGTAATTTGAAGAGGTTTGCAATGGGGACGGACACAGGTTAACAAGGGCCAGAGGGGATTCCATGGGTTTGTTAAACAGGGAAATGGAGGAAAGTATGAATTCCTTGAATTCCTATTTTCTCAGGCATTTGCTGCTCTCTCTCCCTCTCCACATCAGCTCTCAAGGGGTCAGGAAACAGGAAGCAACTAAAGCTCTTAAATCTGTGTCCTCACCAGCAGGATGCAGGGAGCTGGCAGTAGTCGGAGGAACAGCAAGATTCACCTGCTTGTACAATCCAATCACATGCCTCAAACCAGAGACCAAACTCTGATATAGCCTGTCTTTCCCAAACCTGCCCAACTTTGGAATATTTGTGATTAAATGAGATTGTTGCTTCTACCTGCAAGCAACTGTGGGCTCAGGCTGAGGAACTAGTGCTTGTTCAAAAGACTAGCACAGTTCGAGAGAATGAGAGAGACGACAATGTGTCTAATAAATGGAGAGAGAGAGAGGTGATAGGGGTGGGTGGAGGGGAAGAAAGCACACATCATGTACTTAATAGACAGTAAGATAGCAAGCATGCAGTCAGACCGAGTGAGGAAGCAGAGGACACCAAGTGTCTGATACGGAGAAACAGCTTCACGGCATAGACAGACAGAAAGAGCTTGCTGTTAGTTTATAAGAACGGTAGAGAGAGAGATGTATAGAGATGGTGACCTAATAGATAGACAAAGTTAATTGTGCGTGATAGGCAGAGAGAGGGGGATAGGTAGCTAGATGGGTGAGAAGCCATGTGTACAAAAGAGAGAGATGGGTGAGAGGCAATGTTCCCTCTAATTTTTTTTTAAAAGCTGCGTGGACCAGCCATTGCTCTGAGCAGGTAATTTTTACATGACCTGCAAACTGCGGGGCACTTTAAATGTTTAAATGTTAAGAAAAATCCAGCTACGTGGCAACAAAGGCTATGTGCCCGGGACCATTAGCGTGTGGCCGCGCAGCACGCAGATTAAAGGGAGCAGTGGTGGGAAGTCCTTGCACAAGAGAAAGAGAGATGAGTGGGAAGCCATATACCCAAAAGAGAAGAGAGTACATCTGCCAGCTGACTGAAAGAGTGTGCTGGGTTCCCAACGGGCAGAGGGTGGCAAATAAAAAGCACCATGTACACAATATAATAAAAACATGAGTGTTGTGTGCCTGATTGACAGAGACAAGAGAGAGGGAGGTTGAAAGCATTAAATTTTCTTTGGTCTGGGAGAAGAATGATGTCTATCAGGACAGGAAAATCTGTCCTGAATGAAGATGGTACGTCTTTAGTTGTTGCTTTCTCCTCTATATTTTGTTGTTTTAGGAGGAAAAAGCTGCAGTTGGAAAGGCTAAACATTTCCTGGAAGCAAACATGTATTCAGCGGATGATCCGTACACCACAGCCCTCTCTGCCTATGCACTGACCTTGCTCCGGAGTAAACATGCGTCAGCCGCGCTGAGGAAACTCAACAACATGGCCATTATGCAAGGTGCGTCCAAGCCCGTCCTGCCTGGGTGTATACAACCACGGCAACTTCATTCAGCTCAGCAGCATATCTGGATGAGGTTTTCAGAATCTCTGTCAAATATATTAATTCAAAGTTACCTAAGGAGATACGTGACTGAGAGGTTTGAGATGTGTTTTAAAGGACTGGAGAAAGGGAGAGAAACTAAGAGATTTAATGTGAGAATTCAGGAACATAGAGCCTAGAAAATGATGCCACTGTGGTGAAATGATTAAAAAGGTAATGAAGAGGTAGAATCCGAGAAGCTTAGATGTCGGGGGGGGGGTTGTCGGGCTGAAAGTAGATGGGGAGGGTTGAGGCTGTGGAAGTACTTTAAGGGACAGGCATTGCTTAACGAGGTGTTGGTCAGTCAGCACACAGTGATGGGCGAATGGGACTTGATGCGAGTTTTCACAGAGTTTTGTGTGATTTGAAACTTGTGGAGGGAAGTGCCAGATAGGCCAGGCAGAAGAACTTTGGAATGATGAAGTGTAAAGACAATGAAGGCAAGGAAGCGTGTTCCTACAGCTGGTGAGCTGGGGTGAAGTTGTCAGTTTTGCAGCGGTGGAAGAGGAGCAGGTTTGCATCTGCGATGACACCAGATGTGCTCGCAGTCTGGGTCAGTTCCAGGCAGAGGGATGGAGTTATTGGCAAGGATCCACCTTAAATGATGATGGTGTCCCCTCTTTGTTTATTTATACCTGGATGAAAATTTAAATTAAAATTAGTAAGTTTGCAGATGATGTGAAAATTAACATTAATTTCTCTAACTTCTGGTAATTCCACCCCCTACTCCTTCTGACTTTTCGCATTTCTAATCGTGAGTCCCCTCTTACCTTCTCTCCTCCTCACTTGCCTGTCATTTCCCTCTGGTGCCTGTCTTCCTTTCCTTTCCTTCCATGGTCCACTGTCCTACCTCTTCCACCTATTGCCTCCCGGCTTCAAACTTCATCCCCAGTCCCCACCGACCCACCTTCTCCCTCACCTGGTTTCACCTATCACCTGCCAGCTTGCATTCCTTCCCCTCCCTCCACCTTATCCTGGCTTCTTCCCTCTTCCTCTCCAGTCCTGATGAAGGGTTCAAGATAGGTTCCCAGAACTAGGTTTCGTGGACTGGGACTGCTGTGGGAGATTTCTTTAAATAACAACAATGCAGGTCTTGTGAGTATTATGGATGAGAGTTCTGCAAGTAATTTTGAGCCACGGATATTGGGGAGTATATTGCATACACATCGAAGAAAGAGAAATAAGGGTCAACCCTGTGCAGCTTGTAGTCAGCCCCTGGTTTCCGTTTTCATTTAAAATTTTCATTTTATACATAAAGCTGTGACACTACCAATTTCTGTGTCTATCATTATTTGTAGATTTAGAATAGGACATTAGGGAAGGGTGTATCTGGTTGCTGAAGGAGAAGGAAGTCTTCCCTGTCTATTGGGATTCAGTGATGGTGTTATGGAGAACTGGATAGCCTGAGAATCAGGACCTTCCCCCTTCCCCTGACACCAGCTTGTTCAGGAAAACACTGGACTGGTTCAAATGGCTGAGCAATTGGGAAAGTCTGTAATGTGCATCAAATTGGCCCGGATTTAATCTCAGACCCACTCAAATAAAGGCGCGATACACACAGTTGTTTCCGAAATGAATAACCAGCCAAACACAAGGGTGATTTTGGAATCCCACAGCACAGGAAAGGCCATTCATTCCGATGTACCTGTACTGGTCTCAAACTGTTTTCATATAACCATGTAAATTAGATCACTTAATTTAGATATTGTATTTGATTACTTTGTGAGATCTCTTATGGAATCTGACTCCGACCTTTCAGGAGGTATCTCAGACCGTAACTATCATAAGTAAGGTGTGGGGGTGGGGGAGGAATCTCTCCTTTGTGAATGCATTCATTTTCTCTCTGAATTGCAGATGGTTTCACACACTGGAGTCTGATGGGCACCACAGTCACGGATGAGGATACATTTATGGGTTTCAATGATGGCCTCTCGCAGTCAGGTAAGGCACAACTTCGGGATACTGCCTCAGCCCACTTTTTAAATCTGTAATTGGTGCACAGGTTTTCAGTCATGTCCTCTATTCATGCAAAGGAGGTCCCAATCATCAGTCACAACCAGAGAGGCTCAGACACTGCTCAGGAATGGGGGTGGTGGCAGCAGCCCAAAGGCCGGGAGCAAAAGCTGTATACACCGTAGGAATCGGAACTGAAAATAGAAAGATGCCTGAAATACTGCAGGTCATATCTGTAGGAAGATGTTTCTCTCAGTTTTTTTTCCTCTCCCCAGAGATGGGGCTTGAGCTGCTGAGCATTTTCTGTATTTTTTTATTGAAGAATTGGGAATTGTGCACTAAGAGGTATCTCTCACCGTGGGGCAGGCGGGTGTAGGCTATGAGGATGGAACTTGCACTGAAGTATTCACATTATTGGGAGGAGTAAGGAAAACTGATTTAAGAAATGAGTGAAGCATAAACTATCAGGGTGGTGTGATGGATATGTGTTACTTTACGAGAGAAGGGTTCTCTCTTAAGGTTAAGGCTCCAATGTTGATGGAGGAGGGGTTTGCAATAATTCAGTGATTTTTTTTATCGCTGTATGTAACTCTGCAGTCACTTCACAAGCAGCAGTGCAAGCCAGGAAGCTGATTAAATGACTGTGATTGTTGTGTGAATCTGCCTCTCCTGTCTCCCATTCACAGTTGTGTCAGCAGAGGTGGAGATGACAGCCTATGCCCTCCTCACCTATACCTCCCTCGGAGACGTGGCATCAGCCCTTCCCGTTGTGAAATGGCTCTCACAGCAACGCAACGCACTGGGAGGATTCTCATCCACACAGGTAAACTCACCCATCGCTTGCATTTCACAGGTGAACATACAAACTCGTGTGGGTAAATTTGTATCAGTTTGTAATGGGTAAAAATGCAAAACCATTGGACACTATACATGTAAGCAAACTGCAGACCAGTAATACTGGTAGATATGAAGTAGTCTCTCTATTTGATAAAATTAGATACAGCAGGCATCATATTGAAACCCCTTTCGGAGGAAGAGGCCTGTTTGACCCAGTGCTACATGATGTTTTAGATGCTAAAGGTCAAAGGGCAATTCCATATTTACAATGCATCCACAATGCCTCCTTTGAACTGCACACAACCTTCTCACCTCCTTCTTCGCCCCCACACCACAGACACCCAAATTAATTTTAATCAGCATTGTTTGGTCTTCCCATTAACTGCAATTCATGGCCCTTAGGAACCCATTCTTCAGAGCAGCATTTTAAATTTAACCTACAGTCCATATTCAGATTTGAAGATTGGTGGCTGAAGTTATTTGCTATATGTGCTAACCCCGAAACACCCTAACAATGGGTAAAAATATTAAGCCATTGGACACTATACATGTAAGCAAGCTGCAGGTCAATAACAGGGAAACATGCAACCCCTCATTCTTCCACGGGGAAACTTTCTTAAACTGTTGGACGGTATGCTGGTAAGCGTACAAACAATACACGCATACACACAAAGATTCTGCAGATGCTGTAAATACAGAGCAACACACAGAATGCTGGAGGAGCACAGCAGATCAGGCAGCATCTATGAAGAGGAATAAAAAGTTGACATTTCAGGCTGAGACTCTTCAGCAGGACATGTATAGACACACATTCCTGTGGTAGATGCACACAGGCCCCTCCCTCTCTTGCCTGCTTAGTTTCATTTGGTGGAGTGTGTGAGTTGAATGTGTGGCCCAGAGTTTGTGGAACTATTACTGTTTAATCTCTTTCCAGGATACCTGCGTAGCCCTACAGGCACTGTCGGAGTATGCCATCCTCTCCTATGTTGGAGGGGTCAATCTCACCATCTCACTTGCATCAACCAATCTGGACTTCCAGGAATCCTTCGAGCTCAACAGGGACAACAAGAAGATTCTGCAGACAGCGGCGGTGAGAAGCAGTCAGTCTCCTGTTGTGAAAGCACACGTTTCAATTTCACACTTCTACACGTGAAAGAGTAAAGCGTGTGAGTGTGTAGACTGGCTAAATCTGTGCAAAGGAAGTGGTGTAAATGTACGTGAAGTTGTCTAAGTGGGAAGGGATCATTAGTCAACGAGTTAGAAAGAGAGATCAAGTCCGAGTAGCGAGGAGTTTAATTAAACTGAATTTCTATAAAATACAGTAAGCAAAACTCCTGAGAAAATCTATAGAAAAGGCAGGATTATTGAGAAAATTACATGGAATGAAGGGAGCTCTGCATAAATAATTTGTATAAAATCAGTCCAATCATTCACTGTAGTGATTAACAGGGAAAATTGGTCAATCTTGCCACCAAAATTCTCCTTGGTGTCTCTGTCTATAGCAAACCCTGGAGAGTAGGGCAACTATGTGAGAGTTAGTGGGTCGAGAAAATATTGTCTAATGGTAGGTGGAGATCAAGTGATGAGAATAAAGAACAGTTTGAGTTAAGCTCGAAGTTTAGCAGCCAGAGAGCAGAGCTGGGAGGTGGAAGAGTCCTTGGAAAGGGACGCTAGGTTGTCAGATGCAGTGTTTGACCATCACGTTGCAACTGTGTATGAGGAAAGAAGCAACTAGCCAGAAGAGTGGAGGGAGAATTCTCTGGTACTGAAATGCTGATGGCATTTTGAAGATGTGGCAATTAAGTTGGTGTGGCCAAGTTGTCATGGGGATTCAATCCTAAAGAATATTGTTGCAGTATCTAAAGCACATTGAGAGCGTTGTGCACAAGTATGGTCTCATAACCCAGGGAAAGATACAGAAGTGCAGTGAAGGTTCACTAGAAGAATGAGAGGTGATCTCATTGAAATATACCAAAGGCTAAAGGGGCCTACAAAGCGTGTACAGAATTGTAGTTTCCCCTGGCAGGCGTGTCTACTACCAGGGATCATAGTCTCAAAATAAGGGATCAGCCATATAAGATAGATTGAAAAGAAATTTTTACATGCAGAGTGTAATGTATAAAGCTATTTCTTTTACAGCAATGACCCCCCCCCCCCAGCACTGTGTATTGATCTGATGTCTATGCATGTGCATTGCTTTCTCTCTCTCTCTCTCGTTGCAATGTGAATACACCAGTTAAAGCCATCTCTCACGTGCATGCTTTTATTTAATCGACATGTAGTTGTGCACAGACACAACAAATTGGCGACGAGTAAGAACTTGAATGTCAGAAAATATAAAGAACGGCCCTGACAGTTACAGGACGAAACAGCAAGAGTTAAACAGCACAAGAAAGCCAAAGGATGCATGAATAATTGTGAAAGACACGCTGAATTTAAAGTGAAAATAATGTGGCGATGGTTTCAGTCAGGAAGGTTGATGAATTTGATAGACATAATGAAGGCTGGAAGTTGTATATTGAGAGGGTGGAACTCCATTGTAACGTGAACAACATGGAGGAGCAAAAGAAAACCCCTACGCTTCTTCACTTAACGGGTGCAAGGACATACAGTCTCTTACACAACCTGGTAACCCCTGAAAAGACAGCGAGCAAGATGTTGGATGAAATTGTTACAATTTTACGTAATTGCCTGAGCCCTAAACTGCTGGTAATAGTGGAAAGATTTAGATTTTACAAAAGGAACCAGTCAAAAGATGAAAGCCTTTCTGAACACATTGCAGAATGGCGCAAACTTTCCCAGTAATGTGACTTTAGAGATGGACTTTCTGATGCATTGAGGGACAGGATTGTTTGAGGCATGCATTGTCAAAGCACTCAAATGAAGCTCCTGGCAGAAAGAGAACAGGCATTGACTATTGCAATATTATTAGAGACTACAGCAAAGGATGCAGCAGAACTACAGAAAAGGAGGTTAGAATGTGAAATGACAAAATGTCCCTGAATGGCGCAAAAAGCCAAAGATGTTATCGATGTGGCAAATCCTCCATGATGCAAATGACTGTTGGTTCAAAGAAAGTCTGCAGAAAGTGTCCAGACAAGGTCACAGAGAGAGTGTGCAATGCAGACAAAAAGCACAACCAAGAGACAAGTCTCAAACACAAAACTAAACAAATGAATAAAGTGACTGAATGTAAAACAGAATCAGACAACATAGAGTCTGACAAAGCTAAACTGTCATGCCTAGAACTGCATAGTATAATTGAAGCAGATTACAAAATCATTTGGATCACATTCGATGTGTCTGGTGTAAAACTGGAGCTGGAACAAGGTCAGCTTTGCCCATAATTCCAGAGGCTGACTACAACAGACTGTTTTCTAAGATACCATCGGAGAAGACCTCGGTGATATCAAAGACTTACACAGGCGAGCAAGTGTCTCCCAAAGTCAAACTGAAAGTAAATGTGATGTGTGGAGGCCAAACACAACAGTTAGAGCTTCCTGATTTGAAAAGTGAAGGGCCAGCACTTTTCGGACATGAATGTTTGCGAAAAATCCAACTAGACTGGCACACAATCAAAGGTCTCAGTGTGACATCAACAGACAACAGCAGCCCAAATGATAGCACTAACCAGAGAATGTCACAGCCGCTTGATGCTAATGAGAAGGGAATAGATAAACAGATCAAAGAAGCTGTTTAAGATGCCAAAAAGTTTAAAATGTACCCCCACAGGCACTGTTACACCCGTGGGAGTGGCTGTCTTCATCATGGCAATGAGTACATTTTGACTTTGCTGGGCCATTCATGGATTCGATGTTTCTGAAACCCCTTTCTACTGGGCATCTCTGGAGATGCGGCTTGTTAGCCCCTTGCTAAGAGCCACTGGACCCGGCAGCAAGAAAGCCACCTTTCTCAGACTCCATACGTCTAGGGTGTATAGGACTTTGGTTCCGTCAAATCCCTGAGGTTGGGATGTCTCACCCACCCAAACCCCGGTTTGTGTGAATGCTGTGTGATTTACTACCCCCTGGCAATCACCTATCAGCAAGAAACAACAGATCGTACACTGCACACAATTATAAAGAATTATATTTAAGAGTGTTAACTTAAGCAAAGTTACTGAAGGAAAGAAAGGAAACAAAACAAAAAGGGCCCATTATTCTTAAACAATCAAACGTGCACTTAAGTTGGAGCTCATCTTGAACTTGTCTGTCACTCACGCACTGGACCCTTGGTCTGTGTGAAAGCATGCACCACCTTCCGAATGTCACTCGAAATCCATCTCGAACAAACAGGTCTCCCATGGGAGTATTGGTCCTTCCTCCTTGAATCCATTCATCTGCACAAAGCACCTCGTGCAACAGGGACGGCAGCCTCAGCCATCTTCCCTCCTGTCTTCTCCCAGCTCCTGCCAAGAAAGACCTCGACCCACACCTGTGGTCCTCACGAAACCTTTCCACCAAGCGTCCTCCAGAACCTTCTCTCAATTCCACCATACTGATTGGCTGACATGACATTCCTAATTTGAACAACAAAGCTTCTCATCTCTGCTCAAACCCAAAGAGACTGAAAGCAGAACAGACTGCTCTTACAGAGCTGCTAAAATGAAATACCTACAGCATAGCAGTAAAAATCTTAACCAGGGTGATAGATTTCTGATTGCTGTGGATGCTCATTCGAAGTGGCCAGAGGTTATACCAATGAAGTCAACCACCTCAGCAAAGACTGCCTCTGCTCTGAGGGCTATCTTTGCCAGAAATGGCGTAACAGAAGAGATTGTGACAATGGACCACAATACATGTCAGAAGAATTCCGACTGTTCATGAAGAAAAATGGCATCAGACATTTCTAGCCAGCTCCTCACCACTCAGCAATGAATGAGTTAGCTGAAAGTTTTATTCAGACCTTCAAGAAGTCCATTAAAGCATTGGACGAGGAGAACATTTCTGTACAGCACAGGTGGACAACTTTCTTTTTGTATATCAGAACTCTGTTCATGTGACGACAAATCAAACACCTGCAATGCTGTTGACGAGCAGGAATCTGAGATCTTGCATAGACCTCCTGAAATCAGATCTGCAGAGGGAAGTGCAGAATAAACAGTTCAGTCAGTTGCCAAGTGAAGCAGCAAGGAGCTTCGAGGTTGGACAGGAAGTCCTAGTGTGTGATTACCAAGAAAGCAAGTGGACACCTGGTAGGATAGCTACAAGAACTGGACCACTGATATACACAGTGGCTGTTGGAGATCAGACATGAAGATGTCATGTGGACCAGGTACTGGATGCTCAACTGAAGAACACACCCGAGTCGATTGTGTCCAATAAGACGGATACATTACAGTCACTGGATTTACCTCTCAGTGATGATCATGTCACTGACAGCAACGTGACACTGGAAACCGAGAACATTATCTTAGACAAGGCACATCCCAAACCTGATGCCACGCCACAGGTCCAGAGGCACTATCCTGAAAGAAACAGAGCAACACCCAAAGGATTGAACCTTTAGAACTGTGAAGCTAGTTATGGACTGTTATGTGAATTTGGAATACGGGTTTACGAAAGGGAATTGAATGTTTTGTACATACGTAGTTTTATGTTGCATTAATCTAACGGGGGAGGAAGTGTAATGTTTGGACCTATTTCTTTTAGAGCAATGACCTCCTCCCCCGCCCCCCCAAACACTTCGCATTAGTCTCTCTCTCTCATTGCAATGCGAATGCCGTAGTTAAAGCCATCTCGCGTGTGCGTGCTTTTATTTAATATATACGTAGTTGTGCACAGACACAACACAGAGAATGGTGAATAATTGGAATTCGCAGCCCGAGAAGGCTGCAGAGGCACAGCTCTGAATACATTCAAGACATTGAGACTGGCAGGTTTTTAGATATTAAGGGAATAAAGGAGTATGTGATTAGGCAAGAAGCACTAAGGGAAAATATCACCCACGATCTAACTAAATGACAGAACAGGTACTAGAGGCCAAACGACCTACTCCTGGTTCTGTTTCTTGTGTAGTAAAGTTGGAGAGGGTTTTGAAGATTAGGGTAAAAGATGAAGTCATTCCTCCGAAGAAGAATTTTGTAGACATGGTGAGGAGTAACCAAGGGGCAATGATGTAATGCTGATAGGCTTTGCAACAGTGGTTTTCAGTGAGGTGCTGAGGAAAAGGTCGTCATGAACCAGTGGCAGATATTTTAATGGATTCATAGCAGCAGTGGGGGAAAAAAGGAAAGCCTGATCTTGGGATAAATAGGAATCTGGGAATCTCGTTACACCCAAAATAAATTGTACTGAAACAGGGCAGGGTCAGCCTGAGGACTGTATCTTGCAAGGCTCAGATTTTGTTGAATTCTCTCAACTGCTACAGTAAAACCATTGAAGATGTTCTGATATTTCTCTGTCTACTCCCTGCCTTTCTAGATTCCAAGTGTTCCGACTGGTCTGTTTGTTAGTGCCAAGGGAGAAGGCTGCTGTTTGATGCAGGTAAGGATGAAAAATGGCCCTGTCATTTTTGAGTCCCCTGCTTCCTGTGCCTGAGATCCTGAATGCCAGATAGTAATTGAATCAGTGGAGAAGAAGGTCACGTGCTCCATTATAGATGATACAACACTATAGCACCGTGCAAACCCTTTAGCCCATGATGCTATGCTGACCTGTACAAACCTACTCAACTATCAATCTAACCCTTCCTCCTACACTGCCCGTAACCCTCCATTTTTCTTACCTCCACGTCCCTATCTAAGAGTCCCTTAAATATCTTTGCTGGTATCAGTCTCTACCTCCAGCCCCAGCAGTACTTTCCAGGCACATACCATTCTCTGTGTGTAAAGAAAAGAAGCCAAAAACTGCCTTTGACATCTCCCCTCACCTTAAATGGATGTTCTCAGGTATTGGCATTTGCTGCTGTGGGGAAAAAGGCACTAATTGTCCACTCCATCAATGCCACTCATAATCTTTACACCTCTATCAAGTCGCCCTGTATCCTCCTTTGCTCTAAGGAGAAAATGCCGGCTTGCTCAAATTTTCCTCATAAAACATGTTCTCGTAACATTTAACATAGGGTGCAATTACGGCGCAAGTTTAAAAAGTAAATGGTATAATGCTACTGGCGCTTTAAATGTGATGAGATCTGAGTGATGGCAGGGAGTTCAGTGGTCTCACAGCTTGAAGAAAGAAGCTGTTTCCCATCCTAACAGTCCTTGTTCTAATACTACAGTACCTCCTGCCTGATGGTAAGTGGGCAAGTGTTGCCGACATGACTGACTGTGGTCTTTCTGTCAAGAAGTCCAGGATCTAGTTACAGAGAGGGGTGTTGAGACCCAACGAGGACAATTTACTCACTGGCTTCTGGGGGGATGATCAGCTAAAGTAGATCAACAGCATTCTGGTGTACGAGGCACAATTTTCTCAAAGAACCAGGACAGATTGGAGGGCAGAGACAATGGCATTGTCCGTGGACCAACTTGAGTGAAAGGGTGCAACGTAGCAGGAAGATGGGATTTAATGGAATCCATAACCAGTTGCTCAAAGCACTTCATTTTTGTTGAGGTCAATGCCACTGGACAGTAGTTGTTAAGGCTGGTTACTGTCACCCTGTTGGGCACCAGGTTGATGGTGGCTGCCTTGAAGCCTGCAGGGACAGTGAGAACAGTTTGTTAGAACCTTTGCTAAATGGGTTGCAGTTTCTCAGCATCCAACTAGTTACGTTATCAGGTCCCACAGTTTTATGTGGGTTTCCCCTGGTTAGGGTCTTCCTCATATCAGTTGAGACCAGACGCAGTGTCTGTTCCTCGGTGGGGGTGGGGGTGGTGGGGGGGTGGAGGGGAGAAAGGCTGCCTTCCTCACTGGCACATCATTCTGTGTTTCAAACCATGCATAAAAGACAATCAGCCGATCAGGAAGAGAGACGTCACTGTTGTTAACGTGCAGGATGGACTTGTCGTCAGTTATAGTCTGAATCTCCTGCCATGTGCACCTCATGTCTCTGGTAGTACAGAAATG
Source organism: Mobula hypostoma (assembly GCF_963921235.1). Classification (NCBI taxonomy): domain Eukaryota; kingdom Metazoa; phylum Chordata; class Chondrichthyes; order Myliobatiformes; family Myliobatidae; genus Mobula; species Mobula hypostoma. The sequence continues at coordinate 26,351,401 of NC_086120.1, read as the reverse complement.
GCTGCAAGTTCTCTGTGAGTAATCCTGTTTTGCCTTTCTGGTGGCATGGGAAAGCACAGCTCTTGCTGATAAAATCTTATTCCCCGAACTGAAGAAGCATCTCGTTCTCTCAGCAGTCAACCATGGCTTCTGATTTACCCTCACAGAGACGTGGTTAATAACAGGGACATCCTCAATGCACTCCTCTATATAGCCAGTCACAGATCCCGCATATTCATCGATGTTAATGTGATGGTCGTAAGTAGCCGCCTCCCTGAACATGTTCCGGTCTGTGTTTTCAAAACAGTTCTCTAATGCTAAGGTTGCTCCTTCTGGCCAGGTCTTTATCTCCCTCTGAACTGGTTTGACCCGTTCGATCCGCTTCCATTTCGAAAGTTCTCCCAGAATCTACATGTACGGTTCATTTTAGACATCACATTATTGTGATGAGCTTGACGCTCGGCCAGTAACTTGCAGCTGACACCTTGCATGTGAAAAGACTGATGTAATCCTTGCCTTTATTGGCCATGGTCACATCAGCATCCAGGGCTGGTTACTCGGCCAGGAGGTGGGGGTAGAGAATGAAACCACATCTAAGCTCACACTCCACTGACTCTTACTGGAGCAAGTCTGTAAATAGAGAGCAGAGAAAAGGATAGGGTTCAACTGAGGACTCAATATCAGTTGGATTTGCACTCCTGAGTCAGTGACTACAGGACTCAGTCCAGTGGGACACATATCCAGAGAGAAGGTGTCTGTGGGCTTCAGACAATTGTGGGTGTCAATATGTGTGGGACTTAAACCTTACTCTGAACTGAGTCTGACAAACTGTACCCCAGTGAAAGACGGTATCTCTGGAATCTGTGCCCCATTAAGGGTCATTGATGAATGAAATATAAGCTCCAAAATCCTTAAAATCTGACCTAAGAAAATATAGTTTCAAGGAATTGGAGCAAATGTATATTTTGTGGAAGCCCAGTCACGATTAGGGCTTGAGAGTAGCTGGATTGGGACACTCATGTTCCGGGACAGTCAGAAGGAGCGCTGACAAAAGTCTATGCTGACTGTAAATTAGTCTCCATCTTCATAGATCGACGTGAGCTACAACGTGCCGGATCCGGTGGCCAAACCAGCCTTCCAGCTGTCGGTGAACCTGAAGGAACCGAACCGTGAGCGGCACCGGCACCGGCACCTCGCCAGGCCCGCCTCCAGGAGCGACAACCGGTCGAAGAGGTCACGCCAGGAGCGGGCGCTGCATCACGATGACGACCCGGCTTCGGACCAGGATCATCAGGAGTACAAGCTGACCGTGGAGGCCTGTGCCAGGTATACAGCCTTCAGCTTCACTGTGCCTGCCCTCCATTGGAGTCACCCTTCCTGCCCAAGCAGAACTTTCCCCTCTCTAACCAATACTTATTCTTCCCTAGGTGGTTACATTCTGGCTCTTCGAATATGGCAGTCCTGGAGGTCCCTCTGCTGTCAGGCTTCCGAGCAGATGTGGAGAGTCTGGAACAGGTGACGTTTCAGACGCTTCTTTAAAAATCAAGGCTTTATGTTGGATCCCTGGAGTCTCCAAGCCCTTGAAGTTTACGTTTAAAGATGACCCTGTGATTCTATACCAATGGAGAGGGCACACTCAATCTCTCTCACCCACACACACTTCACTATTTGCTTCCCTCAATACATTCACGTTCTCTCCCCACTTCTGAAGTTCTCTCTGCTCCTCGGCCGCCTCCTCGCCCCTCTCTCCACCTTCTGCCACTTGCCCCATTCCGTCTCTCTCCCCTCTGTCAGATTTAATTGAAACCATTTCTCTCTAACTTCCTGCTGATGGTGTGGACCTGGGTAGCCGCAGTGGTGCGCTTGGGGATTGCCTATGGGATATGGGACAGAAACTGTGCAAAAGGGGGAGGAGTGGGATTGGTTTGGGCTGTGAGCCAGAGTCTGACTGCAGTGTGAGGCTCTGTCCTTGTTTGGGGTCCCCATGGGGGTGGGGATGGGGGGGGGGGTTGATCTTGGTGCCTCTGTAATTGGAGTTTGCCGCTGTTTATTGGGAGTGATCCTTGCAACATCTGGAGTTCATTTTGGTGGAGACTCGGTCTTGGAATGAATCTGTTTGGTGCTGTGAGCATCTCACATCTTAGGTTCCACCCGCTGGGGACAGAGGGTCCCCTAACCCCTGAGAACCAGGCCATGAGCTGGTCTGCACTGTGACTTTCAGTCTTCCGGAGCTGCGCTCCCTCTAGTTCCAGTGGCCCTGAAACGCTCCTCATAATAGTTTCCCTGGGAGATGACAGTTTTAATGAATTGCATATTTAAAGGTTTATCCTCAATTGCCCTCTGACCCTCCCCCCTCCTCCACCTCCCACGCAATAAAGTTCCTCTTAAAATAACGAGATTCTGAAGCTGCGGCGCTCTCTGCTTTCATCTCCGGTCCAGGCAGAATTGTCGGACTTCCTGGGATTGGGAAAGGACGGTGTTAAAATTAGTCCCGGCTCTTTTGCTTCCAGTCAAGGGAGTTGGGTCAGGATTCCCACTTGGGGATATGTGCTCAGTGGTTCCACTACCTGGAGAGTGTGGCAGCCTCCTGGAATAAAGGGCTCAGCTTCGTTCTGGTCCCCCGCAGTGTGTGCACTCGGACTCCAGCAACCTTGAGCCACGAGACCTTGAACCTTTCTGCAGCTGCGGCTGCCCAAAAATTTATTGCTCCCCGCAGACTCCCACATGCTGCAGATATATATTACACTGCTATCTAACGTGTTTTATATAATTAGTTAAAATGTATATATTTTAACCAAAAAAAAGCTTTCTATTTTGTGTTAAGGACTTACATGATCTCGTTTCAGCTAGATACAATTAACGTTTACCTGTAATTCACTCTTCCTGCTGCCCTAATGCAGCAACACCACTTGGCAACTTTTCTCCTGAGATGTATGTATTCTCACAGCTAACAACTTTGCAACAACTTCCTCTAGGCCCTGCCCTTTGTCCGCAGTGACTTTCTGGCCCTGTCCTTTGTCCCCATTGTGCTGTTGGTGTTAGAATTTCCTTTTGCACTTTCCTAAGTTAACAGAAATGGCTGCGAGTTGGGGGGTAAGGAGTAAAGATTTGGACGCTTCCGGTTTACGGTGAGCAGTACGATGGATTGCATCCAGAGGTGGAAGAGCAACGATCCACCTCTGAGTACAACAAGAATGGCATTCCAGGAGCTGGGAGAGTTACTTGGATTTTAGTGGTTTCAGTGGAAGTGTGGAAATGTGCTCCAAAGCTCATTCTGGGGTTAAATTTGACATCAGGGTTGTGAGCAGTTTGGTTACATTTCAGACATTTGCAGGAGAGGAATGGTGTCGGTGACCAAGGAACGGAATTTGTGGTGGGGATGCAGGCAGTGACTGTAGTCTTCCCACCGTTTAGTTGAAGGAGACCCACTTTTCAGTTCTGGATGTCAGGTAATCCACGAGGTTGAGGAAAGGGCAGAAGGTTGCAGTGTTTCAGCTGCATTCTGGTGAGTCTTGGGCGCGGATGGCTGTGAGACAACCCTGCGCCAGGAACCTCTGACAGCCATTGGCACTGGTCGAAGGTCAGAGTTCATGCACACTGTGTGACCTGGGACTTGTTCGGTGTCACCACGGCACACAGGAGTTGGGGGGGGAGCAGCTGTGGGCTCAGGTACTCTCAGCAGGACTGGAATTCTATTTATTTGTAAAGCAAAAATTATGGAGCCCCAGAGACCCAAAAAGTCACGGAAACCAGAAGATTTATCCAGTGATTTAAAAACCCTAAATAGCAAGGGAAAGATCATTGACCAAGTACATTTACAAGTGTTTGAGTATAAGTGGGACTGAGACCTTTAAGCAAAATTTGTTTTAGGAAAATAAAATCTTGTATTATCTTTGCTCTGCATTGTCTTTTGCGTATTTGAGTTGAGGCACTGGGCTGCATCTATTGTCTGTGCTCAGAGAGTCCTCCTCAGGAGGGATCTTTGACAGGACGTCCAGCTATTGGTGTTATCAGTATCATCTGTGTAACGTTTCTGTGAAGAGAGTGAGTATGTGTGTATACATGTCATTCCAAGAGTGCCCACGTACACACAGGTGTGTGTCCATTTCTGTGCGTGCGCACACACATATCCTTGTGCAAGCGCACAGACGTGTGTATGCATGTCTCTGTGCGCACGTGTCTGTATCTGTGTGTATGTTCTTTTGGGGGGGGGAGAGAGAGGTGTCAGGATCTGGCTGAGTGATGCAGTCTGTGGCTCCCCAGCCTGCAGATCCTCAATGAAGGGTGGGCAGAGTGTGAATTGCTTGGCACACGCGGCAGAAGAGAAATCATGCAGTAGGTGTGTGAGCAATAAAAGAAACTTCAAAGGAGCCAGAGCTGTGGGGTCAGCAGAAGAGGGCCAAAGGTTAAACGTGACACAGATTCGCTGCGTTACTTCTGAGTCATTAACCGGCAACCTCCCAAAGACTCAAACAAGGATGTCCAGGGGGCAGCCAAAGGTCACCTTGAGGGGCATTCCATTTAAATAAACGCTGTTGTAAGAACATGCAAGGGCTTCTGTCGTGGCAATGTAATCACAATGTTTTGTTTCTTTGCTCCATCTGCTCATTGCCTCTCAACATCTGAGTCTGTCACTCCTGCAGATACCCAGAGCAGACAATACAAATACGGGCCATTCGGCCCATACTGTTGTTGCACTCTTCACTGCACCCGAACTCCATGTCCTCTCCTTGTATCCATTGACCCCTTCACTGCACCTCTCCTCTTCACCCCACAAATTTCAACACCACCCTCCTCCCTCAGCATGCCCATCACCCCTGTGTGACACAACTTCCCAAGTATCCTCAGAGAGCTGAGCGCATTCCTGAAACTTCCCCAAACTGACACTTTGCATGGGGAATGAAGGGCATGTTGTTGGAGGGGTGGGTTACAGGGTTGGGGAGGAGGGTTGTGATAGCAGCAGGAGAGAGGTGACAGGACAGTGGCAGAGAGGGGGAAGAGAGGAAGGGAGGCAATGTTGGGAAGCAGAAAGAGAGAGAGATGGAGGAGGTAGGGGCAGATGTGAAGGGATGGAAGGCACCAGCAGTTTGCTGCCTGAACCTACCTCGGTGCCAGCGGCCAGCCTGAGGAGACTGCCTAAGCAGTGGGCAGGACCTGGAGTTGGGACTTCCATCAGGCCAGCCCGTAAAACTCAGCTCTCACCGGGGAGCACAATTCTCCCTGGCGCCAGAGTGCAAAAGAACGTCGTAAACCGTCTGTCTGCGGCCAGTTACTGCCCTTCCATCTATGAAATATTAACAACAGCCTTCAGGCCCCGTAAAACCCAACACTAAATTAAGTGTGGCTCTTTACTGGCCTCGGCTGGAAGCTGAGGCTGCTCGCGCTTATCATGGTCTTGAATAGATGCAGCTTTCACTGCAGTTTGCTCTTTTATGAAACGTCCCCAGAGAGAGGCAAAACCTCTCGTGATAGAACTGTTATGTGGCACAATGTGAGAAGCTGCGATCAGCTCCAACAAACTTCCCCTTTGTTACTCTGTGCGTCAGCCTGTGAGACCCACACTGCCCTTGCCTCAGAGCCGATGAGCTCGTCCCACCATCTCTCAAGTGTGTGTGTGTATCTGCTTCAGCCTTCAGATACCATGTGTATCTGTGCAGATGTGGGTCAGTGCAGATGTGCATCTCTCTATATGTATCTTTCTGCTTCTATATCTCTGTATATACGTGTTTCTGTGTGTGCATTGTGTATTTCTGTGTATGTATGTAACTTTATATCGGCTAGTGGAGCCTCGTGATTTTAGTATCACAGTGGGGGTCTTGGGAAAGAACCCCCTGATATTAAGACAAAGGTCTTTCACAAGATTGGGGAGTTGGGGGAGGGTTCATTTTAATAACTTTCTTTTAATATATTAAACATTTTTGGCAGACTGACTTTCCGGGGTGGAGCGTAGGCCTCCCATTCACAGGGACTGCCTGGATCGCAGCCCATTTATCTGTTAGATCAACCATCTCTTAACACTGGGATTAGGTTAACTCATTAATCCCTGCAAAAGGCTTTCATTGGCGAATGCAGACAGGCAACTGCAGTCAAAAGTCCCAGATTCAGCCCTCTGGCTTCTCAACGTGAGCCATCTGAGGCTAAAACTTCGGGGGGACAAAAACACCATATAGGCACCTCCTGGGATTTCATGATGACCTCTAGTATCCTCACTTGAGGGAAGTGTCAGGACATTGCAGATGGATGCAGCGGTTTGCAGAGTGGTTCCAGAAATGAGCGATTTTAGGAGGGATTGGAATTGTTCTTGGAAAGTTGAGAAAGAATTGATCAAAGTAAAACTAAACCATTTAGAGTGACTGGTAACTACCGATTAAAAATAAACTCAAATGACACCAGGATTAGCATCACACAGTGAATTGTTGTAATCTGGAATGCTCCACATAAGGGAGGTGAAAGCGGGAATTTTCAGCAAGGAACTGTGTATATTCTTGAAAAAGACAGATTTCCAGAGGTATGGAGAAAGAGCAGGGAAGTGGGGGGGTGGGGGGAAGAAGACGAGAGCTTGTTCATAGAACAGGTATAGACACAATGGGATGAACAACCTCCTTCCAGTCATTCTATGATTCAAATGGAGAGAGGAGCCACTTGTCAGTTGGCAGCCTTTATCTATTTGTTTGTGTTTTATTTCGAGATACAGTGCAGAACAGGTCCTTCTGGGCCAAAGAGGCCGCAACCCACCCATCTAGCCCCAGCCTAATCACAGGACAGTTTGCCACAGCCAATTAGCCTGCTAGCCAGGTGGGCTAATTGGCCATTACGAATTGTCCTGTGGGAGTACGGACAATTTGGGTTGTGGGAGGAGCCTGGGGCACCCTAATGGTTACAGGGAGAACGCACAAACTCCTTACAGACGACACCGGAATAGAACTCCAATCTCCGACGCCATGAGCTGTTGTGGCACCCTGGAGAAAACCCTGTTTCACCAGACTCAAAGGAAACACTAGCTATCAGAATACCCGTATACAAAGCATAGCCGTGCCTTGTTGAACTGAGTGCTGCTTTTATACATATCTAAGCAGATAAAGTTTATATTGCACTTACTGCTAACGGTCTCAACCTCTCTGGTCTCATTTTAATTAGGAATTGTCTATATACCCAAGTCACACTGTAGTTACACCCAGTGAATAGTGAACGACTGTGGAAGGCCAAGGTAAACAATAAGTGGCTGATGCTGTAAAGGAAAATTAGTGCCAGCCCACTCATTTGGAGACAAGGCCCAAGCTCCCAGGGCCCAACCTGTTAGTTTGATAGTTATTTTACTCAATTAGGATCCCAAAATATAGTGAAAATTAACAATGAACCTAAATTGGGTTTATTCTGCATGTTTGAAAGTAACACACTCAACCCAACATTTTTCCTCCCCACAGCTGCTCCTGGGCAAACAGATTGAACTTAAACGATATGAAATGGATGGAAGAAAAATTCTGTTTTATTTTGATGAGGTAAGAGAGAAACTAAAGATGCAGTGAAATAATAAGAAATTATTTTTGATGGACTCTTTCAGTTATGAGGAGGGACTGGATATACTGGGTTTGTTTTACTTGGAGCAGGGCAGGCTGAGGGGGACCTGATAGAATTATACAAAATTATGAGAGGCACAGATAGGGTACATTTTTTAAAAAAAAACTTTTCCCATGGCAGAGGTATCTTGAGACCAACAGGCATAGGTCTAAAGTGGCAAGTAAGAGGGTGGTTACAATCTGAAGTTCCCTCTGACATGTCGGTCCATGGCCTCTTGTGCCATGATGGAGCCACCCTCAAGGTGGAGGAGCAACACCTTGTATTCCATCTGGGTAGCCTCCAACCTGGATGGCATGAATATCGATTCCCCCCCTCCCACCTTTCTCTATTTCCCCACTCTGACCTTTTACCTCTTCTCACCTGCCGATTCCTTCCCCGGGTCCCCTCCTCCTTCCATTTCTCCTTTGGCCCACTTCCTTCTCCAATCAGATTCCTTCTTCTCCAGCCCTTGACCTTTCCCACCCACCTGGCTTCACCTATCACTTTCCAGCCAGCCTCCTTCCCCTCCCCTCCATCTTTTTATTCCGGCATCTTCCCCTTTCTTCTCAGTCCTAAAGAAGGGTCTTGGCCAGAAATGTCGACTATCTATTCATTTCCATAGATGCTGCCTGACCTGCTAAGTTCCTCCAGCATTTTGTGTGTGTTGCTTTGGATTCCCAGCATCTGCAGAATTTCTTGTGTTTATGATTCATGACCTAGGAAGGTTGTGGCGGTAGGGATTCCAACAACATTTAAGCATTCAAATACCGCAGCAACCAAGTGTATGAGACCAAGTGCTGACATATGGGATTCTTGCAGATAGGTACTTGATTGACAACATAGCCATGATGGGCCGAAGAGCTTGTTTCTGTGTTGTGTGACTCTAACATCGCATCAGCCAATGCAGTGGAGGTAGAACATGTCATGTGACTCATAGCAACAACCTATTGTTCTGTAAGCAGATTCAATTTGTTCAAAAAAAGGAGATTCTATCTGCAAAGGAAACGGAAATTACACGAACTCCTCCCAGTAAAAGCAAGCTACTTTCCTCAGAAGTCTCAGCTGAGTGCAAGATAGCTGTGTTTAAATTGATCTCAGTTAGTTACCAAACTTAACTGTCAGGGGAATTAGAAATGATCTCTACTTTATCTAGACTTAGAACCTGAGTAAGTATACCCTATAAGTGCCTGTACAGAGTTAGGTGATCTCATTAGGAGACCAGATGGCAATCATTGATTCCGTCCGCTTTTGGCAGTATTGTTCCCCACACAATCATTCTGATAAACTTGTGTAGATGCTTTCTTCCTAGATCTCTTTTAATCCTTTTTCATTCAGTATCAACTGCCTTAGGTGCAGAGCCATAGATACAGAAATGTTCTGGAGCGTTCTGTCCTGATTCTCTTTAATCTCACAATCTCACATTGATCAACAGCCTTGATCACTAAGTGGATCCAACACAAATCTCCCTGGGCTCTCATAACAAGTAGAACAATGGCGAGTCCATCTAGCCCATTCTGTTTGCTCTGTTTCCATAAGATTATGACTATTGCCACTTTCCTGTACTTTTCTTGGTTCTCTTAATATACACAAATCTATCTATCTCTGTCTTGAATATATAAAATGACTGCCTCCACCGCTCTCTTGGTAGAGAATTCCAAAGATCAACTACTGTCACGCTGAAGAAATTTCACCCTATATCTATCCTTATTTTCTGACCCCTTATTTTGAAGTGAGGGGGGAGCCAATAGTTGCAGGAGATGTGGAGAAGGCTGGGGAGGAAGACGGAGGGAAAAATACCTTCCTTAAATGTGCATCTGTGGGGAGCATGCTCATCTTTGAACAGAAAATTGTGAGTTCAAGTTGAAGTCCAGAGTTCTGCGTGTCTAATCAGGCTGATACTCCGAGGGAGGTTTCCATTGTTAGAATCGGGTTTAATATCACCTGTATGTTGTGAAATTCGTTGTTTTGCGGCAGCAGTAGAGAGCAAGACATACAAATATTATAAATTACCATAAATATATATAAAAAATGTAAGTTAAGTAGTGCAGAAAGAAAGAAAAAGTAGTGAGGTAGTGATCATGTGTTGGCTCAATGTCCGTTCAGAAATTTGATGGCGGGTGGGAAGAAGCTGTTCTTAAAACGCTGAGTGTGTGTCTTCATACTAGATGGATAACATCTGTTGAATGGGTTGCTAATCCAAGACCCTGGTCACTCCTTTGGGTCTCATGGCCACTAGAGCACGATAGTGCCCTGGGTCAATACTTGCAAAGTCATCAACATAATCTCATTGCTATTTTCAGAATCTTACTGAGCACAATTTGCTGAATTTCTTGCTTTATAACAATGACTCCACTTCCGAGGTACTTCCTGTCTGCAGAAGAACTGCGAAATGGGCTGGACCAGTCTGAGTCTTTTAAATATTAACTGAGTGAGATATAGATTTCCTGAATGCCTGCTTCCCTCTTGCCATTGCTCAGATTCCCAGCCAGTGCATGACCTGTGTCAAGTTCTACGCATACCGGGAGTACATCATTGGTAAAACTGCTCCAGTCCCAGTCAAGGTGTATGACTACTACGAACCTGGTAAGTGTGAACAGAAGGGGTCCTTTGGTGAAGGTTCATTTCTCAGACACACCTAGGACCAGAAGCACCCGGAAGCAATAGCAGGGATAATTAAGAATTAATTATTGTCTATAAAAACTCATAAAAATGCAGCTGCAGAAAGTACGAACTAAGGTTTAAAAGAAGGTCTGGAAGTACTCGACCATAAAAAAGAGAAACATAATTAACATTTTAGGTCCTGATGAAGGATCTCAGCCTGAAACGTGGACTCTTTATTTCTTTTCATAGATACTGCCTGACTTGCTGAGTTCCTCCAGCGTTTTGTATGTGTTGCTCTAACATTTCAGATTAAAGACCTTTCATCAGACAAGAAATAATTGGAATTAAACAATGTTTTAAGTTGCAGAGGAGAAGGAGAGATGGAGAGATTGATATTCTATTGGAGACTAAGAAAGACTATACAATGTAGATGGTATTACCAGTAAATCTTCTTGTTTTGTTGTGTTCAAGGATCAGAGATTATCCA